>NC_081557.1:173385800-173555032 GCF_022355385.1 Mustela nigripes
AAAGACAGAAGAAAGAGAAATTAAGGAGTCAATCCCATTTACAATTGCACCCAAAACCATAAGATACCTAGGAATAAACCTAACCAAAGAGGCACAGTATCTATACTCAGAAAACTATAAAGTACTCATGAAAGAAATTGAGAAAGACACAAAGAAATGGAAAAATGTTCCATGCTCCTGGATTGGAAGAATAAATATTGTGAAAATGTCTATGCTACCTAAAGCAATATATGTCTTTTTATGTCCAGTGTCCACCCCAGTAATATAACTATAAATACAACCATGAGTAATATTAATTATACATATATTAATATTACAGTGTCTGCCCCAGTAATATAACTATGAGTAATGTAACTATGAACAACAATTATTGTTTTTAGAACATTTAAATATATAGATGTTACCTTAATATAAAAATAAATGTTTCAATATGTGGTTAAAAATAAAATCCCATTTCAGAGAACTGAAAAATTAAAGCAAAAGGGAAAACTAGTCCTTTATAAAGTTTAGATGAGAAAAGGAGAAGAAAAAAGGAATAATAACTGTAGGGTTCAGGGTTAAAAATACTTTATTAGAATGGGAAAGATTTGATCATTCCTACAGACTCATATGGAAGATCCTTTTAGAGAGGGTGAGTTTGAAGCTGCGGTTAGACCCTCAAAAAATGGAGTAAATTCCAGCAAAATTGGGATAGAATGAAATCAAAGGATAGGATGGATAGATGTATCCTTTGAGTTTAGGAAAAATACTTTAGTTTGGTCTAGATATAAAGAGCTTATAGGTAGAAGGACAAGTTACAATGAGAGTTTGCAAAACAGTTGTGAAAAGCACAATTTTCTCAGTAAATCAAGAGGTCATTCGCTGACAGGAGGAAAACGCTAAACGTGTCACATGAGAAAAGTGGCCAATGTTCAAGTGATCAAACTGGACAAATTGGGAGGGGGCATGTTATAATGATTGGTCAAATTGGGGCCAGTAGTTTTGTAATGGTTGATGTTCAAGTTTATGAGATTATTCTTCAGTAGGTTCAGCTGCCTGGACATGGAAGCAGAGAAAGTAGATTGTGATGACAATCCAGGATTAAGAGTTTGTAATTAGAAGATCAGTTTAAGAATGTTGATGTGAGAGTCGGCTGGGAAGCCAGTCAGAGACCAGACTGGAGGAAGGAAAGGGAGAAGAGGAGGGACCTAGGCATATACTGAAGACAGATGGATCAAGAAAATGGGCACCATTAGTGCAAATAGTGGGAATGTCTTTGCTCAGCTACATCTCCTTCTCCCAAATCCCCTGCTTGTGTTCCCTCTCTCGCTGTCTCTTTCTCTGTCAAATAAATAAATAAAATCTTTTAAAAAAAGAAAAAAATATATAGATAGCATATAAGGTGGCCCATGGGATCCCAAAGGTAAGGAAGGCTAAGGACAAAATACTGGGGAAGCATTGAAGGACTATGAAAGCATGCTTTTGTTCTATTGCTGGGTATTAGAGGAAAAAAATTTTAACTTTCAAAACAGTTAAAAAATGAAATCTGATAAATGTATCCAGAAATACCTTCCAAAATGCAATACAGATCCTAAAACAATTAGATAGAAGAATCTGAGTGACCTCAAGATTAGTTTCTGTCCAATTCTATAAAGAAAACTATTTAGTCCCTACATAAACTTTTAAGGGAATATGACTGCATGAAAAAGTGGCCATCAAGATATCTTTTTGTAAAACGGCTTATTCTCTGAACACAAGTATTTTCAGAGCTTCCATGGAAACTTCCTCCAAAATATAAAACATAAAATGTCAAGATCCAACATCTAAATCCACCCTCCTACCCACCTTTGAAAAGGCCTCATGATTCTATCAAGGCAGAATAAGATGCTCTGAAAAACTCCAGAAAGCAGGGGCACCAGAGGTATGTGTCACTGGAGGTGACAGCTCTGTTCATTAACAACACTAAATGAGCCCGATCTACAGACTTTGCATAAGACACTTCTTTTAGCTTCTCAAATTCTGTAGGCTGACACACTCAAAAGTATTACTTTGTATAATTATAACAATTCCAGAGGAGGAAAAATCTGATTAAGATATTTTAACAATAATAACACAACCATGAAATTCTGACCACCTCTAACATGCAAAGCGAAACCTTCAAATCATGGATTCAGTTCAATTTGAGAAATATTTACTGAGAAAACACTCTGCTATAGACACTGAAAAAAATGTTGGGAGGTATACAAAGTTTAAAAAAAAGGAATATATATTCTAACTACAATAAACTCAGGCGCTAATGGACAACAAAAGGCAATAGCAATAAATGTCTCAGGGAATCTCCTTAGAAAAACATGCATAGACACCATGAGGAAATATTATTTTCCCTCTTGTCAATATTGCTGAGAGAGACTTGGCAGAGCAACACAGAAACAGGTGCATGAAGTTGAATTAATGCAGTGTTCACACACGAACTGATATGTGAATTTTACCATCCTTGCAAAGGCCCATCCTCAAAAGTCATGTTTCCAAAGACCCAAGGAAAGAACTGTGTGCACGTGTGTGGCAGAGAGAGAGAGAGAGAGACCCCTTTGAAATGCAGTCCTCGTTGAACTTCAGGATGAGCACCATCAGTATGGGAAACTATTACAGTAATATGTAGAATGGAGACAAGCTGAACAGTCGTGATTTTTTCCCACCTCTCTCTGTCTATCACCAACCCATCTTAACAACTCAAGTATGCATACACACACACACGCACTCCATCACTCCATCACCTTATCCTGCTTTATCTATCTTCGTAGCACTTTCTAGTACCTAAAATTATCCTTTGGGTTAGAGATTTTATCTGTCTCATTTCCTGCTGGACTCTCAGAACCTAAAACAGACGTGGCACATTGAATTGAGAGGTTGAATGAATGAAAACACCTAGGCCATTTCTCCACAGACACACAAAGACCTCGAACTTCAATTACTACTTTGCCGCCTTTGATTTTTTGTTGTTCGAAACTTTGTTTTCCTTTTGTTCCTACTTCTTCCTGCAAGTAGGTTTTAGAACTTACATTTCTAAAAGATAGAACAGAAAGAAAGAATTGAGAAATCATAATTCAAACCCGGAGATGTAACTTGACAGTCTATGCAGACACATGACAAATAGCTATTTGTGTGGTTTTTATTTATTTTTAATTTTATTTCACTTGCATTATAGTTTTATTAATTGCTTTTATTATAATTTTATTATACTTAAAAAAATATTTTTCTAGAGCAAATATATACATAACACTAAATTTGGCATTTTACCCATTTGTAATTATACAATTCAGTGGGACTGAGTCCGAAATTCACACTGTGCCACCATCGCCATTATCCACTTCCAGAATTTACCTCATCCCCAATTAAAACTCTGCACCCATTAAATAATATTTTCCCATCACCCCCTTATCCTAGACCTAAGTAACCACTCTTTCTGTCTCTATAAATTTGACTGCTCTAGAAATTTCATATAAATGGAATCATACAATATTTGTCCTTTGTGTCTGGTTTATTTCATTTAGCATAATGTTTTCAAGGTTCGTTCACGCTGTAGCGTGTATCAGAGTTTCATTTCTTTTTAAGGCTGAATAATATTCCATTGTTTATATGTGCAAAATTCTGTCCATGTGCTGGTGGGCACTTGGCTTGATTCCAGCCTTTGGAATCAGCGTTATGAGCATTGCTATACAGGTATCTGCTTGAGTTCTTGCTTTCATTTCTTGTGGGTATACACATAGAAGTGAACTAAGATTGTATACCTATAAATGGTCTTGTTTTTTATTCAAATGAACTGGTGAAAAACTGAAAGTGTTTGAGCAGAAAGAAATAATCTGGCTTTGTGTTTTACCATTATTATCCTCACTACAGTTTGCAGACTTTAGGGAATTTATAAATCAAGTGGAAAATGGTTAAATAATGGTGAAATAACTTAGAAGTGTATAAAGAATCATATCCTCTAGTGGGACATCATAATGCAGCAGGGGAGTCTGTAAATGCAGAAATAATGCAGAGAATGATGAGATATTTGCAGATGATGGCAAATTGATAAGAACACCCTAGTACACACTTTGAAGGCCCTGGAAATGTGGTAATGGGCAGGTGTTTGAACTGTACTTTAACTCAGAGGGACGAAAAAAAATAAAAAAACAGTGTAACTTACAAATTCTGCTAAAAGATCTAAGACCTGACCTACCAGTCAGTGTAAGCCATTCAGAGCTGGCATAAAAATGTCATTACTTTTTTTGTTTGTTTGTTTATTTGACAGATTTTATTTGTTTATTTGACAGAGAGAGACAGAGAGGTCACAAGTAGGCAGAGAGGCAGGCAGAGAGAGAGAGAGAGGGAGAAGCAGGCTCCCCGCCAAGGAGAGAGCCCGATGTGGGGCTCGATCCCAGGACCCTGGGATCATGACCTGGGCCGAAGGCAGAGGCTTAACCCACTGAGCCACCCAGGCGCCCCAAAAATGTCATTACTTTTGATGTTAAAAGTAATTACTATTATTTGAAAAGAATTCAAATTAGAGGTTAAATTCAATTAGCGATTACAAAAAGGCCCACATAATCCCTCTCCTCAGAAATAACCAAGGTAAATTATGATCCTATTGGCCTAAAATAGATAGCCAAAGTCAAGAGAATAAATGAGCTCACCACAAAAGAGACAAAAATAAATCTAAAACAGAATAGGTAGGGAATTAATAATAATATTTTTTAAAAAAAGAGGATCCAGAAAAGGAAAGGAAGTAGAAAGAATCTGAGAATCTGAGAATATGAGAAGAACTGGGATAATGACATGACCAGGAAACTGAAGAGAAAGAATTTGAGAAGGAGAAGCAAGTCTAGAATCTCAAATCCACAAGCAAGTCAAGGAGATGTGGACAGAAAATTTCAATCTGCTTTAGCCCAGTTCTTTGTCTTTATGGTATGTAAGCAGTACAAATATCATGGAACACTTATCCAATAATTTCTGCTCAACTGAATAATATTGAAAATATATAGAAACGAGTTCTGTCAGAAAAACAGACATTTTCTGTTCTTTTCATTGGCACACACTAATTTCATGCATTGTACAAAAGTAGAACTTTTTGCACAAGTACAAATTACAACTTCGTGTTTGTCTACTCTTTTTTTCACTGTATGCACTGATCATTTTGTGGAAACAATTAATCACAACTGACAGAAAGATTATAATCTCTTTTACCCTTTAGTTATTTTGTTTTTTTCTTTTGACTTGCTGAGAAGCAAGAATAGCTAAGTCTTTTAATCTATGAAAACATCTTAAGTATAAGCTTCCATATATGCCACATTCAATGGGTTGAACTCTGACAAAATAGCAATGTCTTCTGTTATTTTTTCCTTTCATTTTGAGTTTCTATATATGAAATACAATGAGGACTGGTTCAACGTGCTACATACTTGCAGAGATAAAATGGCAGAGACTCCAAAAAGATTGTGAGTCACTCATGAATAAAAACACTACTGAACTAGGGAAGGAAATGAGTAATGATGCAGAAAGAATAGCGGGTAAGATGCTGTTGAAAGAGTCATCTCTTCGGCCCTCCATTCACAGTGACTCAGAACCCCTGGTAATAAATATTTTTTGAAGTATCTTTAGGTACATTTAGACACATATATTGAACCAATATAAGCCATTAAATATTGACTAATTCAGATAAACTTAATTGATGATTTTCCACTTTTAGGAAAAAGCAGTAACAAATGAGTACAAGTTGGCTTACTTTATTGTTTCTCATATCCCAAAGTAACATACTGCTTTCCATAGAAACCTCATCAAATGTGGTAGTATATTTATTTCTTCTTAAAATGTACTTCTAGGGAATACTGACAATGGATTTCTTAGCTTGGTCATTACATGAGTTGGGTTTCTCCTCTGGAAGTCACTTCTATGTATGGAGAAGCCACAGGGTGTTATAGAACTTGGCAAAAATAATACTGTATGTATGTTTCATATAAAGATTTTTGATTGCTGAAATCCAGAAGGAAGCTCTAATGGTAGGAAGATTAGGGACTGGTTCACATTTTATCTCATAAAGCCTAGACTTAAAACCTTCAAAGTCCCTTGTGAACATCATTACTAGAATGCCTCCACATGAGGTTGGCCTAACCTGAGATGGTCTTCTTTCACATAATCACATATGTGGCGCTTTTACCAACTTCTAAGTGAAAAGAATGGGTCTTTCTGATCCGTCTTCCATCCAAATATTTGGTGTGCTTAGACAGATAGGAAAATCAGGATCTAGATAGTTAGAAACTCTATTAAGGGAAAATATGATCCAGCCAAGAATGTAGGGCTTATTAGCCAGTTTTTATTTTATTCTACTTGATAATTAGAGGTTATACCAATGTTGCTTTTCTTTTTCTCACAATTGTTTTTCTTTAAAAAATCATTTTTAATCATCTACATATTTCATCTGTTACACAGCTTCATTCCTTACCTCCAAAGATAACTGAAGCTTCATTCCTTACTGCCAAGGATAACTGAGCATTAACTACAGATTGAAATTTTATGTATCATACACAGCAAGCCCAGTGAGAAAAAGGAGTCAGGCACCATTATCTCTAGCCACACTAAGCTGTCAATAAGAATTCCTTATTAATTATCAGAAAACTGTAACCAAAATCACAAAAAAAGAGAATTAAAGAACAGGGAAATTTTTTCTACCTTCAAGTCTTTACATTTAAAATCAAAATGTCTGACACTTGTAAGCAATTATACAATGTTTATAAATGGCATTTTTTGCGCTTAAAATTAAAAATGTTTTAAAGAATTCCAGACGTGTTTTACTAGTAAATTAAAACATTCATTTGACAAGCAGAAGCTGGACACTACTAGAATGTCTCGTAAATATGATTTCCCTTTGCACAGTCCTGAATCAGGGAAATAGCTCAGCTGGCTGAGAAAACAGCATCATGAGGCCTTTTGTGCGCCAGCCATTGTAGGTCATCTAAACACTGCTCAAGTAGCAGCTCAGAAATGCCCCAGTTGAAGAGGCCTTGGGAGGTTAATTCTGTCATTACTGCGTTGACATGAGGCATGTTAGAGCCTTCAATGCAAAATGTTACTCATAATCTTTTAATCCCAAATTAGGTCAATATTTTATCAAGCTAATCTAGCATGAAGATTAATTGCATTAGTTACACACACATATACGCATGCAGGTTATTTGTTTTAGAGATACTTTTAATCAAAAAGCAAACCTTTAGTTACAATAGGCAATTTTTAAAAATCATCCATTCTCCAACGGTATTTATCTTTATAAAAGAGACATTCATTCCTTTAATTGATCTTTAGTCAAGACTGATGTAAGAGAAAAGATAATGGTCTTATAATTACTAAAACAATGACCACTTAGAAAAGCTGTTTATGAAGAAATAATGAGTTCTGATTGAAATGTTTTTAATAAAGTATCTCATTATTAGCCTCTTATTTCAATTTAATTCTAGTTGTTTTCTTAAAATGTATGATTAGTCCTGCACGCAAAGTCAATAAATTTCTGTGTGTTTGCATCTTTGTATCTTTAAGCATGTTAAAAAATAGTGTAACAAAGGATATTAAATAGAGTGGTTTTCTAAAAAATTATTATCATACATTTTTAATTATGAAAACTGGGATCAAATGTATCTTTTTTTCTGTTTTTCTCTTTTAATCTAAGAAGTAAGTATAGGGGCTACATAGGAAGGTAGAAACATATTGATTTAAGCGGCATAAATCTGCTAACAGAAGTCAGGAGGGTAGACAAATGCCTCTCTCCCTGAATTTCTTAGATAAGACCTATCTCGTAGTTTAAAATTCCCAGGCATCATTCGGGGTAGTATTACAGGTCCCCTGCATGGCAGAAGAAGAGTTCATGCCCTGTTTCATCAAATAGCCAATGACATTATCCAGGGGTCATGCTAATTATAGAAATTTTACAGCCAATGTTTGAGAATATTAGATCTCAAAAAGTTTAGCTCTAGTCTTCTAATATTGGTTTTCTGGCATTCTTTGTTAGGAAAGCATGATTGGTAAAAGGACCCAGAAACATTTTCAAATGACTAGACTTTTGAACTAATTAATATCAAATTAATTAATTAATTAATATCAAATCTTTCATGTGAAGAATAAGTCAACAATAGGTCAGACACATTCTAAGAAGAGACTGATTGAACTTGAAGTAAAATTCACAATCTTAAATGTCAACCCTACAGTTATGAAGTTTAGACAAGGTATGTTGAAGAAACATGCCAAATAACTCTTTTTTTCCCACTTACTACAATATAATATTCTTCTCATAATAAATATTAAGAAAAATTGACATTCAACTTTTTCAAAATCAGCCAACTGTGTGATAAAACAAAAATGAATACTTTCAGGGAAGAAGACTATATAAAAATCCCAAATGAAACCATTAATAAAAAATTAAGGTCCAAGATTCAATCTTTGTTTTTTTGTTTAAAGAAAAACTAAGCCTCTTCTTCTTTCCCTCCAATTTCACTCATCAGAAGCACCCAATATTAAAAATTTAGTGCACAGCCTTCTCAATTCTTTTTATATTAACTTAAAAATAATTCATAAGTATATACACACACATTTATAGTCTTTTAATTTAAAAAATGTACAAATGTAGGGGTTCCTGTGTGGCTCATTCAGCTAAGCATCGCCTTTGGCTCAGGTCATGATCTCAAGGTCTTGGGATGGAGCCTTGAGTCAGGATCCCTGCTCAGCGGGGAGTCTGCTTCTCCCTCTCCCAATGCCCCTCCCCCCAATTTGTGCTCACTCGCTCTCTTTCTCTCCAAAATGAACAAATAAAACCCTTAAAAATGTACAAATGTAAACACAGACAGCCATTTTAAAAATATATAAATATACAAATTGTTTTTATCACAATATTCTATATTTTTAAAATTACTTAACTTTTTATGCACTACTATCTTCATCAAGACATATAGACCTAACACATTTTGAACAACCAAATTAGAAACTGCCCAGCCCTGAGAAAATGCTACCTAATCTCTATTAAATTAACCACTATTTCCTACCAAGAATTTATATTATGTGTACTGTCACAGGTCAGGTTTGTGTGATACTTAACAAAAAGTGTAAGATAGAATTTCTAGTAATATAATATATAAGAGGGGAAAAAAACAAAACAGAAACATCATCATCAACAGTGCAGTCTGGTAGTTAGAACACAAACTCAGGAGTTGGGCAGATCTTGTTAGGAACTAGGACTCCACCATCTACCGACAGGGTAACCTCTGGAAAATTTCTTATCTGTAAAGCAGGAATAAAAATAGGGCTCGTTGAACGAATAAACAAAATAAGGAGAAGAAAACAATGTAGCACTTAATACTTGGTAAGTGTTTGATAAATTTTGGCTAATATTATGGTTACCATTACTTAGATGGTCCACAAGAAAGAGAAAGGTTGAGAGTTCCAGAGGTGTGAACTGCACTGTATAAGCTGAGAACACCGGGGAAAGTTTCACATAAATGAGGAACTAGGTCAATCCAACTGGGCACATGTGAGTAATAGTTCAGAGGATTAACATCATATTGCCCACAAGTTTTGCAATCACTGTAAGGAGACAGGGCTGAGAAGTGCAGGTCACTCAGGAGAGGAAGGGCTACAGGGGATGGAGGCAGAAACATATGGGTTAAGTTTTCTATGGACTCATCTATAAGACTAGCAGTCATGTGGGATTTTAGAGTTGGGGGGAACTTTATGACTCCACTAGTTTTATTTTGCCTAGAAGGAAGTGGGGATCAGGAGGCATCCAGCCAGCAGTGGTCAAGTCAAGACCAGAGAGCAGGCCTCCTGTCTCCCAGCTTATCTCTCTCTGCTCCGTTTGCCTGCCATATCAAGAAACTAATGTGATGACAGCAATGTTTTAGGAAGATTGATTCAGCAGTTGAGTGTAGGCTGAATTAGAGGAGGAAAGCCTGGGGAGAGGGGGTGAGGAAAAAGGCTGTAGTGGTAAACCAATCAGGAGGTGATCAGGCCTCAGTGAGGGACATGGGAATAAGATGGAAAAGGAAAGAACAAACAAAATGATACCAAAATCATGAGATGGAAAAGTTGGCCACTCTTCAGTACGGTTCAACCTTCTGTAACTAAACATCACCACCTATAACTTCTTGTCTTAACACAAAGGAATCAGGAAGTTAAGCAAAGCTTCCTA
The DNA here is from genome assembly GCF_022355385.1 of Mustela nigripes. Lineage (NCBI taxonomy): Eukaryota > Metazoa > Chordata > Mammalia > Carnivora > Mustelidae > Mustela > Mustela nigripes. The sequence continues at coordinate 173,395,987 of NC_081557.1, forward strand.
GGACACTGCTGCTTTTCTATATGTATCCACACCCCCAGAACTCTTCACCACCCCTCACACCACATATGTAGACTGGTTCATCCCCACTCCATCCAACATCTCCATCCCCACCTAGAGTCTAAATCAATGTGACACTGAAAAGTATGTGATAATTAGAATACTTTCATTTCTACAGAATTTTATTTCAATTTCTCCCCTTTTGAACATGCATGTCAGTTACATGTTGCATTCATAACTAGGAAGATGTCCTAAAGCAAATTATTATTTTTTCCCCACAGAAAGAGAAGTGAAATTTTAATAGCTGACTCAAAAATCACGAAATGAGGTTGCAAAACACAACTCTTGACGCCAGATTAATAAATGTATTAAAAGGAATTTACAGGAAGTTGACATGGTTCATAATCAAGGCAGTTTAAGAATTAAGGTTTATGGTAGGCAAAATATTAAGAAAAACCCTCCCTCAAGATCCTGCTCTCCCTGGTATACAGAAACCTTCTCTCAATTACTGAAGCATTAATCTAGGCACTACTGTCAGGAGATTTGCAGATGTAATTAAGGTCCCACATCAACTGATCTTAAGACAAGGCAATTATGTGGGTGGGCCTATCCTAATCACATGAACCTTTTAAAAGCAGGTTTTCTCCCCCTGGTTGCAAAAGAGGGTATGGGAGATTCACAACACAAGAAAGATCCAATGTGCTACTGCCGTCTGGAAGATGAAGAGAGCATCTGGTGGAAAATGAGGGCAACCTCTTGGAGCTGAAAGGGGGCCTCAGTTGACAGACAAGGAAATGGGGACCTCGGTCCTACAAATGTGAGAAACTGAATTCTTCCAGCAGCCCGTGAGCTTGAAAGATGACTCTGAGGCCCAGATGAGAACCACAGCCCCAGTCAACATTTGGTTTTGGTCTGGTGAGACCCTGAGCAAAGAATCCAACCACCCTACACCCAGATGTCCAACCTACATAACTGAGCTAATACTGTTATATTATATATATATATTATATATATGTGTATGGCTTTAAGTTTCCTAAATTATTAATAATGTATTACACAGCAGTAGAATTCTAGTACAGGTTCTAATCATTTACTTTTAAGCTTTTCCAGCACATTCAATAGGTAACCCAGGCCCAAGAACACCTACCTATTCCCTATTTGGAACAACATATAATTTAAAAAACTATACCTGATAAATTAATTTCATTCAGAAGTATACAGCACGATTCTTAGTGTTTTTGTAGAACTGAATTCATCAAGAGACTAGGGAAAATTGATGGATTCAAATTTTTAAATCTCAATGATAAATGAAGCAAAGGCCTTTGTTGAAGAGAATCTATTGTTAAAGAGAATATTAGAGACAGAAGGCAGAAAAATAAAGTGAAGAATATACTGAAATAAATTTGTAGTTCTTATGTATGAGGAATATCACCTGCTCAGGAATATACATATATAGGTACATAAAGATATGTACCTCAATTATTTGGCCAACTTGAGCTTAAAGAGGCCTCTCCGCCACTAAATATGGCTACTCTGATGTTGAGAGGCTATTTACTCTACCTGACATCTGGAGAGACTTGCTACTTTGTTTGAAAACTGCATTTGCGTTCACATGCCACCAATGATTTTGCTGCTAAAATAAGCCCTGCTAAAATAAGAAACACCAAGCAACTGATGATCAGTAGTGCTCAGGTAGCAAAATACTCGCCAGTGATATTGCTGAGGGGGACAAAACCTTGTGGTGAGCTACCACAAAATATTCATTTGTATATTAGCATAAGAAAAAGGGTCCTTTATAAAGATAAGCTAGCTCAAATTAAAGATATATTCTAGGAAGCCATCATGGGAGAACTGAACAACATGCCCATTAAATCTGAGATAAAAAGAACATGTTTTCCCCATCTCCAAAGTCACTTGATGAAATCATTAGTTTAAAACAAAAATTATAACCTTGACTTTCTCTCTTAAGAGACTTCAATGACCATTTTTATTTTCATCAACTAACATTAAAACTGCAACATTTTAATTTGATCATACTATACATTAGTTCTCACATGTAGTTCTCACATGTAGTTATTATAAAAGTAAAATTGTTTCACCTGTATTGACCCCCCCCAAAATTTAGTGAGACTCTGAGTCCTTTTTTTGGAAATGGAAAAATGGTTTTCCATTTGCTCTCCACAATTATTGTTAGTAAAATTCTATGCCAAGAACATAAACTATCGCCGTGTATCAGTTCTATGAAGGACCAGATATGGAAAGAAATGTACCATAATTTAGTTTTCTCAACTTAATAAGGGCATGATATGTTGAATTAAAATAGCATTGGCTTTTTTATAAATTTTATAAAACTTTAGAAACTGTGTATATATTTACAAATACCTGAATTTTGTTATTTTTGTTTTATTTTGTTTAATTAAGATGAACACATGATTTGTTTTTGATATCTACCACACTTGGCTGTTGCCCAAAATATCTTGGAGACTAAAGCTTAGGTTATTCTCATGACTCATATAGTCTGTAGAAATCTGACATACTTTTTGGTGATCCTCTTAGAAAAATAAAATATTATAATAAAAGAGCATTCTTACTACAACTTTTGGCTAATCACAGCAAAAAATATGTTGCTTAAATTTATTTGGGAATGAAAATTTGGAGTTTATTGTGACCTAAAATAATTTTTGTTTTGTTTTATCCCTTTCCCTTCTTTTTTTTTCCATCCGCTTTGGCTTCTTTTCAATAAAACTGAAATAATTTTTTAAATGTTTCAACACTGTGTTCAATAAACAAAGACAAGAATAGATAGAATTATGATAGAACTAATGGTAGCACACCAATAACGATTTTAATGCATCAAACTTCTGAAGCATTATTGTCCACGTTGATTGTTTACTTGGCTCTGGGTTTCTGGAATAACACATCTTGTCTGAGACGTGTACAGAATCACTATTCTAAGCAGTGCACATATCAAACAAGTAAATCATTCCACTACAAAGCCACACTCTACCTGTTAATTTTAATTTCCCCACTTCCCCTTAGCAAGTTTTCTGAAGTGCTTAATTTTTTTAGCCAGTAAATAAGGTTTCTTGCAAGTGTTTATGAGCATTAAATTACAAAGTAATCAGCGAGGAGGGGCCAGAGCCCCTGGCATCCATAATCTGATTTAACTGTATAGTGTTGAACTTAGTCTAATCAGTGTGTAAACACCCAAGTGAGGGACTCAAGGCCATAATCTTATTCCTGTTTTATTTGTACCATGGTATATTTATGTATTTAGTAAAAAATCAATTTTGACTGAATTCACAATTCTGATGCATTTTTCCTCTAACATCCTATTTTGGAACATTTCAGGACTACAGAAAAGTTGCAAAAGTAGTAAATAAGCATACCAACACATTTACCTGGATTTATCAGTTATGAACATTTTGTGACATTTGCATGCTCTCTTCCATTGTACACACATTTGTATATGTATACCCACATTCATATCGATTACATCCATATTTATAATTATATTTATATATATAAACACACACAGACTCTTTGCAACTATACATGAGAGTTTATATATGTATGTATAATATATACACACATATACACATGCATATATGCATATACTTATGTGTGTATATACACACACATTCATACATATACATATGCATGTATATATATAAATATATTTGTGTGTGTGTGTGTGTGTATATATATTTGTGTGTGTGTGTGTGTATAGATGAATCATTTCAGAGTAAATTAGATATACATCCATAATCTTATTCGAAGGCTAGGCCCCATCAAGTGGCATGACTAAAATAACATTTTTTACTACTGCGTTAATACTTAAATACATTGTCTTTCTCATGAGAATTTAACAAAGTTAATTCTATATATTTATAAAAGAAAGGAAATTTTGGGTCATCTTTTTCCCAATTACCACCAAGTTAAATTACTTTTTATTATTTCACTTAAACTAATGTCAGTAATTGGCCTGCTGGCTGCCACTGTAGTTTCCCTCCACCCACACCCCCAACTCAAGTCTATTCTCTACTCAGCAGCCAAGGATCCTGTAAAACTGGACTCAGATCATGCTATGATCTCCTCAGAGCCCTCTGATTTTCCACCTTACTCAGAGTTAAGCCTGATCTCAAACAGCCTATAAATAATTAATTAAAATCTTAAAAAAAATTTTTTTAAATTACATTATTTTATTGTTTGCTCCATATGTATTTGTATCATTAATTAACAACAACAATGAAAGTCTGGGGAGATATGGGTGCCTCCTTGTGCCACACACCATTATGGTAATAGCCCTGACTCTGGATGCCCCTTTAATCTCACCTTCTGATGTTCCTCAAAGACCAGGAAAAACCAGCCTCAGGGTCTCGGCTCCTGCTATTGTCTCCACCTGGAAAATTCTTTCCTCAACATCCTCAAGGCTTGTTACTTTTTAGGTGATGACTTAAATATTGCTTTCTTATGGGGTCCCATCCTAGCTGACCTTTTTAGAACTGTAAAACAAAAACAAAAACACATAATCTATATGCAAGTGCTCCCTATCCCATTCCATGTTTAAGTTTTATAAGTACTTACTGACATCTAAAATACTTTTTCTGTTATTTATTTAGCCACATGTAAGCTTCAAAAGGACAGGGATGCTTGGTGTATTTTTGTTGCTATTACCATAATGGTGTGTGGCACAAGGAGGCACCCATATCTCCCCAGACTTTCATTGTTGTTGTTAATTAATGATACAAATACATATGGAGCAAACAATAAAATAATGTAATTTAAAAAAATTTTTTTAAGATTTTAATTAATTATTTGACAGAGAGAGACACAGCAAGAGAAGGAACACAAGCAGGGGAGTGAGAGAGGGTGAGCTTGGACCCTGATGCGGGGCTCGATCCCAGGACCCTGGGATCATGACCTGAGCAAAGGCAAACGCTTAACAACTGAGCCACCCAGGAGTCCCTAAAATAATGTAATTTAATAGCTTTTTGTTTATATGACTTAGTTTCTTTAAGGTCACTATTAACAATATTAATATGTCAATTTTACAAGCATGTTGTGCATTTCAATACCTTCCACATATGTTAGCTTATTGACAGTATTAGTTATCTATTGCTACATAACAAATTACCTCAAAACATGGTAGCTAAAAACAAGAAATGTTAATCATCTCAGTCTCTGTAGTGAGGAAGGTGGGTGCAGGTAACTAGCGTTCTGGTTCGTATCTCTCCTGCGGTCGGTCGCAGTCAAGCAAGTATCAGCTGGGCCTCCAGTGACATCAGGCTTGTCAAGGGTGGGCATCTACTCTCAGGTTCATTCATGTTGTTGCTCACCCCAGGGGCCACTCCGTAAGCTGCCTGAGTGTGTCCTCATGACGTGGTAGCTAGTACCCTGAGAAAGACAGCTAGAAAGGGCTTCTGAGACAAAAGCTGCCTAGTCTCAGAAGTAACATCTCAGTCCAGCCCACTTCCAAGGAGAGGGGATTACAGGGTGTAAACACCAAAAACTGGGATCACCAGGGCCATCCTGGAGGCTGCCTGAATTTTTGACCATTGTCTAGATGTAGAAGTTGAAATCTAGAGATAGCAACTTTTCCCAATGTATACAAAGTAAGGTAGAGTCATTCTATTCCCTGCTCAATGTCCCTTGAGGATCACTGGTAAATTTAAACATAATAGTCATTTTCAAAAAGTCAAGAGATACATTTTTGCCTTGCTATGTGCCAACAACTTACATTGTTTTGCATATGTCATCACATCCATTCTATAAGACAACCATATAAGATAGGTATTCTTATTACACACACTTTACAGATGAGATAAATGAGGAATAGAGAATTGAAATAATTTTCTCAGGGTATACAGCTAAAAAATGTCAAGGTTGGCATTCTGACAGCATTCTGGATTGAAAGGATAGCTTCATAACCACTACTCTATATCTCAGGCCTCTTAGACACTTAAAAACTAAAGCATTTGACTGTCCTCAATTCATCAAAACTCATTTTGTAACTCTTGTCTTTTTGAACATAAAGCGAGAGAAGTGTAGTGTCATTTTAAAATTTGTCTGGTGAGGAAACTTTCACACAACTGGCAAAAATACCTCAGATTTAATACCTATCCATTTTGTGTTCTGACGTGCTGTACGAAGACAATCAGACAAGCACATGTCCGTGGTTAGATCTGGTCCAGATAAAGGGTCTCGTGGCTATCTAGAACAATCACCTGATGTTCTCAGGGGAATATTGCTCCCCTCTTTCAAAGGTATAAGAAAACCACACACAGAGAATGCTGTGCAGTGCATGGGAAATACTTTTTTCTTTCCAGGTTATAAAAGTTCCTCTTCCAAACAGCAGTAAGTCACTTCAGAGAATGCATTTTCTAAAGGATGATTGCCCTTCTTGAGTAGTGACACACTTAAGGCAGGCATGCAGTAATCCTCAGAAATGTACCGCCTGGAGTGTCTTATTGCTTAATTAGAGTTGGCGCTGGGCCATTTCTTCTTAGTCTTGAACCAGTGCAAGAGCACTGGAAGGAGGCACGGGTATTAGAAGTGCTATTTCAGGGGGATATAAAGTAATGGCACCATGCCATTCTGCAAAAACAAAGCCAAACACTCCTGCTACCATGGTAAAATGTCAAAATGCCTGGTTTTATTATAGTCAGAGATTAAATCCTTCATTGTGACCATGGTCAGGGCTTAAATATGATCTCTGTTGTCCTAAAAGACTTTACAATCCTTATTTACAATAAACATACCACAATAAACATAGCTTCCCCCAAAAGAATCACTGAACAGAGGGAAGAAGCCATCATTATAATTAGGTAAATACGTTCTCTTACCTCCTTGAATAGCCAATAATCTTTTTTGTGGTTTGTTTGTTTGTTTGTTTGTTTGGTTGTTTGGTTGGCTGGTTGTTTTGCTGGCACTACATTTTATCAAATAATAAATGGTTAGTCCATACCAACTGAATGATAGAATTCTGTGGCTTTAGCTGATGCCCCCATCAGCTTCCCCACATTCTCAAAAGACTTCTGAAGAAGTTTTACAAGCATCAGCATTACTTGACAATGACAGCAAATTTTACTTTTTTATAATCTCGGAATTAATAACTTCCTATTGGGTATCAAGATAGTTTAGCTAGGGGCCACAGCACCTTAATAACTAGTTCTTTGCTTTTTCTTCAATAACTGGTTCCTGCTTTGTCTTCTCTATCTCTTACAGAAGTGAAACTTCCTCCTGATTATTTCAGCCCATCCAGAACTGAATTTCTTGCCCCCGATTCTGTCTTTTCATGAACTGGTCCTAAACAACTACTATTTAACCTCATTGATTCTGAGTAACTGTCTACTGAGAACCCCAATCATTACTTATTTTGAGCTTTCTTGAATAGACATCAAGACCTCAGACCAAATTTGATTCTTTTGCTAATGGTGCCTGTCTCTCATCTCTTCCCGTCTCTATAATCATCTTTCATTTTTAGATAACTATTACAGATTCTTAGACCAACAGTGGCAAGCCTGAAAATAATTGCCTTTTTTTTTTTTTTTCCCCAGTCCAGGATTCAGATCCCTGCAGTTTCACCAGATGTATTTGCATTCTTAACTCTGGCCTTCTCTTGGCTGGTCCTTGCTATCACCATCCAAGGCAAAGTCACGACAAATAGATAGGCAACAACAATAAGATATTTTCATAGTCTGAAGAGATGATGGTTTCAGGTAGAAAGTAAAGTGGGGGGTGTTAGTTCAAAAATACTGAGTAAAAATCTACTATAAAAGCACAAGTAAGAGAAGACCTCAACTAGAAACTGTGTTTTATGGACTGCTGGGAAGTTAGGTTAAACAAAACCTCAGTGGACATCCTTTAAAAAAAAGAACAAGAAGTTAATCAAATCTTAGATTGCCAGAAGGCAAAGCAGCTGGGGCTTCAAACCTATGTTAACTTTTTACTTTTTAAAATGGTATAATAAATTGCTTTACTTAAAGATCTCAAACTGAAGTATGTGAGGAAAACTACAGGCAGATCCTAGAACACTGATGAAGGACAAGGCAAGCTCCTTAATTTAAACTTTTCTTCACCAAAGGATTTCAAGTTCTCCACTGACAGAATAGTCTGTAAGAACAAATCTTTGCTTCTATGATGAAATTCAATGGAAAAATGTATACAGTTATTCTTTATGAACAATCTTTCATGAACACTGGACACCTGTATTCTTCTTTCAAGGTCAGAGCTCCGTCTAAACCAATGACTTAATGAATCGCCACTGTGTTCTCATGGATAATAACCAGCTTTCCCTACTAGTAGCAATGTACCTAGAGGCCAAAAATCTGAAAGAAATTATTACTGGATGTCAAGACCAGATATATAATTTGTGGGGTCCAGGGAGAAATGAAAATCTTAGGTACCCACTCCAAAAACCATTGAGAATCATTAAGAATTGCAAGACAACAACAGCAAGGCATAAATCAGATGGAAGATCCCACTCAGTGTGAAGTCCTATGGAATTGTGTAAGTGCCATGCCCATGGAGCTGGCCTTGCTGAAAGTCTAAAACACAGTATGTGAAAAACACTTAAATATATATGCTCTACACTATTGTTACATAGGTAGTTTTTCATGTATCCAGGTAGCCTATGAATTCAGTCCTTCCCAGTCAATTCAGCACAACAAACAATGTCTTCACTTCCACTACACTGATCAAAAAAACCAATATCATTTCTTACAAAAGGAAAATTCATCCTCAGATGATGCACTCGTGCCCCCTGGCAAGGCTGGTCAATGTTCTCAAACTAAAATAGAAAAATTTGAATATAATTATGCAAGTGTTTTAATCTGTATGAAATGTAGGAAGAGTTCTTAGTTTGCAAAACCTTTTTCAAAAGGAAGACATGGTAAGGAAATAAAAAAAGGATATGTGTATGGGAGGCATCCACTTAAGTATTACAGAAGAAATCTGACAGAGATTTGGCATCCAGCTTCCAATCGAATCTTCCAAGGCATCATGTTTTAGAATTTAACTTGAAGGTTAGCATTCAGTGTTCACAATGCTGATATTCAGAAACACTACAAACCTCCAGAGCCATTTCTGTTTTTCTTTAAACAGTGTATAGTTCTCCACCATGCTGATCTGGGAAAACAATTGACATCGGTCTTGACAGTGTTAAAGTGGCAGGTTACAGAAAGTCTCCTGGTGGAGGAAGTAAAGAGCAGATGATGCCATAGGCTGAGTTACCTCATTACTAATATATGCCCAACAAGGACTGGAGTTAGATTTATGTGCTGAGAAATCAAGTAATCACTGATGTTCCAGGCAAGCGTCTCCAAAGCTTGGATTTTACTGGATCATATCAAATGAGGGAGAAGAAACAGATGTATCTTCCCAACTGGGGAAAAAAAAAAGAAGACAGGGTTATAGTCAGAAAGAAACTATGCGTGATGCATATGTGCCTGATTACACAACGATGTCTTTCCTTTTTATATATATCTAGAATATGCAATTCATTTCAATGTTTATGTATTTCTTGATAATCTATCAGCTTGGGAAAAATGACTGTTCCTATAAATGTCATCATGGAATAGAATTATAACTTGTTTGTTTAGATAACTTTTGTTTATCTCTTTGAGTTATTCCGATAATGACAGAGATTCATACCACTCTCTTACCTCTATCCAAACATGTAGTCAGAAAAGACTCTTAGGAAAGTATCTTTTTCTTGCTTAATTAGCACAAAATTCTATTTTCTCCTTTTGGCATCTTTTTTTAGAATCTCCTAATTTTGTGGTCACTTCATATTTTGAGAGTATTTAAAAACCTTGGAAACAACAACAAAAAAGCCTTAGGACATAGTATTTTGTCAATGTTTAAGGCATGTATATGTATCATGGTAGAAGCACTATGATTTCTCCTTATTTTTAGGTATAAGTTCAGGGTTTATCACTGACTTGCCCGAATGAAAAACTTCACCTTTAAAAACAGAGCCAAAGACACTCATTATGAAATGGGAATATTGTACCCTAGTTCCTGTCACAGAGGCTGTGGCTGTCTTTAGGTTTCAGACCAGAGAAGTACTACATGAATGTTCGTTCCCCCTCTCAGCAACCTTTGCATAACATTTTTCTCTATATTCATTTTTAACCACATAGTGTACAGGTTTGGGGGAAACTGTATGCAGATCTAAGAATTCAGAGTAAAATTTTAAGATCCCTTTTTATAATCCTATAAACCTGATCTGCTCTTACTCCTACTAATCCCATCATCTAAATATACAGAGAAAATGTCCCCCTTCCTTTTCTTCTAATTATCACAAAGTTCTTGCGCATATAGGCACCTCTAAAGCTCACAAGCTTTCTAGGATCATTCTGGCTTATGCCTTGGTATCTAGGAACTTATCAATGAGATAAACAGGAGACTGGACATTATTTGCACTCTTCCTTAATTTATAGGGGTTATTGGGTTGCTTACATGCTCTTTACTTATTCAGCATCCAAAAAATCAACCACTTTTAAATGGCATATGTCAGTATGTGCCAGTGAAGTAAGTTAAAGTCACACAGCCATAAATTTAACTTGGCAACTCCAACAGTGGTCCCTTCCACCTTAAATTTCTTAAACAATTTAAAAACAACTATTTTGTTCAGGCAGTAATATCTCAGTGCATGTGCTGCGTTATAATACTACTTGAGATGAAAATGAATATGGATTTTTTTTTCTAGAGTAGCCATAAATTAATTAGTCTTTTTTTCCTTAAGTCTCAATGTCCTGATTTGTTACACTCGCTTAAAAAAATGATTGCCTCTTGCCTTTGTTTTGGGAATAACACCATATTCTTACTGCATTTCTCCAGCCATATTAACAGTTTGTAAGATACTTAATCCAAAAGAACAAAAATGAAGTACATCTAATTCTTTCTGTCTTCCTTCTTTTGTATGTGCTACTGGATTTCTGGATTCCAATTGGAACCACTGAAACAAATATGTTGAAATATATTCAGTTTTGTAAAAGGAATAAAAAAAGGAACACTCTTTCCAATCATCTTTATTACGCCTTTATTGACATCAATTTAGAAAATCTTGGCATTTGCCAGATTGGGACTTGAAACATTCAAGAAACTTAAGTGAGTGCTTTCTAATTATATCTAGAGGTCTCAGTTATCATATAACATTTTGTATACTTCCTACTTGATGATGTAATAGGAATTAGCATTAACTTTCACTAGTCAGGTTTTGTTAGTCTGAGATAGTTACCGTTAGTAAAAATACAGCAGAAATGGCTAAAGCAAAAAGAATCTTTAGATAGTTACAGTAGAGCATGAAAGGGCTCAGGTTCAGAGCCTTTCTAAGTAGAGAACCATACGCAGCTGCACAAATCTGATGCCCATGGAGGCCACCACGAATGGTGGCATAGTTCAGCTACTTTTAAATCCTGTGGGCTATCATCACATTTCCTATCAATAATCTTCATGGAAGATGGGCAAATCTCAAAAAATTTGAAGATTTTATTTCTATGTCCACATATCAAGTGGACAGTATCCCAGGTGAATATACTACAAAGGGGGGAAAGTAAAGCCTTCAGATTTAACATTTACTCATCTCTTTAGGAATGCTTCCCCCTAGATTTGCATGATTCGGAATTTTTGCTGAGAAGACACAAATAAGATTTGCAAAATAATAACCTCAGCTTTCACTAATAAGCCATGCAGTCATGCATTTAGTCACCTAGTCTGGGAGCCATCGTTTTTATTCCCCAGGTGTCACGCCTTCATAAAAAAGATGGTCCAAAAAAGAAAGGGAAGATAGTCTGTAAGGCAAATGCTGCCATCTAGAGAGAGAGAGAAAAGAACATACTGACTGATAATTTTCCAAATATAATTCAAGCAAAATCGAAAAGCTTCAGTTAAAGAATGTGGACATTTTCCAAGAAAAGTTCATCCCTTAGAAGAAATCAGCATTTCATAAAAAGGAGCCATTGAGAATCCATTTAACTTGAGATGAAAAGTTCTTCTGCTAATAATTTCGTATAACAGAATCTATCAAGAGTTGTTTTTGTTTTTAATTTTAAGCAACAACCTTTAAAGATGATTTTTCCTAAGGCTCTTTAAAATAACTGCGTGAGAGCTAATTATTTAGAGCTAATTGTTGCTTAGAGCTAATTGTCTACAAAGTAAAGGAGTATAGAGTTTGGTTCAAATTTATCTTGTTTAAACACATGACAAAAATCCCGGGAAGGTTTAATTGTTAGTATACTGGCCAGTTTACCTTGTTTTCATGATGCATACAAAGACACTGTTTACTCTGAGTGACTTTAAAGAAACACAAATTGTAAAAGAAACAGATAAACACAGAAGAATAGCTTAAAAATACCTGAAAAACCAAGGGAAAGGCAGAGATTGTCTCTACGAATCACAGATACCGACATTAAACAATTCACCTTCTATGAATGAATAGTGCATACTGAGATGGTAATCCTCAAATTCATTCACTTAGACGCACCCCAAAACATTTCTAGTAACTCTTATTTGAGTATACATTATCCAGATTATAAGAAAACAATCAAATTCTCATTTAAGAAATATTTTAAATGAGGTTGAAACTTAAGCGGTATGAACTGAAGTGGGTTCTCCAGTTCTCTTTTCAACTGCTCAGTATTTGGTTCTGTGAGAAGTTTTAAAATTTAACATTGTATTGTAAATTTCAAACTTTTCTGTGCCATAGCTTTACCTAATATATATTTTGATAAGTTATTTATCAAATGATATCTATGATACTTGTAGATATATAAGTATATTAAGTACTTCTATATAGAAATATAAGTTATACATAATGTATGTATATATAAGTATATGGTACATATACTAGATACATTTAAAATTATAAAAATGAACAAACTGAGATCTGATATTTAAACTTGTTTACATGAAGGGTACATGCTTCTCATTATCAAATAATGAGAATAGTTATAATTAATTGAGCGGTGTTATAAGCATTCATTCATTCAGCAAATACACATTCAGTACCTATGATACCCCAGGCACTGTTGTAAGTGGAGAGATACTACAGAGAACAAATATATGTGCACAGTTCCATGAAAGCCTCATAATATTCTACAAGCAGTAACTGTTTGCTATTTCCCAGAATCTTACCCAAGGTCTTATTGCTTACAAGTGAAGGAGTGGATCTGAATTCAATTTCTGCTCACTTATGCATCATATTTTTTTATGACACATTGTGCTGCCTCCCATACTGCTGTCCCTTTCTGTACTGATGGGAATTTTAAGAAGAAAAGTTTTGATTTCCAATTATTTAAGGAGCTGTTACAAGTGAGTATCAATGTGGCTTTTGCAAGGTTTATCATAATTTGGTCAAAACACTTAAATCCTTCACAAGCAATATCTCTAGTCATTAGGGAAATGCAAATTAGAACCAGGATGGGAAATTACTTCACACTCCCTAGGATGGTAGGTATAAAACAAAACAAAATAAAACAAAAACAGGGAACAGTGGCAAAACAGGAACCCTTTAGCATCGCTGGTAGGAATGTGAAATGGTTCAGCTTCTGCGGAAAACACTTTTGGTGATTTCTCAAAAAGTTATATATAGAAATATTATATGACCCAGCAGTTCAACTCCTAGGTGTACATCCAAAAGAAATGTAAGCCGGGACACTCAGGTAGGGACTTTTACCCCAACGTTCATAGCTGCATCATTCACAGTAGCCAAAAGTGGAAATAACCCAAGTATCACCAAAAGATGAATAGATAAAGAAAATGTGGTATATACATCCAACAGAATATTACTCACCCTTAAAAAGCAAAGAAATCTTAAAAAATGCTACAATATGGATGAACCTATGGTTCATCTTTATGTTGAGTGAAATAAGCCAGGCACAGAAGGAAAAACACTGTATGATTCCACTTATACAATATACCTAAAATAGGCAAATTCATAGAGACAACAAATAGAATAGAGGTTACTGGGATCTAAGGAAAGGGAAGAGTTGGAGAAGTTTATTGTTTATACAGTTTCTGTTTGGGTTGATGAAAAAGTTCTGGAAGTAGTGGTGTTGATTATATGATGTAAAAGCACTTAATGCCATGTATGTGTACACTTCAACATAGCTAGAAATGACAAATTTTATTTTATGTTTATTTATCACAATTACAAAAAAAGAAATCCTTCACAAGGAGTTATGGAGGTCTAGGCATCCCCAAAACAATGGGGACCAGAAAGGGCAGGCAAATGATGAAAAAAGGAAGACAGAAATACAGCACAGTGTCTCTTTTCACAGTATTTTTAAATAAAGAAGCAAATAAATGTTTGCTTATTTCAAAATTTAAATAAGATATCCCCCTAAATACATAGTTTAAAACAAACTTCTTAACCTTGCTATAATTTATCTTCCATAGATGTTGGAAAAAGTATCTCCACATTTGGCAGCAAAAGACAACATCAAACAGAATGCATTTGGTGTGTTGGTTTATATTAGGATATTATTCTGAGTTATTTATTTGAAGAATGCAGCAATAGTTAACTTTCTAAAAAGATCACCATGTGGGAAATAGGGTTTCACTCCAAAGGAAGTATTCCAGACCTTTTTTTTTTTTTTTTATCTTCTTTGTTTTCTCACTCTCACATTGAGATACAGATTCTCTCTCACTCGTGTGTGTTCTTATGTACATATTCTAGAAATGATAGAACAAACTAATAAGAATTTTTGTATTCTCAATCTCACCTGAGGGACTTAACACTGAGATCCATGTGTACCAAGCAATTTCTTACAAAAATAATTTTATATCAGAGGAAGTTTAATAATTTGAGGTGAAATGTGTTGGTATCCCCTATAAAAATAATTATGAACAGGCAAAATATTATGAAGTATCCATGTCTGACACTCCAAAAATTGTATATCCAAATGATGCTCAATAAAAAACTATTCAATCACCATCTTTGTATCTGGCACTTAAATGGCCAATATACATGCCTACTGTTAACATCTACCTTGTTTTATATGAACCTAAGGAAAACCAACATTAACTACATGTTAATATCCTTCTATACAATTCACCATGAAGCTTAAATTTTCTTTTTTAGGTTGTTTTTTTTTTTTTCTAACTCT
Organism: Mustela nigripes; assembly: GCF_022355385.1. NCBI lineage: Eukaryota > Metazoa > Chordata > Mammalia > Carnivora > Mustelidae > Mustela > Mustela nigripes. The sequence goes on from NC_081557.1 coordinate 173,411,097, forward strand.
TTCTACACATATTAATGTAGGCCCAGACTCTGAAAGCCTAAAATAAATTATGCCAAACTGACAAAAACTTAAATTTCAGCTTAACTGGGAAGGATCTCAATTGTTAAACATTTTTAAAGTTCACCAGGATCAATATCATGCGTTATTACTTTTAATCTAAGTCTAAAGGGCTAAAGAAAATTATGGAAGCAGATAAGAGTTTTAGAACCTACATATAAATATGAAGCATCTGCTACTTACAGGAACATCTGTCTTTTTTTATTTTTTTAAAGATTTTATTTATTTATTTGTCACCGAGAGAGAGAGAGAGCACCAGCAGGCAGAGTGGCAGGCAGAGGCAGAGAAGCAGGCTCCCCGCCAAGCAAGGAGCCCGACATGGAACTCAATCCCAGCACCCTGGGATCATGACCCGAGCTGAAGGCAGCGGCTTAACCGACTGAGCCACCCAGACATCCCTGGAGCATCTGTCTTAATCCTTACTTTATGCCCTGAAGGCCTCTAATGCAGAGGGATTCAATGATTAAAAATAGATGTACTACTTCTCCCTTAAAGTAGCTTTCCTGGATTCAAATCCTGACTCTGCTATTAATTAATCTACTAATTGGTCAAGCTACTTTCTTTTTCTTGCCTCAATTTCCTCATCTATAAAATGGGAATAATAATATGTTGACTTCATAATATTACTGTGAAAAGTCAAGAAGGACTTAAAACAGCATTTGGCACAGAATGAGCAGTTACTATATATTACATATTACTATTAATCCTCTGTTTAAAATGAAGGCGATCAAAGCTAAAAACCTGGTACTCTCCTCACAAAAATTATAGTAGGACAGGAGGTGAGATCCTAATTCCCTAGTAAACTGTGATATTTTGGAGGAAAAAAAGGAAATCACCTAGAGAACATTTCATCATGAGATGGTTATGATTATTAAAATTACATCAATGGCATTTAGGCAAGAAACTCAAATATTACGATTCTCATTGCTTCTACTTACCATTATATCAACAAAATTTCGTCAAGGAAAAACATTAATAAAATTTCAGAGTTAAGCATCCTTCTTCGTACAGACAGACAAAACACACAAGAAGATTTTTTGGCAATTGTTCATATTTTATAACATTTTTTCTTTTGCCAACTTTCTTTACAATAACTTAGGGGATTTAACCAAAAGCCCATTTTGAATGGTAAATAACAATCAACAGATGAAGTTCTAATTTGGTTTGTAAAATATTTGTTGGTAAGCATTAGATAAAATCTCAATAACAGTCTCCTCAGTTATAAGACATTCAGGGTTTGATGTTAGTAAAGATCTAATGTCCTTCCATGTATTTTATGAAGTTTAGCATAAATCAAAAAATTTGAAACCTTCAGTAGTTATTCTATCTAGAAAAAATGTGTTTCACTTAAATTTTACTGATTAAAATGAGAATTGCTGGAAAAATTTTAAGGTGAATAAATCAAGTCAAGAAGGACCTACTACCATAAACAGGGTGGCCAGTCTTTTCCAAAACAGAGGAAAGATATCCTTGCTCAGGACAACCTCATGACGTTATTTTCTTATGTGATTGACTAATGTCTTGTTTTGCTTGTTTTTTTGCTATGTGAGTTCAGTGTTTGTTTTCTATCTGTCATGATTTTGCCCTCCTCCCAAATGATAAACTCTGCATTCTACAAATAGTATCAGCTACAAAAAATTAACCAAGCTAACTTTTATTAGCTTGTTTTCTTCAACTACAAACATGAGATGAGATGCACCCCTGACCCCCATGACCATCAAGTCAGGTGATTTGGCTAGAGAAACCGGCATCTATGGAAAGATACGTTGTCAAAGCATTGTTTAAAAACTAAGTGAGGAAATGTCTCTCACCTACTACGACAGAAGAATCAGTTGTTCTGTTGTTTAACACCTAGGCTAATATTCAGTAATTGATTTTCTTAAAGCTTTGATAAGGTGAATTTTCCATATATCTGACATTTAAAAGTATTTTATAAGCTTTAATAAGGTCTTCTTTTCTACCCACCCCCCCAAAGCTCCTTCTAAAGAAAAAATAATGAACTTTTCTGTGTTCAAGTTAAAAAAAAATTGACATCTGGATTGGGGAGGCCTAAGAGGAGGGAAGGAAGAAAGCAGATACAATATCCCAACTCCTGAAACATCTAAACTGAGATACAAAGTAGCACCAGGAAATCAGTACCAGGTTTTGATAAAAAATGCTAATATAATGAAGCAAATGCTGAGCCAGATGTTACATATGAATGAGGCTCTTCTCTTTTCTTAAAGATTTTATTTATTTATTTGAGAGACAGAGATCACATGTAGGCAGAGAGAGAGGAGGAAGCAGGCTCCCCAAGAAGTGGAGAGCCCGATACGGGGCTCGGTCCCAGGACTCCGGGATCACGACCTGAGCTGAAGACAGAGGCTTTAACCCACTGAGCCACCCAGCCGCCCCTAAATGAGGCTCTTCTAAGAAGCACTGGGCACATTTATAATATCCATGGGGCTCAATCAGAAAGTTACCCTTCCTAAAGTTCCAGACTGAAACTCATAGTAACTGACTTATTCTCAGGCTTTGGCTTGAGAAAATTTTAGATTTGAAAAAACTACCATATTACTGCTTTGTATCTGTCACAAGTGATGAAATTTCTTCTAACAAATGCTTTCCCCTTGGAAAGCCAAATTTGTCATTTTCCTATTGTTACCTTTTGCTCATGTACAAAAACTCTTGTTATTTTAAAGCCCACAATAAGACTTTATTTTGAAATGCTTTTGATTCAAAAACTTAGTTATAACAGTTGGAAATGTGGATAACATTAGCATTGATCTGTCCAGACATGCAGACAAAGATTAAATCAATTCTGGGATACAGTCATTCAGACTCAAGGAAAATGTCAAAATCCACCTTACATACCTATTAATCAACTTACTTTCTATAGCCAAAACCAGCTCCTGAGAATATCTGACAAAAGTACCATAACTTTGGAGGAGAGAAGCTGACCAGTCTTATGGGAACCCCATTGTTGGAACTGAACGTGATAATGTTGAGTAAAATGCTTCACAGAACGTTTGCCAGTCTAACTAGAAAGTAACAAAGCAATTTCAACAACATTGTTAAATCATTAGCAAATTCCTTTAGTGAACTTTGTGACATGAACTATAAGAGCAGCCTCTTAAGAATTCCCTGGCATGCAAAGCACATGTATCCTTGTATGCCTTCAACCAAGCTTATTAAGATCTACAATCATATGTTTTCAAATATACCATATAAACCCCTAGAGGGCCAAGGCCAAGGCCAGATGTGGTATTTTATCTATATTCTATCCTTGTCTGCCTCTTTGCTAACATTTCACTGAATACAGTACACAGTTTGGCACTCAGTGTCAAGTAATTGTTGACTAACAGAGCACACATATCCCTCTACACATCCTATACGGTACCACAAAATGCAGACATTTCAAATATTAAAAATGTAGATCAACTTTCTATAAAAGAGAACAAGGCAGGAGAAAGTAAAACAAAATTTACCTCCATTCACTAAATTTTGCTGATACTGAATGTGCAAAATCAACTATTTCAAGAAGAACCTACATAGAACCCAAACTTTTCTAACCATGGAAATGAAAGAAACTTTCAGTTCATGGCAGGGACAAAGGATGGATGACCAAAGACAGTTCATCTCCCTTTTATCACCACTTCATCAAACACAACACTTAAAATTACTTAGGAAAGCATTGTGGTAATACGTTGCTATAAAATGTTGCCAGTTAGAAAACACATTTTATCATCTGACAGGCCTTTATTGCCCCAGCCTTCCTTCATCATTAAAAAATACTTCTCTAGTTTGGTGCATTTTTCCAGAGAGCAATGACTAGGTTAGATCAGCAACTGACTTGATCCACTGACACACAGACTGACTGATGGAAACTTCTAACAGCCTTAAGACTTTAAGCCTTGGTACAAGGGTTTACATCAGACCCTTCACAGAAGAGGAAAGCCATTTAATCCTAGAAACTTGCTAAACTTCCTACAAGACAAACCAGAGATTTTTGTGTATTCCATTAATTCCAAAAAAAAAACAGCAAAATAATACTCTTATATATCTGTGTGTTCATATTTCTTCTTTTCCTGTGTATTTGTGCATTAGAAAAGACAAGTGCTTAAGACTGAGCTTTGGGTGGCAACCCCAATTTCACTCTGTACCATGCGTCATGCTTCCTATTAAATGCTACTGCTTGCTTGGGTCCCAAAAAATAATTGCTACCACTTCATTCTGAAATGACAGGCAGGTTTAAAAAAAAAAAAAAAAAAATGAAGAAAAGAGAGAGAAGGAGAGAATGCCAAAGAAACACTGTGCTTATCCTCCTAAAAGCAAATTCAAAGGTTTCATAATTTAAATGGAAAATGACTCGAGGGTACATTCACCCACATGCTTTTTATTAAATTATTGAAAGCTTTTTTATTTCTCTGCATTTTTAAATTCTCAACTCTAATGTATATTTTCTATGTATTTGTACTGAATGAGAAAAAACTCCCAAAAGATTGCATACCAAGGAGCAGAGCCTCCTGTTCCCTGAAATTGATGTATGTTTGTGAGGAAATCCAGCATGCGATTTTCAAAACCTGCAGGTTCATTGTAAGTTAAACCATGTGGCCTCCACTCAAATCATTCCTTCCTTTCAAAATCACTCATAAGAATTCCCAATTGCCCTCTTCCCTTGAATCTTTCTGCACTAATCTACTCCCCCACCAAGCCCCTCATCGCCCTCCCCCCAGCTCTATGCCAGTGGAGCCACTGGGGGTGGTGGTCCACTAGCCATCTGAGTGACCCCTTCATCACTGAAAAACCATTGCAATGCCCTCTCGAACACTGAGCTGTATGTGTGTTTTATTCTCTTATTTCAGATAGGAAGTTTTTAAATAAAAAAGGAAACTTTCTTCAATAAGACACACAAAGAATATTTTCAGCATGCATCAGAATGATCTGGAGGGTTTGATAAAAATACAGTTTCCTGGCTTCCTTCTAGAAATTTTGAATCAGTACACTGATGGGTATGTAGAAATTTGTATTTTAAATTTTAGAACTTCAGGGCACTGATAATATGTTTATTTCTTTACAAAAGCCAGAAAAATACATTTGAAAGAACATGATTCTTCTCATAACAAAACGGTACATATTTTGAGAGTGTGTATTGTTGAATAGATAAATTAGAAGCAAGAATATTCAGCCCCAAGAAGTTAAGATCTTAAGCACTATACTATGTGCCATCAGTAAATCAAAAAAGGGGGGGTAAGGAAATTTAGTAAAAAAGGCAGCTTTTGTTTCATCACCAGTTTTTTAGATTTTACCACAGCAACCTGGGTAAAGCCCGAGAGTCCTACATCATCACTGAAGATGACCTCTGGCCTTAATTCTCAGAGAGTAGAATTAAAATATGATTTAGGTAAAGAATTTGCTGTATATTTTAAAATCTTTTGTTGGATCATTTTCATTTAGCCTAGGTCTCATTCACCCAAGATTTGCATGGAATCCTGCTGGAGGGCGTCCTCAGAGTTGTTTCCTGACCATCTAAAAGTTGATTTAGGATTAGCCCATTTAAGCAGGTGAGCTGGGGAGTTTCACCTTGATTAGGAAGCTGCGGCCCTGTCCGGAAGTGGGGACTGTGCACTGCCAGGCCAGAAGGGCTTTATCAATCCGGAGGGGAGCGTGTTAGGGAACGATGAGCTCGCACTCAGCCATGGGATTAATTTTGGCTCAAACAACAACCTGCCAGGGCCTGCTGCCCCGCCCGTCCTGGAAGCCAAAAAGCCCGGACTCTAGAAGTGTAAACAGCAGTGACTCTTTTGTGTGTTAATTAGCACTTTCTAGGGGAGCTTGCTTTTGGGCTGTAAGACCTTCACTCCAGAATAATGGTGAAGAGGTGCACTCATTCAGAAGAGTCCCAGCAGAAATAGGATGACTTCTAATCTGCAAAACCTGCCAGGATGTGTTATTTCTTAAATGCCAGAATCATTTGATTTGTTCATCCAGAGACTGCCCTATTTTCCTTAGTAGAAAGAGAGAAGGAACACTTATGGTACATTTCTTAATAGTTTTATAGGGAGTGTTATTTCTTTTAGCCAAAGACAGTGTTTTCCATCTGCCATCCCTTCAGTGATTTAAACTGTCCCTGTGTCTCATGACCACATCCAAAGAGTCTTTCCATGTCCTTGGAATTCTTGACAGCATTAAGGGAGTGGTTCAAAGAAATGTGTTTACTCGGGAAACTGGAGAATGAGGGATTTCCCTTCAAGGGCACTGAGATGTGGTTTTTGAAAGGATATGCTGTGCCCTCTGAGAAATTAATCACGTTCACTTATATTTCATAGATTATACAAAACTCAGGAAAAAAAAAGAGGTATACATGACAGAGCACGGACAGGGGCACTTGGGTGGCTCAGGTGGTTGAGCATCTGCCTTCGGCTCAGGGTCCTGGGATTGAGCCCCACATCAGGCTCCCTGTTCCCTGCTTCTCCCTCTCCCTCTGCCCCTCCCCCGTTTATATGTGCACACGTGTGCTCATGCTCTAAAATCGGGAGGGAGGGAGGGAGGAAAGGGAAGGGAGAGGAAAGGAAGGTAGGAGAACGGACAAATTCAAGGGGCAGAGAAGGCAAAGACTGAAAAGGTGTAATGAGCACAGCAGATGACTGTTGGCTAATGTGATAAGGCTCTAGAGTCTAGATTCTTTTTACTCCACAGTGTGGTACAGGGGTCAGCATCATCAACATCACTTGTGAGCTTGTGAGAGCTGTAGTATCTTAGGCCGTTCCTGAGACCTATTTCATCAGACACTGTATTTTAACGCGATCTCCAAGAGGTTCGTGTGCACGTTAAGGTTTGAGGTGTACTGTTCAAGAAAACTACAAGAGCACATGACAGGTAGAGCTCCTGAGCCTTGAGCTTCAGAAGACATTCTAGATTTTATTTGTAGATGAAAGAAGGTAAAAGAAGTTTGAGCAGGGGAGTTACTTTAGGAAGAGTAACATACTATTGTGTATGAGAATTTGGAAATAGACACAGACATATCTATCTATAGCTTTTATCTGTATTTGCAGAGATATAGGATATATAACACAGAGACAATTAGAATCCTAATGAACAGTTCACTTGACAGCTATATAGGATAAACGACTTAAGAAATATTTAGATGGAGCACCTGGGAGGCTCTTGGGATTGAGTTCCATGTGGGCCCCCTGCTCAGTAGGGAGTCTGCTTCTCCCACTGCCCCTGCCCCTCCCTGCTCATACTCGCGCTCTCTCTCTCTCACACACACACACACACACACCACACATGCACATGCATATGCACTCTCTTTCTCAAGTAAATAAAATCTTTTTTAAAAATAGAAATATTTAAATATATTATACTTTAACCTATATTTACTTTTAAACTAATTCCTATCAAAATTCTTTGCTCATAGTTTGCAGGAAACTAAATGGTCAGAAGTATCATTCCCAGGTAACATTTTATCAAACAGCTATTCAACAGAGTCTAATTCCACAGATGATAAGTTCACAAAACACATGTCAACTCATCACCACCTTTGCAAAGGAACTAACACAAAACTGTGATAGTACCACGAAAAGTAAGAGGGGAAGTAGGAAGATGGAAGGGTTGGAGAGAAATTATGTGTGAGAGAGGCAGAGAAGACCAAGAAACATACAGGTGTATCCTGCTATCCAAATCCAACAACTTGATGAATTTTGTTAGCAGGGAATGTGTGTATTGTCAGAGAACATTAAGTTAGAGAGACCAGTAAAGGTGATATAACCAGGGCCATTTCCTTAGAAGTTCATTGACAGAGAACCGATAGACCGTCAAGAAAAGATATACCCCAGTCATCCTTCCATTAATGAATCATAATGACTTCCTGTTAGAGCAGTGAGCATAGTCCATGACTCAAGAGAATGAAGTTGTGAGCTTTTTATTCATAGTTTCCTTTCTTCTGTGCCTTTAATGCTTTTCCTATAAGTAAGTCCTCTCTTATTTAGAGGTAAGCATAGCAGAACATTCTGCAATTATGGATAGAGCTGGTATAGAAAACCATCTCTGAAGGACTGCTATCTAGGGTAATTATACCTTACTCAGACATCGAGTGGAACAGTCTTTGTTCCTCAACTGATATGCCGCACTAATTCCTGCAACCTGACTTACTTCATGCAAGGCCGGTACTGGCTAGAGACAATGACAGCAGCTAATCTAATGTGAAACAAATATCCAGTTAACAACTGTCTCCCTACATCTGCTTTCACAATTCCATCCATTTCTCTTTAACAGTCCATACTGTAGAGGTTCCTGAAGACCCATTTCTTTGGAGCTAGTATACACAAGAAGCAGTTTAGGAGGCCACTTGAGCTGTGTTGTTTGGGCAAGTTACTTAATGCCTCTTTGGGCCCCAGGTCCTTCATGTATAATATGGGGAAAATATCAATTTCTACTTCATAGTGTTGTTTTGAGGATAAAATGATAATGTATAAGTGTGGGGGGGGTATACAACACTTAGCACATGCTAAGTGTCATGTAAATAGTTACTATTCTCAAATATTACTGACATGATCTATCGTTGAGTTTATTGCTTACCCCAGTAAAGGAAAAGAAAACCCTGGCAGAAACTTTGACAGTGTCGTGAAGCCGGAAGGAGGCACGGTCAACATTTGTTGGGAATTGGAAGCTGGTTTATGGTTGATCTTTAAGTTAAAGAGCTTGCTTACAGTTAAGTAAAGGTTAGGATACAATTGCCTGTCCCTAACTATGTTCTGATGCTTTCCATTGATGATTTGGTGGGTCTTTAGGGAAGTTCCTATAATGAACAGTAAAGCCATCTGTGGGGGTGAGAGTCTCATTGAAATAGTGGCCAAACTAATATAGTAAATTGGTCAGCTTTTGCGGCTGTTACAGTTTTGGGGTTCTTTTCTTGTAGTAAGGGGAGGGAAGGCTGAGGGCCGTAACAGGGGTGGTAAGTAGTTTCACTCAGTATAGAGGATAGACAGTTCATGTGGAGATTCTTATTATTTCTTCTTCTTGGTTCTGTTATTGTTATGTTTCTCAGAAGAGGTGTAAATTAGCTAACTGCCATATTAACTAGAGTAGTTAAGATAATCTATTTTTCCCATAATCACCCAGGAACCCTCAGGACTCTGAGAAAGTCAGATCTGAGTAAAGCAAAAATGTAGAGGACTGTAAGGGGTGTTGGGAAGGAGTGGAGTAAACAGAATGATCTGTGAGATGGTATCAGAAACACATTGCCTGTAGCACTTCTTTTTTTTCTGGTATCAGTCTGCTCCCTTCCAACATTAAATCACTTGCATTGGGTTTGATTCTTAGAGGGCAACAAGAATCAACCACTGTATTGGTTTTCCATTGTTCTTCTCTTTGATGCCATTAAGGTATCTGAACAATTCTTTGAAGAAGGCATTGCACACAATATTATTAGAAATAAGAATGCTATTTGTAGATGGATGCGTGTACATATATTCAAGGGAGCCAGTGTGACTATGAGTAAATGGCAAGGGCTTTGAACTGGGTGGGTGTGCCTTCGAATCCTGTTTCTGCCACTTACTAGGTGTGTGGCCTTGGACATGTTATTTAACGTCACTTCACTTATCAAACTTCACTTTTCTTATTTATAAAGTAAGACCACAATATCTACTTGCAGGAAATGCTATAAAGAAATAATTACTAGCACATAATTCTCAATAAACTGTAGTTACATTAGAATGTGCTGGTAGGCTTTGTATTTTATAGGTTATATATAGACTCTGGATATAGGAATAGATCACTATATAGTAATGAATTATATACTATATAAGTACAAATTAGTAGATGAAATATATTTTATCTGCTTTTTCTAGATAAAACTAAAATCTTATTAATTACAGATGCACTCAAAATCACAGAATTTAATTTTAATTGCCAATCATAACTAAAGTATAGTACCTAAAATTTTACCTACCTAACAAGTAATCTTATTCTTATTTATACTCAAGGCACTCAATTTTTATGTCACTTATTATCATTAATTTCCACTGACAGAAATATTTGCTTTTGAGCTTTTTCCCATTTTTTTATAACACTATAAAATCTAAACTATCAAAAAAAAAACCTGGAGTTATCCCAAAACCTGCTTTTTTTTTTAATCACTATTGAAACTACATTTTTAAAAAGAAAACTTATATGGATTTATAATCTACTTATTATAGCAAACAAATATCAAATCCACATGTTTGATGAAAAGAATCAATTGACAAAACAGGCTTCAAAGGATCTAATAATAAAAAAATTAAAAGGCAAATTGTAATTCTTCCCCAAAGAGGTTTATAATAAAAAGAGATGAAAGTGGCATCGTAATGAATGACTTTTTTTTAACATGCATAATGCATTTCATTTTAATACTATGTTGACACTGAATAGCAATCGTGTCTTTTCTCTTCCTCTTCCTTTTCACGGTGCCAAAAGAGCCCATACATCCAGGTAGCCTTCAGATATAGTGTCAGAGAGCCCCCATTTCTATCACTCCCTGATGATGAATGAGGTTCTTCTTCTAAACAAATAAGCACTCCAGAGGGTTACCCTTGACAGGGTTGTTAATCCAGAGGCTTCCCTTATCACCGCAGAACTCAAGGGCTGAAGGTTTACAGGATCCCTGCACGGCCTGGCTCTTGGGCAGTTGTCCGGAAGCTACATGGCACATGGCCACCCTTTTCAAAGAATAGCCAGGCTCTGCCCTTCTCTTCAGTATTCTATTTCCAGATCCCGTCCTCAGCTAACTTGGGCTGTTTCCTCTTAGCAAACTGAAATTATTTCTATCATACATGCAGCAATTGGCTAATAGGCTACATTAACGTAGCTTTCATTTTCTTTCCAGAAAAGCAACTTGCCAGCATAAAATTCTCCTGCACGCAAAGCATATTAAAGACAGGGAAGTTAACGACTGGTCCTGGTCTACAAAAGCAGATGTAGAACCACCACCTTGGATTCCAGGATATGAAACACAGAGACAATCTTCATCTCTTATCAGTGATGTATAAATTTCTTCCCAAAACTTGCTGGCCCTTGACTTTGCTTCCATTGACATCTAGACTAGAGGTCAGCATTTCTTTTTACACTCCAGAAGTTAGGACTCAACTTCACTTTATATTCCTGCTAAGAATTGATGAGTTGGCTTTAACTCAAAGAGGTTCAACGAATCTCTTAGGAGCATCTCTAAAAATGTGTGTTGAGATGATGATTAGGCAGTCAGGAAAAGGACTTCTCTAGATAATATACACCCCAGATATTTTTAAAAGTATCAACATATATACTTATTTTTTTTTTCAGTGCAAGTGAACAGTTAAAATCGGTTTTGCCTCTGTAAATGATTAGCGGGCACTTTAGACCTCCTTCTAACCTCCTCTGTTCTTCCGATCCCACAATGTAGCACCGCAGGAGATATGTAGAAATAAAGAATGCATATTTTTTATCCCAGTCACAAGCCTTCTGTCTTAAAAGGTTTAGGAAAGGCATGTGACATGGCCTGTTTGAAAAGCAGAGCATAATGTGTTTTCAGTTTATAAATTATAAAATATTCAAAAGCACAGACTAACACCAAGGAATTGGTTACTGCTCTGTATCTGGAACTGTTTTTTTTTTTCTTTCTTTCTCTTATCTCCTTGCTTTTTCTTTTTTTTTCCTCCATTAAGGACAAAAGGCAAATAAAATGCAAATGAAACGCCTTAGGCCTGAGAAGATAAGAAGGAAAACATCTGTGCCTAAAAGAGAAAGAATGAGGGGGTCTCTTTGAATGCTTATCAAACAAATTATTTAATCATGGGATTTTTTTTTTGATTGACCAGTTCCTACGATGGTATTTTCTAATTTGCGTGTTGCTTGAATATTAAATTTTACAACCCTATAGTTAAGCAAAACGGAGATACTATTTTGTATTTCGTTTTCAGCGTTTTCCTGCACAAAAAGCCTAAAAACTAGAGTTTATAAATACCGCGGAAAGTTTGCTATTTTATAACAACCCCGAATTGCTGCCCACCAGATGCCACACAAAATGAGGACTCTCAACATCCTATTAGATTACATCATTGCATTTGTTAAGAAGGAAGAGTTGGAATATGCTCTATCCCAGTGTCAAACTGAGCTTTCTAAATACTGGGAATCTGTATGAGTAGCCATGTAAGCCTTAAATTGGGATCTGTAGGCCTTTCTGAAGATTCAATCTAAATGAAAGATTAAGTGGGCCGCATTAAAATGGTTCAAGAAGATCCCACACGAGGAGAACCCAGTGTTTTCACAGTTCATACAAATCTTCACACATGCATATCAGACCTAACTGAAAAGGCAAAACTCTGAAGGAAGGATCAATTCCTGTGTAATGTTCCCAGGTAGGGTTTTTACATTCACATAAAACCCACTCATTCAAATTCCACGGCTCGCTTTTAAAATTCTCTGTATTTATCATGAACTACTAAAAGGGAAAAAGTTATTTAGAGTCTCAACATACCTGAACCTTCGTAAAATACTGCAAACAAAGTTACATGTAAGCCCCAACCTCTCCCAGCTCCTACCCCCTAGATACTTTATTTTGTGACTATGTCATACATTTCTTAGGCCATATTCAATCTTCGTGGCAAGAAAAAATGTTTCCCTTAAGTTATAAGACTATAGAGAACTACATAGTTGTGATAGTTCCATTTACCAAAAAATCTGTTAAATATCTTTTTGACCTAACTTGAGACTCAATTCAAAACACCACCATGATTTATCTATCATTGTAGTACTTTATATATTTCATAGAAATTTCATCGAATAGATGAAAATATATTGTTCCTAATGTCAAGTATATAGAAACTATATTATAATACAGCAAGTATTATAGGAGAAAGTACTTAATTTCTAGGAACACTTTAATCAATGCTCCCTGTATTAAGACGGACGGTATTGTTGAAAGATACTTGTAAGTGTAACAAAACTAAATATACAATGGCAGATTCTTAACAGAGATTAGATAAATGAGAAATAATTCAAAACAAAAGTTAAAAAATGAATTAGAGGATTTATTTGTCTAGTTTCAAATGCCGTGACTTCAAAAGATTCTGAAAAGGAGTTGAATATTGGTTCAAAAAAACAAAGTAAAAGGAGAAAAAATTTATTTGCAGAAATAGATGATTTTTTAAATTGAAGTAGGGAAGATGAAAATTAGGTGAATGAATCTTTTCTAAGTAATGGCAAAAATTTTGCCAAAACAAACACAAGTCGCCTTAGAGCTATAATTTAGAGCCTTGGAGTTTTGTAATGGAAATAAAAGGATATTTTATAAGAAGCTTATCTTTGTTCTTTCTAGATAGAGTGTTATCTTTCTGGAGTCTTAGCTCGATTTTGTTGGATAAATTAAATCTTATGAGAAAATCTTGTTTCTTAGAAGACTTGCTATTCTATCTGAAGTGAGTTTATAGCCCCTTATCTTAGAATAAATATGTGATTGGATAGTTGTATTGCAATCAATGACATTTTCCAGAGACATTAACTAGAGTTGCATTTGAGATGTTTGGATAGAGGAGAATCTTTCAGGCCTTTCATAGGATGTATTCATCTCCAATAATCAGGCAGATGTACCTCTCAATTGCTCTTTATTTTTACATATCTATTGACTGGGACCTTCTGCTGAGGAACAAACACAACAGCATCCATGAGAGAGCTATCAAGTGTGATGTAACCTCGGAGAGAGAGATGTGTCCTTGTTTTCCTCCCTCTGTTATCTCACTAGACAAATCTCTCCAGCCTTTAATTGCACCCTTGACTGTGCAATAATTAACAGTTTGGGTTGGGAGAAGGGAAGAGTCTTTTTAAAAAACTATGCAATAGATTAGCCGTTTTTACCATATACCTCAATTTAGCATGGGATTGATTTGTAAAATAGAAATTGCTTGGCAACTGTCATTTCATGTTCTGTTTGGACACTACCGGAAAGCATTTAGATTGACTGAGTGTTCTTTAAGATGAATGTATAAAGTTGATTTAACTGATATCAGAGTTTCTCTTCCCATTTATCGTCACATACAACCTGTGTAGCACATTGCGTGTTATCTTCTTTTTGAAAAAGATCAACAGAAGGGAAAGAGAGTCTCTCTCTATAGTTCCTCTGAAAATAAACATTAACTCCTCCATCCAAGACAGGAGGAGGAGGCAAGGCTCCCAGCCTCCCTGTGCAGTCTGTAATGTACGTGAGGTAGATGAGGGCCGCTCCCCAGAAGTTCCCGTTAGAGAATCCCCTTTAATAATGAAGTCAAACCCCAGGTGAGATCATTCACTGGGTTTTCCTCAGTTACATCACATCTCATCTTACCGCAGGACTAGTCAAGTAAATGAATTGAACAAAAAAGTTCTCCAGAATGGAGATGAGAAACTGACTTTATACTCTAGCAACAGGACTCACTGTTCAAACAGCCTTACATACTCACAAAACAGAAACTGGCTTGATATTACAAAATATTTTAGCAAGAGTAAGTAAAAACTAATACTAATCTCAACGAACAATTTTTAATGGTCAGATGATAATGGTTTAGGATCTTTATTTCAAATGAAGACTTTAAACAGCGGAGACATTTCTGTAAGGAGATGTTATGAAGTTATTTATGTCCCTTTCTATGTATGAAAACTTTAGGCCTGATCCAGTTTGTTTTTATATTGTGAAATAAAATTCTGGGTTTTTTTAAAAATAACATGTAGGGTTTTTTTTGTTTGTTTGTTTGTTTTTCCTTCACCTTTTTTTAAATTAATTTTTTATTTTTTTATAAACATATATTTTTGTCTCCAGGGGTACAGGTCTGTGAATTACCAGGTTTACACACTTCACAGCACTCACCAAAGCACATACCCTCCCCAATGTCCATAATCCCACCCCCTTCTCCCAAACCCCCTCCCCCCAGCAACCCTCAGTTTGTTTTGTGAGATTAAGAGTCACTTATGGTTTGTCTCCCTCCCAATTCCATCTTTTTTTTTTTTTTTTTTTTTTTTTAAAGATTTTATTTATTTATCAGAGAGAGAGGGGGGCAGAGAGCAAGCACAGGCAGACAGAATGGCAGGCAGAGGCAGAGGGAGAAGCAGGCTCCCTGCCGAGCAAGAAGCCCGATGTGGGACTCGATCCCAGGATGCCGGGATCATGACCTGAGCCGAAGGCAGCTGCCTAACCAACTGAGCCACCCAGGAGTCCCCCCAATTCCATCTTGAATAACATGTAGTTTTAATCACTAAACATTCCTAGCTAACGGGACACCTGGGTGGCTCAGTCGGTTAAATGTCTGCCTTAGGCTCAGGTACTGATCCCAGGATCCTGGGTTCTAGATCAGACTCCTTGCTCAGCACGGAGCCTGCTTCTCCCTCTGTCTGTTGTTCTCCTGCTTGTGCTCTGTCTCTCTCTCTCTGACAAATAATTAAATAAAATCTTTTAAAAAATTCCTTGATATGTATGTGTAAATGTGAAGTGTGTGGGAGAGTTCAAGTTTAGAGACTGTAACAGAGTTTCTACTCGAGAACACAATCTAAGAATTAATTTTTTAAAAATTCTATCATAAACATGAGGTGCAGTGTGAAAATCTTCCAGATACGACAGCTTTTCGTCAGTTGTAACCTTGCTTAAATAAGCCCCCAAGCCTAGAGGAAGTAAAGGTAGGTCAGATGTTAGGCAGAAAATAGACTAAGAGGTCTCTCCTCGCTGATGACCGTTTAAACCACCCTGGTTTTGAGGATGGTGTGAACCTATGGTTTCAGAATTGAAAAGTAAAATGTCATGTACTCAAACATAAGAAAACTGGTAAGAAAACTTACTAGGCAGACTCAGGAATGACTATATCACTTGTGGGACCCAGTGCAAAATGAGCATGTGGGAAAACAGCAGAGCGTTGAATGAGAGGCAAGTCTTGTGTGGCTCCACAGATCACACCACGGGTCCATGAAGCCAGCCCTGGTTACAAGGACTGCAACTTGTAAGGAAAGAATAGCTTCATTGGCTTTGAGTAACTTCTCCATGCTTCATATTATGCTCCATCAACTAGTCTCAAAGCACAAATCTACACGTGCATTGATTGGATATGCATTCAAAGACCTTTTACCTGGCCTCTGTTTGTGTGGCTTCATATCTTTATGACATTGAATGAACAGCTTGGCGCCACGTTGCTGTTATCCATTAACCATTCCTGTTTTCCTAATCATCTTTGACTCCATCTTTCTCTGTCCTATCTGTTATTGTCTTCGGAAAAGAGATGTGAGGTTTCCTTAGCCTGTTCTGGTTTACATGACATGATTTGTGTATCTGCCTACAAGAGTTTCTCAAATGAACCCTGTGCATTATCTTCTTCCCCCAGCCCCTCCTCCTCTGAAGAAAGAAGAAAAAGGTCGTACATCTGTAAAATGACAGCATTTATGAAAAATGAGAGTTTGGCCCACATGGCTCTCATCAGACACAGACTCATCTGCTGTGCCACAGACACTGCTCATTTCCTTCAGAATCAGACTACAGTTAAAAACAGGAAACACCTAATAAATTGCCGGGTCTATCAAATTAGCAAAGCATAAAGAAACCTTCTAGGTAATCAATGAGTATTGCTTGCTTAGAGAAATCAAAGTGTCAAACATAAGGAACCTAGACTTATGACTGTATTTTCGTCTATAAAACTACTTTAAGATGTCAACCTTAATTTAAATTTAGAAATAAAGAAACCTACTCAGAGAAAATGTGAAAAAATTAGACTTGCTATCTAATTTTTGGTCACAGATGGACTTGAAGTATTTCAAAAGCAAGAACTTTTATCATGTATTTATTGTGCTAGGATTTTTAGGCACACACATTTTATTTACAAAAAAAAAAGAATAAATTAAATATACAACAATCATACAAATGCAGAATTCTCAAGGTGATCTCCCTTTGTGTGAAATTAATCCCATTTTTTAATGGGATTTATTGGGGATAATGGGATTTAATGGGAAAATATTAGTATCACAAAAAGAGTATCATAGCAATATCTAATTGCTAAAAGCTGTTGTTTTCGTATATTTTTGCCTAGAAGTGAAATCAGTAATAAGCATGAGACAAGAGTATACTTTCTTGAGTTATATTTTGGATTATAAAAATACAAGAAAACTTAAATTTGGAAAAGAAGATACACTATGTAATTGCAACCCTTCTTAACCCTGCTCCTAAAAAACCCTTTCTTTTTGAGAAAACAGAGGGTAAAAGCCTGAAAAAAGCTTTGCCCTCATTTTCTTCAAAGCCTTTTAAAGTCTAATCTCTCTAATGTTTATGTGCTCTGGGTTTCATTTCAATCCTTAAAACAAGTTTCTAGGAAAATGTCAAGGAAATAAAAACTTTTCAAAATTGTTAAGAAGACTATCCCTTACGTTCCTAAGTTTGAATATACTCATCAGGAGAACAACTTTTATTTCCAGAAAGAATTTAACTGCTCTGTCCTCAGAAGCCACACAAATGTTTTTACCACCACTCAGACATTTTACTATTCAAATCAAGAGTCTGTGTCACTGAGAGCATTATTTGTCCTGTGTATGAGTGACCCCTTCAGGTGCTGTATTGAAAAGACTTCTATTTAAACAGTGGAAGAGGGTCCCCCAAACATAACTCATGCATGCTAAGAATTTTTAACAGAGCAATTTATTCAAAAGTTCCCTGAGAATCATGACCATAATTTTAAACAAAGTAAGAAAGAAAAAATGTTTCTTTTGACAATGCATTTTAGGCAGTATTCACACATATCAACCAAGAAACAGATTTTGAATACCGAATACAAGAAACTATGCTAGAAATAGCCATACTAGTCAGAATACTATATATGTCAAATAATCCATGCTCTGATGGATTTACAAGACATCTTATTTATAAAATACAATTTATAAAATACCAGATTTTATTAAATCATGTATTTGGATCTTTTCCAAAAACATATGGTGGCAACAACAATAAGAGATATAATAACACATAATTCCTGCCCTTTAAAAGTTTGAAATTCAATTGCAAACTGCATGGAAAAAATAATAATAATTAAGCTAGAATTGTCCAAGAAGACATAATAATGTCATTGTCCTCATTGTCTCAGATAAAATGTCTGAAGCTACCTGAGCAGTAGGCTGCCATGAAAAAGCAGGTATTCAGAACTGCAATGATTCTGAGTCTGTGAAAAGGGAAATGACTTTGGAGTTGGATCCAAGCAAAAGTACCAACACTAAACCGAGTGCCCAAGGATGGCAGGATTCATGACCCCGGAGTTCTGCCCAAATTGACCATACACACAAGGTACATTTTAGAAGGTAGGGTCATAATGACATGAATCTGGAAAGTGATAATCCCTGCCTGTAGGCAAATAGTATCTTGATGTGAGATAGAATTAGAAGACAGAATGAGACAATGCCTCCGCCAGCATGACTGGGTGTTAAATATAGAATTCGAGTTCTCAGAAATAAAGGATTAGCAAGGGTCAGGTCCAAATCAGCCTGATATTCAGAGCCAGATGTCATTTTGGGTTGTATTTGGATTATAAACTAGTAATCATGGGATCCACATTTGGATAATAAAAATACAAGAAAACTTAAATTTGGGGGGAAAAAAGATACACTATGCAATTGCAATTGATATTCTTCTTATCAATTTTGAAGAGTTTTTATTTTCTTGACATTTTCCTAGAAACTTATTTTAAGGATGGGAATGAAACCCAGAAGTTAAGATAAAGGAAAGCTAGTGCAATCAGTGTTCATCTACTGAACGTCAGATTCAAAGTTGAGAGCGACAGAGCTATTCCCTTCCTCATGACAAGACTTACGGATCCTTAACAAGTAGTCAAAATTGACTTTCATTGCCTCAGCAACTATGCCGAATATTGGACAAACTTAACAAGCAGGAACAGACCCAATAGAAAATATTTGATGAGAACCATTGAGCAAGAGTTAGATTTTGAAAAAGAAGCAGAGGAATGTGGAGTTTGCAGGGGAGGAGTGATATGTACTAATGTAATTAGGAAATGAAACCTGTTTATTGGGCATTCTGCCAGACATTAATATTAATAATCCATACTTTTATAAATGAATGGTATAATAATTTTACCATATAAAATGACATGGAGACAATAAAGATCTTCAAAGACTACCTGAATCATTTTTAAATATTTTTAAAAATTGAAATTTCATGTTAAAAATATAATTTTTATGTTAAACAGAGGTAGATTACTTAAGCCACTTAAATAGATCACAAGTCTATGCTATTCAATTCAGTGAATGGCTTTGTGTGCGTGACTTTATTCTGTTAACAATTTTAACAATTACTTTGCTGAACATATAGAGGTATCCTCATCAAAAATTTTGAAGCTAAGCAGATTACGTTGTATGCCTGACGTGTATTACACAAATGACAATAACAAGATTAAAAATTATCTTGATAAGTATAAAAATGAGCCCAACCACAAATACAAAATTGGACAATGCTAGATATAATGTACTCCCTTGATGTTAAAAAATAATTCAATATTTTTAGATGAAAAGCTCAAAACTGTATAGATTAATTCTGTTTATTTTTATACTTAATACAATTTAAATAAAAATATAGTTTATGGCAAAGGTGATGGAATATGACAGAGATACAGAATTTCTGAATGAATAAATACGTAATTGACATTTGTAGAACAGAATGAAACTGAAAAATTTGTTCTCTCAGCTAGAGAAGTAGACTATAAAGACACAGTAAACAAGCTGATACAATTGAGTTGGTGCATATACTCTTATTTTGGAATAGATTCTTAAAGTTTAGTCAAATCTATTTTTTGACTCTGCTCAAAATATCTAAATCTTTTTTTTTTTTTGAGCAGGCCTTATCAATGAATTATTATTTGCAATCAAATATTCCCAATAATAGGATAATGTATTAGCTAAATTAGTGAAGTTCTATAAAAAATCAACTGGATACTGACCTTTTTGAGTCAGTTCTGCTGCCACAAACTAATTCTCTATGAGCCTTAAGAAAACATTTAAGGCAATTTTCACAACTGAAACAATTTACTTTGTAAGCTCACATCCCCCTTCTCCCTTTTTTTTTTTCCTCCATGACTTCTTCAAGAAAAAATAAAAATCATTTTCAGTAAAACCCTGACCTAGGACATGCTGAGTGCCTCCCACCTCTGCCATGAACTCCAGGATACAGAAAACAAGCTGTGGTTCAAAGAAGCTCATTATTTCTAGGGTGAAATAGAATGTGTCCCACAGACAGCATGTGTCTTCAGAGCTAACTTTCCCATGGTTCAGCCTTTGCCTTGACCTGGCAGATAACAGCATAGAGAGAGCGTTAAAGACAGAACTCTGAACATTTACAAGAGAAACAACTCCATGGACCATATTCAAACCTTATGTAAGAAAACAAACTTACCAAGGCAGTCAGTAAAAAAACCACACCACCATTCCATCTGACCAAGTATTCCACCCATTTTTAGTGAGGAAGGACCATCTTACCACCCTGTGTGTGTGGGGGAGGGTGTATTTTTGAACTTATAAGCATAATAAATTGTTACTTATCAGCTTATATTTCTCACTCCATTATACATGTTCAGTTATTCTAATTACTTTTATGAGCAATAATAAATTCCCAAGAGAAAATAACTATTTCTAATAAATATGTTGAATGAGGGTAGACGTTACATGAAGCAAATCAAGACTATTTTTTTTCTTTAAAAACTGCAGAAAAAGCAAATATCACCCTTTGTAGGATGTCTCTTAAGAAAAATGATTTCTATCAGCATATGTCATGCATTGCATAAAAATGCTCTAAAAATGCATTATCTAATCCTGTCATGGATTCTATGTACCCTGAATTAGCTTTTAAATCGGTACACAGCGGGTGCCGGGGTGGCTGAGTCCATTCAGCATCTGACTCTTGATTTCATCTCCAGTTGTGGTCTCTGGGTTGTGGGATCAGGCCCAGTGCTCAGTGTGGGATCTGCTTGTTCCTCTCCCTCTGCTCCTCCCCCTGCTTGCTCACTCACTCCCTCTCTCAAATAATAAATGAATGAATAAATAAGTAAATAAATAGAAATATACTGGTACACAGTGTTTATCGGGCCAATGTGATAACATCAACACCTATTAAGGTACTGAGTTTAAAGTAACCGGCTTCTTTATGGACATGAATGCGGGCATATGTGCATACACACACACATACGCAGATATGTAGAAGTAACAGGTAAAAATGGAAAAACTATGTTAATAATTTAGTGCCACCCATTACCATTTTGGACAAAGAAAGCCAACACATATCATGCTGAGTAAAAACATCCCATTTTTCATTGTAAGTCTAGAGAAGTGTCAATTTGAAGTCATAAATTATTTGACTTATAACACATCCCAATGAAATATAGATTTACTTCTCTGGGTACACATAGCAGCAATTCTAAAGTGCGTTCTTTTGGGATTATTAGGAGTCTAACTTTAATGCACCAGGGATTATGACTTGCTGTGACATATGGATAGCTTCCCTCACATGGAAATATCCTAAGTTCTTGAAAGCAGGACTCTTCAGTAGGAAGAAAACTAGCCTGCATTATTAACCATTAAACATCAAGTCTCCGCAGGCACCGCTCAAGGGCTTCACCCCACATTTACAGTCAATCCTCACAACGATACTATACAACTGAGGAAAAAATAAAGTAACTTGCCTAATTACACAGACAGCATTTAGAAAAGCTGGAATTGAATCTCAGGAACATCTGGCCTCAAAGCTTAAGTTCATTAACATTTTCATGATGTGGGCTCATGAAAATACCAACTACGTAAAGCACAGAATTTTGTAAATTCTTATTTTTTAAATAAACCATGTATCTTAAACAATGGATAAATTTAAATTTAGTTCTTGTCTCAAATCAGTTGGTCCTACAATATTTTTTAACTATATTTTATTACTCAATGTGGAAAGGAGATTGTCACTGAGTTGATAATTCCCCTAAACAAAGCATCTTTATTGTCTAAAATCATTTGTGGGGAAAGGGGGGGTAAAAATAACTACATTTGTACACATATATCTAAACCTGTAGCCATAGCTATATCTATCTATAAAGATAGAGATGAAAATATTTGTAAATGTTTTTCTCTGCTACAAATAAAACAAGAAATGGGTAAGATATACTTGGGAGCTATTAAAAAGAAAATTCCAAGCCCACACACCAAATGTAGCAGAGAGAAATGTGAAACTACACACTCTAATCTGAACTCTCATCCCACTGGAATGCACGGGATTTTTCCCTTTATTATTGGGAGGATTCCCTTCCTCCCTACAAGCATCACAATGTTCCAGAGGTCCCATGCCATGTCAGTACATCAGGAAGGCTCCTTTGCTTTTTTCTCTGAACGAGTCGGTACAGAGATGTCCTTTGTCCAAGCTTAGATGGGGCTATGGTAACCTGCTGCTCTTGCATCATATGTAACGCAAGAGAGCCTTGGAGGAGGCTGGAAACCAGAGGCCAGGGACCCATCTCTAAGACCCATTTTGTCAGCACTGCCCTTAGAGGTCTTTCCACCTCGCAGTTGTGGGTTCCTGCCTCCCAGTCCAGGCCCACCCCAGCCTCAAAGAATGTTCTCCTTCTCATCTCTCCCTCTTCAAAGAGCTCAAGCTTCTAGAAAACAAAATCCAAAAACACAGGTTGTTTGTGAACAACTTCCACTTTTGCCCTCTAAACAAACTTTCCAAGGGCACCAGAGTATGGCTACAGGTTTGGACCCAGGGAATAACAATAGAGAAAAAATAAATTGGTTAGTATCTTCATAACTTGTCTTGTACACCAATAATATGCAAAGGTTAAAAAAAAAAAAACAGTATTTTTGCCTCTTCTCTTTCTACCATCCCCTATTTCTCATTTACACTTGCTTTATATATTACTCTTTCTCTTTTTCCATTTCTCTCATGCTTTCATCTCTCTCCTTTCTTTCCAGGACCCATACTCAACGGAAACAGTGATGCTCAGGTAGCTCAGTTGGTTAAGCATCTGCCAGGATCCTGGGATCGAGTCCCACACAGGGCTCTTTGCTCAGCAGGGAGCCTGCTTCTCCCTCTGCCTATTGCTCTCTCCCCCTCCCCCAACAGATAAACAAATAAAATCTTTAAAAAATAAAATAA
Source organism: Mustela nigripes (assembly GCF_022355385.1). Classification (NCBI taxonomy): domain Eukaryota; kingdom Metazoa; phylum Chordata; class Mammalia; order Carnivora; family Mustelidae; genus Mustela; species Mustela nigripes. The sequence continues at coordinate 173,434,273 of NC_081557.1, forward strand.
AGCACCCCCATGTGGAATATGACACTAGCTTAGATTAAACTGGTAGGAGAATTTTTAAAAACATTTACCAATAACTAATTCTAAGCCTCAAGTTTTAGAGTCTGTGTGTGTCTGTATAATAATTTTTATTTTTTATTCTCAGCAGTTTGGCAGTAGAGATCTTGATGGTCTTGAGGACATTCTGGTCAAAGCGCCCCCACACCTAAGGGGTGTTTATAATTTAGATGATAAAATACCAGTTCCCTGTCTTTTTCAAACTTACTTCAAACATAGGCACTTTACCTTTTTCAAGTTTCCAAGCCCCTTAACTGTTTAACTCATTGAAGTTTTAGAATGTTACAAAGCGAAGTTGCATTTAACAGATGTTCATTTCAAGGAGCGTCGGAAGATTATAAATTATTGTAAATTAATTGCTCATTTTGGAGTTTGACAAAGCAGCTCTCAGGGCCTCTCCTGATCTGTGCCTCAGGAAGGGAAGAGGGAAAAAAGCAATAGGTTGGGATCCCAGGAAAAAGAGTGTCTCCTGTGCTTTAGTAAGTGGCTCTGTCACATAAAACTTATGTTGGCTGTTAAGTGGCCAAGCCAGCTGCAGCCCATGTGCCACAAATGCTCAAATGCTCTGGCCTCTTATTTCTCCTGTTTAGTTATTGTGTCTATAAATTCAATGGGCCACCTGTGCAATGTGCTCATCCAGAAGAGCCCCAGAGGAAGCATTAATGTATCAAGGCTCATAAAGCACAAATCCTTAAATGTAAAAACCGACACTTTCATCCTCTCTAGGCTACAACTATATAGATTTCTTTTTAATGAAAAAGAAAAAAAAGGCTTCTGTTTCTGCTTACAGTTAAATGCCTATGAATGGAATTTTATAATGAATGATTATAAATATTTTTAAGATTGCTACTATTCTACAGCTCCCTGATTTGATTCACCTTTGAAACTGTATGTCGGACCATGGTTAGAACACCCATCACGCTCAGTAACTCACCGTTTAATCTAATCAGGAAAAGAATCCACGCCAAACGTCTAACAAGCGTCCACTCACAGGACCAAATCAAAACAAAACAGAAACTTTAATAGTACCTGAACACGTCTTTGTCCTTTTAATTCTCTTCTATTTTTCCTGAAAATCTAGAAAATCTAATTTGCCTTTTCACTCTGACGGTGCTCGCCAAACGCTTTAATGTACTTAGCAAAGTTTTGAACATATCCCTCTTAGTGCTTCCCCTGGAGGGCTGTGATTATTTATTCACTCATCTCCCCCTCCATACTGAAAACTTATTTTTTTTCTTTTAAAGATTTTATTTATTTGACAAATACAGATCACAAGTAGGGAGGGAGGCAGGCAGAGAGAGAGAGGGAAGCAGGCTCCCTGCTGAGCAGAGAGCCCGATGCGGGGCTCGATCCCAGGACCCTAGGACCATGACCTGAGCCGAAGGCAGAGGCTTTAACCCACTGAGCCACCCAGGTGCCCCCCCCACCTTTTTTTTTTTTAAGATTTTATTTATATACTGAAAACTTCTAACAGCAGTTTTTCCCAGTGGTTGGAGAGGAGGCATGTGGATCATTCAGACTCTTTGTATATACACATTCACCTTCTCAGCACTTTCTACTCCATCCTGAAGACTTAAGAAAACACAGGAGGGGAGGGAGTAGAGAATAGAAAAGAGAGGTCATGTGTATTTTGACAAAGTTGCCCACTCTAGGGAGGAGATATATTGCATTTATATTTGTGTGCATCTCAGTACCTGGCACGTCACAGGAGATTAATAGATTCTGAATGAATAAGTGAGTGAAACAAAGTAAAGCAAAAAACTTCGTTCGAATAATTCAGTACTAAGAATTTTGAGTCAGATCATTCACCAAGCCCATTTTGAAAAAAAATGATTTTGATTATTATTTATATCTGAGTATTATCTTCTAATTAACATTTGTACAGTGATAGGGAGAGGACACAGGGAAGTGATGGTGTTTAGGGGAAGAAGAGAGTCAGTATCGATTCATGAGAGTAAAGCTAGTGTAATGCCTAAAAGACAAACAGAATCTCTACGGTTTAGCGACTGAGTTAGGCCTCAGGTTCCTGCATTAGAACCGGAACATTCACCTTTGAATATGTGCTTTTTGAAAAGCTGAACCAAATCTGCCACAAGCTTCCATTATTTCCCTCCCAAGAAAACATTACTGTTTAAGAGGAGGCAATAAAACCTATTTTGTGACACCTCTCGAGTGATCAGGACCAACACCTTTCCCTATCAGGGAGTGAGAAAAAGAGACAGATCAGATCTTTAGTCACCCAAGTTAGCTCAGCTTCAGAATTGGTAGGAAAAAACTAATCTTACCCAAAAAGAGGTCCTGACTTGACCCATGTCTGGTAGATGGTCTTTAGAAAAGTGTCTTTTTTAAACTAGGGGCTTTGGGAAACATAAGACTCTCAAACAATGTGACTTATGATGGGAGTTTGGGGCCATGTACATCCATTCTGCCTCAGTTGGAGCTGGAGACTAAAGACATCAGCTCTGCCTCCAGAGGGGCTGGAGATTAAAGATCAAACACTCGGGCAATCAACTCTACGATGGAACTTTAGGTAAATTTCCCTGGTTGTCAGTACTCCGCGTGTACTGTCACACATCATCACCAGAAAAGTAACACTGTCCATGACTCTATGAGAAAAAGACACTGGAAGCTCCTTAGTAGAACTTTTGCATTCTGCTCCATGAACCTCTTCCATTGGCTGATTTTTTAAACATCTTGATTCTGGGGCAACTGGGTGGCTCAGTTGGTTAAGCGACTACATTCAGCTCAGGTCATGATCTTGGGGTCTTGGGATCGAGTACCGCATCAGGGTCCCTGCTCAGTGGGGAGACTGCTTTCCCTCTTCCACTCTCCCTGCTAGTTCTCTCTCTCTCTTTGTGTCAAGTAAATAAATAAAATCTTTAAAAAACAAACAAACAAAAAACCTTTTCCTTTCCCTATAATAAATGGCAACTCTGGGTATAACAGGTTTCAGTGAATGTAAGGAATCCTTCTAGGGAACTAGCAAAACTTTGGGTGGTCTCTGGAACCTCCAAATTCTGCAGTTGGTGTCCAAAGTGTGTGGTCTTGTGAACTGTTCTCTAACTTTGTACAGAGCTCTCTGATTTGTTGTTATTGTTGTTTGAGAGTCACATACTCTCAGGCCACTGCAACATAGAAATTAAGTGAGCAACAGAATTGTCTGAAGTTAGAGGGGTCCCGTGTATCCAATGCTGGGCTATAAAGGCTGCATGGTTCTCCAGAAATCCTGACTCACAGTCAGCAGTGTCTCCAGCGGTGAAGCAAACCATTGCTTTACAACTTTAGAAAAACCATCTCTCTAAACTGTTTTTAATTTATTTGAAAGCTTACACAGTAATTTTCTAATTTCCTGCTGAAGGGTAGATGCACTACTTTGTTTTTTAATTCTTTCCTGATTCACTGTAGGGAATCATAGCAGGGCATTACTTTAATATTTAAATAAATAATAACAGTTTTGACTATCATAATCATAACCAAAATACATGCATACACAAATAGTATTTACTCTGCGGAGGGAATATTCTGAGTGCTTTAAATAAAGTAATTCTCAATCATCAACTCCTATTATGATTGATGTTTAGCCGCTGATTAGCTTTTTACATTAAAAAGAAAAATAAAGTCATCCAATCAACTAAATAGTCAAAAATCAACTAAACTTAGCTGACTGGTGTAACTAATTCAGTGGCATCTGAAAAAGCCACTTTGTTTCAGTTAGGTTATCCTTTTAGCCCATTTTAGCTCAGAGCTACATCTAGGATTTTTGGTGCTGGTGTTCTACAAAGAGCTTCACGGGATCTGTTGTTTTCCCAGAAATACTATTGCTTCTCCTTGTTACAAACAAGGACTTAGAGGAATTCCAAAAGGGACTGGGAGAGCTGGGACATTGGGAAGTGGAAGTGGCAATAATCTTTAAAATGCTGTTGAGAGTTGTTGAGTAGAGCAGGAAAACGATGTTCAGAGATGGCAATTTTTCCTTATCTTGTCTTATCTATAAGTTTCTGACCAATTTTAACCCTTATGAGATCAGGTTTTCAGAAGTATTTCATGTATGTGCCTCAAATTTTTTTTCTATCTCTGTAATTGTGTGAAGTGCTGTCATAATTTTTTTTTCTGGAACATGTATTCTTTTATTTATCTATTGTTATATTTAAAAACACCTCAAATACGCATTCTTTCATGAATCTGCAGTAGCCTAAGGGCCCAGTAAGGACAGCTCATCTTTAATTCACTTAGCATCAAATGGAGTGGCTTGAAGGCTGGGGAGCAGAAAACACGGAAAGACTCATTCGCGCGTCTAGTTGTTGATGTTGGCTGTTGGCTGGGAGTTCAGACGGAGCTATAACCTGAACACCTAGATGTGGCTTTTCCGTTGTGGATCCTGGGCTTCCTCCTACCATGGTGTTTAGCTTCCAACAGCGAAAGACCCAAAGGAGAGAGAGCCAGGGGTAGGCTCTACCGGTCTTACAACTTCAGAAGTCACGCATTCGGAAGTCTATCACTCAGCTGTGTTTTGTTCATGGCTTTTGTTTCTTTGTTTTTTCACAAAAGCTCACCTAATTTCAAAACAAGGGGAAATAGACCTTACTTCTTGATGAAGGTTGACAAAGTTCTGGAAGACCTCATGGGACCATCAATAATGCTTGTGCCATTTTTGGACAACATCATCTACCACAGCAGCTCCCTATGAGAAAAGAAAACTAATGACCCATGTTCATTGTTTCATAAGGAAATGAAAGAAACACACGCACTGTAGTTTCATTCTATTTCATTAGTAATATGGCATGCAACCTCATTAAGAACTTCAGCTGACAGCTTTTATGTTCTTTGTGCTATGTGTCATGCTTTTCTCTGTTCTCTTATAGGTCCGTTAGTAAGCAATTGATTGGGGTAATTCTCAAGGCCTGAATAAGAATAAAACTCTTGTATGTGTTTCAGTCTTGAAAGAGGCCAGTAAACAAGGAATGGCTCTTTCCTCTTCTAGCTCATGCTAACCTTTGTGAAGTAACATTTCATGGAATAATTACTTATACTTAAATGCCTTAGGGAAAAAATAAGATATTCCATGTGATATTTTGCTAAAAATGGTTCTTTTTTTGGCTTATAGAAAGAAGTCTTTTAGAAGTAATCAAAAGAGATTTCTGATAGACACTAAACATCAGACTAAATGGATTACTGGCAATATTTAATTTGTCAGTTCCAATATTGCTAACCCATTTTTCTTAGCTGGGTGAGCCAGGAGTGGTGGCCTCCAAAACCACAGCTTGCTTAAACAGCAACTTAATTCAACTGATAATACATATTCTTTTCCCTGAAGATAATTTTTAAAAATTGTTTTAATAGCTGACTCTGGCTTCAGATCAAGTACTCACTGCTGTCAATAAAATGTAAGATTATCTCAAATGGTTTTTCTAGCTGTTCTCCATAAGCCAGGCTTTCTGGACTTTTATGATTTTTTTTTTTTTTTAACTCAGTAATTGGAGATTACTCCATACTCCACGGTACCCTACACCAATATGGAGTGGGGCTTGGAGTCCTGAACACCAGTAAATCTCTATGGTCCAACAGTGATATTTCTTCCTCTTTGCCAGTTATGTGAGAAACACAAACCAGAATCAAAAATACTAAAGATGAGGGGTACCTGGGTTGCTCAGTGGGTTAAAGCCTCTGCCTTTGGCTTGGGTCATGATCCCAGGGTCCTGGGATCGGGCCCCACATCGAGCTCTCTGCTCTGCAGTGAGCTTGCTTTCTCCTCTCTCTCTCTCTTTGCCTGCCTCTCTGCCTACTTGTGATCTCTGTCTGCTAAATAAATAAATAAGATCTTTAAAAAAAAATACTAAAGATGAAACAAATCTTAGAGTTTCAAACTTTTTTATAATTGGCCGTATAATTCAGGATCCTAAATGGGATATGGAAGGAAAGTAGGAACATAGAAGGAAGAAAGAGATAGAAGGAAACATTAAGAAAGAAAGAAATTTTGTGTGATTTACTCCATTGCTACATTTTGTAAGTGTAAAGTTACATTAGAATCAATGTACTCTGAGTGAATGATCATAATTTTCAAAGTATAAGGATTTTTAATTTTAGCAAAGTTATCCATAAAATAGCCACTCTACTTCAAGGAAAAAAATGGAACAAGGTACTACAGTTCTTTAAACTGAGATTATTTTATAATTTTTTGAAAAAGTAAAATATTATCATAGATATAAAGAAATCCCTTACGGGACGACTGGGTGGCTCAGTTGGTTGGACGACTGCCTTCGGCTCAGGTCATGATCCCGGAGTCCCGGGATCGAGTCCCACAACAGGCTCCCAGCTCCATGGGGAGTCTGCTTCACTCTCTGACCTTCTCCTTGCTCATGCTCTCTCTCACTGTCTCTCTCTCAAATAAATAAATAAAATCTTTAAAAAAAAAAAAAAGAAATCCCTTATATGTTTACCAATAAAATATCCCCATCAGTTAGAGCCCAGAAGCATATTATTATGTCCTTTACAGTGGGCTAAGTATAGAGGAAAGTGAATGGGATTTCAAGAGGGCCCAAGTTGCCACAGTTTTGAAAATTCATGTCACTCCCCTAAATTCTAGAGTTACAAGATTTTTTTTTTCCTTTAGTTCCATTGTTCTTGGTCACACTGCTTGGAAGACTGAAGAGATAGACCAGACGAAGAGTGGTGGGCAGCAAAGCAAAGTTTACTGAAAGTACAAAGTTCTGGAAGAGGGAGGGGACCTGAGAAGATTGCCTCTGGGGTTTCTAAATCTAGGGGGTTTTATGGGCTTGTTGGCTGGACTCTTTTAATCTGATTAACCCTCCCGTCACCTGTCACCCAATCAGGTTTTTGTCATTTACCTATCACATGTGAAAGGGTGGAGGGCTCCTTCCAAGGCACTGTAAATTCCTTTTAAGGGTGGTTTCCTCTTAGGATTGGGGGCAGGGCGGAGGTGTGGGTAGCCCTTGCCCTGCCTGCCTTTCTTCCAACTATCTTTCATTACTACTATTTTCACCTATCAAGACATGATAAAAATTAAATCACATTTTTATTTTATGAATTAAACAAAAATACGTAGATGCAATTTATATAAAAATTTTAAAGTGCTATATAAACTATATCATAATCACTATTTTTTATCATTTTTGAATACCACACTGCAAAAAATAAGCAAGTAGGAAATTGTTCTTTTTTTCCAGATTTCTTCTTTTTTTTTTTTTTGAAATTAGATTTGAAGTTACAAAAATTGGGAGATTGGAGAAAACTACCTGTTAAAATGTTAACCAAAACCCAGTTTTGAAGTATTTTTATAACTAATTTTTAAAATTTAGTATAATTAGTCCTCTGCTTCATTCCAAAACAACATCTTTCAGAAACTCAGGTACTTCACATTTCAATATTTACAATATGGAGGCAAAATAGTAAGGGAATTGTCAGTATAATGTAGGCTTGGGGTTTTTTTTGTTTTGTTTTGTTTTGTTTTGTTTTAAGATTTTATTTATTTATTTGAGAAAGAGAGAGAAGGAGCAGGGGGGAAGGTCCAAGGAAGAGAGAGAGAAGCAGATTCCCCGCTGAGCAGGGAGCCTCGGCTCAATCCCAGGACCCCTGGATCATGACCTGATCTGAAGGCAGATGCTTAACTGACATTATACATACGCCACCCAGGCGCCTATGTATAATGTAGGTTCTTCTGAAGCACCTTTATACTAATTGATGTTTTACAAAGAGAGGAACTTGATAATCGTCTTTTGGTTTTGTGTTAAGGTTTTCTTTCCTTTAAAAAAAAAAAAAAAAAAGCAAACAGAAAGAAAAGTTTGGGGAAACTTAGCAATAAATAGAATTCCTCAGGATTGTTTTCGAAGTGGCATCAGTACAGAAACTAAAGCATGATCAGTTTTTCCAAATAAACGTTGTAGATCATAAATTAAGTCACTTAATTTAACAATTTCTGCACCATGCCTTATTGCCCAGTGTGGGTTCATACTTTCAGCAGGGAGCCATAAATGCCCCTTACAACGTATCATCACTGCAATGAGAAAATCGTGGACGTGGCAATAAATCACAGGACCCTTGTGGTGGGCATCTATCTCAGCAGAGAACAAGCATGCCCTGTTCGGAATCTCCAGATCCATGACGTGATTCTCTGGATTTGACAGGAATTACAGCTATGCTAAGATTCACATTTCCTGCCTACCCGCTGAAGGGAAGTAAAATAATCTTGCCCCTTTAAGCCAGTTACTCCCAGAGCCTCAACCGCACTCACCAGCATGAAGTTGTTTGGCAAGAGCCTGAGTCTGTGCCCCAAACTCCCAGTCACCACAGTTTGAGTCTCTTTGACAATTACGCGTGGCAAGCAGGGGATGGAAAGAATGATCAGATTTGGAGCAAAAGGAGTACGATTCAAGTCCAAATTCTGTCACTTAGATTTGAGTGAGCTTGAGCACGTCCATCAACTTCCCTAAACTCTTGAAAACAAACTCACTGCCCTACCACCTAATCCCAAAGTGAGAGCACTGTGGAGCCTCCAAGTCCTTTTCCGCCAAGGTCTAGGATGCTTCCGCGCAGCTGAAAGGCTTGTTAACACACAGATGGCTGCGCCCCACCCCGAGAGCCCCGAAATCAGTAGGTCATGGGCGAGGCCTGGCAACATGCATTTTGATAAGTTCCCAGGTGATGCTCCTGCTCCTGGACCAGATGCCACCCTTGGAGCACAACTGCCCTAAAATACTATACAAATATAAGTGAGTAACATTAGTATCGTAGTAAGCGCCAATGTAGCTCTTCAACAGTCTGCAGCCGAAACAAGTTTTCTGAAACAAAATACAGCCTGTTGCATTAGGCTACAGCAAGGCTGAACGCAGCAGGCCACCGCAGTAAGCAGAAACTTCTCAGATCACTGCAAGGATTACCACACAAGCCATGTACGTGTTGTGGTGAGATTTTTTCCAACCAGACACTGCTGTGCTCAACCATCTGAGAGAGGAGAGGGCCTCCAACACCCAGTTCTTTTTCAAGCCTCAAAAGGCTGCCTTTCTAGTAGAGATCAGTTCCTCTGTTTGGAATTTTGACTTTCTTCTCGTTTTCGCTTTTTATTTCCTCCTCATCAACTGATTTCTTCAGTCAAGTTTTGACCAACAGCAACCTGGACTAGGTATTTAATAGAAATATTTGGTGAACAGTCATATACTTTACACAAAACAAATGAAAGCCCATCAAGCCACGGCAGTGAGGACAAATGGTGACCCCATTCCTTCTCATCTAGTTTACTGCTAGTACATATAAAAATACAAAAATTATAGTCTTGAGACTGCTCTCTGGACAAAATTCAAAATTTAATTTAAAACTTTCAAGGACTCTGTGGAAACGTATTGCTCTGTGAATCTAACTTCCTTTAAAGAAAGCCAGAAAATATGGTGTTTTAAGAAAAAGAATTATTAGTTGTAGAATTTACACACATACTGTGTTCCAAGGTAATGTTGGAGTTATCACTTTCTTCAAGTGTCCCTCAAAATAACACGTTATTTTTCTAACTGGACCCTGGACAAAAAAATTCTGTGAAAGTGATCTACTTGCGACTGTGTCTCATGTCTTTTTAAAATACCTCAGGCTCAAGTCTGTATCAAAAAGAATTGCTTTACTCTGCTCATTTTTACCCCAAATTATTACCCTGCAACAAGAAAATTGCAAGGCATTTTATTAACAGAACAAAATTACTCTTTTCCTCCATTAAGACTCAGTACTGTATCAGTATATTTTTATGGCAGATGTATTTGTAAAAACCAAGCAGTTAGAAACTTGCCCTAGTCCAGAACTTGGTATCAGATCCTGAGTCAGCTTTCTTACTAATTTCTGGCTTACTAGAAAAATGCAACAGGAGGGGCACCTGGGTGGCTCGGTGGGTTAAAGCCTCTGCCTTCGGCTCAGGTCATGATCCAGGGTCCTGGGATCAAGCCCCACATAAGGCTCTCTGCTCAGCGGGGAGTCTGCTTCCTCCTCTCTCTCTGCCTGCCTCTCTGCCTACTTGTGATCTCTGTCTGTCAAATAAATAAATAAAATCTTAAAAAAAAAAAAAAAAGAAAAATGCAACAGGAGATTTGTGCATAGTAAAGTATAAATCAGATAATATTGAGAACTAAAGAGCATTCTTTCTGACATCACCAGCTAACATGATGAAAAATTAAAGTGATACTGTATCTTTGCGCTGACAATGTAGATGCATATAAGCTTGCTGAAATAAATGTATCTTAAATTAGAGGCTAAATTCATTAAGGACTTTTCCAATAAACTCTTTAATAGCTCTCTTGAAAGCTTTCTAACAAACAGACTTGGAGAAGAGACCTCATTTACCTTTGTTTGATAACTTACTGCAAAATTAATATTGACTATGGGCATAATTAAGGACAATAAATGGACTTGAGAACCAGTCCTTCCATGGGAAAGGGGACGGAGGCACTATGAATAACTGAATTACAGAATTAAATTCTCAATTCCAAAATCCCCACAATATTCCTTTCTATACAATATGGCTACAATTTGTGTTATATGTAGTATTAATAAGTCAAAACTTTACATTGCTAGCTGCTATTATACTGAATTCCAGGCCTGAACACACACCCATGCTTATTGCTAAAACGCAGAAATGATGTACAGTTCCAGCAAAAAGTACATGTTGTGGTTCCAACTGTATGCATTCTGGACATTCCACTCAACTTATCCTGTACTGAGGTAAAATAAGCAACTTGTCACTCTGATGAAGTCTCAAATAAACTATTTGATAATTAAAAATGACCAAATGTGATGTGATAAGAAAAATACATCTTAGGAAATATGTAACAAGCTTGTTCAGGACAAAGGGATCAAAGCAGCTGAAATAGACATAGTACCATAAAAAAAAGAGACATCTACGCCCTCAAGGTCCATGGCCTTTCTCCATCCCGTTTTCTCAGGTTCTTAAAGAAACATGCTTAAAAATGCTTAATGCTTTTTTTTCCCCCCTTAGGAACAGGCAGCCTGTTAAGGAGCGAGTTTATCCTAATCAGATCACCTACACACTCTTATTCTGCCCCAAATTTTGAGTTGTATTTGTATGGAGGAGAGGGGTGGCCCTCATACAGTGATGCCATGTGTTTAGCTTCCATAAACAACAAAATTAAGATGGTCCCAGCCTTCTTTTCATATTAAAGTATATAAATGGCTTTAGTCCTATTCCTCCTTAATGAATAGTGAAGTCATTCTACATGATCTTGTTTGCATTTTTTCTTTTTATTCTTTTTTCAAAATATAGGAGCAATATGTGTCCCTAAAGAATAAACATTCCAAAGATTACTAAGCTAAAATCAGTGGGATGCAAAACTTTTGGCACATTATTATATATCAGTCTTGCAAATTCTCAAGCTCTTAGACAGTTAATTTTGAATTTATCTTCATTTAAGTTTTCAACTAGCCCATTGCACTGAAAGTTATTTTACTATGAACAAAAGCCCAAAACAAAACAAAACACACCATCATATACGTATACTATATTTAAAAAATATATAATTACATGAAATTATCCATAGTATATAAGTCAATCCATACACACATATACGCATATTTAGTTTTCCAATACTCACTATAGAGTATATAGATACTATGTAAGTATCTATATATTATATAAGATTCTATGTAGGTATACACACACACACACACACACTATATAAGATTCTGTTCACACTCATTTGTTTTATTAATTTAATTAATAATCATTGAGGATCTGTTAAGGTCATGTGGCCTGGATACTGGATAAAGATAAATTATACATGTTCAAGATAAATTAGATATGTTACCTGACTGCAAACCTCACACACTGGGGCGCCTGGGGGGCTCAGTCTGTTAAGTGTCTGCCTTCGGCTGAAGTCATGATCCCAGGGTCCTGAGATCCAGCCCTGCACAGGGCTCCCTGCTCAGCAGGAAGCCTACTTCTCCCTCTCACACTCCCCCTGCTTGTATTCCCTCTCTCGCTGTCTCTCTCTCTGCCAAATAAATAAATAAAATCTTTAAAAAAAAAAAAACACTGTATTAAGAGAGATAGATTTGGAAAAAAATAGAAAATAAACTTCATTCATTAACAGATAATTACAATGTAGCATGAAAAGTGCCATATTTGTGGGTTTGGATTTTTTTTTCATTGTACTACAGACACTAAGTAAGAGGTAGCTCAATTGAGTTTCCCTAAAAGTTCTTGATCTAGGTCTTTATCCTCTGCATCTAAGAGTTTCCTCATAACTCATTAACTTGAAATACCATTCCCGTCTACCACCACAAACCACACGCTCCACGTGTTAAGTATAAAAGTTAATTAAAGCTTAACTCAGCTGCTCTGCAAACTCCCATTGCTAGCAGCAGTTTGTTATTATTATCAAATGATTTAAAAACTACCCCATTCCACAAACATATCCACCCATAGCAAGCAAAATCAGCTTGGCTGCTTCTCCAGGCACATCAAAGCAATCGTTAGCATTTTAAGTGCGCCACTGAGTGTGATGGCTTTAGGAGCCCAGGACTCAAAAGAACAAGAGCAGTGACACAAATGCCTGAGAAGTTTCCTTCTAAACACAGATTCAATATGCACTCACCCAACACCTATGGGACGGGCTTCAGGCTGGAGACTAAGGATTCAGAAAGAAATGAGACCTGGTGACTGCCGGACGGGATCAAGTAATCTAACAATTGATAATTTAAATAAAGAAACTGGGATTAAGACATCTTGCATTGGTAACAGAATCGTTACCAGCAAATTTGACCGCACAGTATATTTCTGTAAAAATGTGCTCCCTTAGTAGCTACCAATTTAAAGTACTGAAGGTATTTTTAGCTTCCAAAACTTAACTATCAATTAAATTACCAAATTACCAATTTTAAATATCGAAGATTTGCTTCAATAGTGAATCAGGGGGTGAAGAGGCTCCCTAATAAATTGGGTCAAATTTTTCTTTTTTTAGTAAAGTGAGTAGTGTATAGAGCATCTCAGAATGTTAACACGTACTGGGGTGCCCCGGTGGTTCAGTCGGTTAAGTGTGGGACTCTTGATTTTGGCTCAGGTCATGATCTCCGGGTTGTGAGACTGAACCCCAAGTCCAGTTCCGTTCTGAGTGTGGAGTTTACTTAAGCTTCTCTCTCTCTCCCTCCCACCTCCCCCTGCTCACTCACACTCAATCTCTCTCTTTTTCTCTCCAAAAATAAAAAATAAAAAAGAAGAATATTAACACATACTGAAGGAGTGCTTTCCAACACTGGGCAGAGTTCTCTTTGCACTGGCACGTTAGCTCCAATGGTGGTCTATCTACACTTACACACAACCTCTGATCATAAGATATTTTGAATCTGCAACTCCACTTACTGAAATAATTCCTCTTCTGTCTGAACTAGATGCATTTACCATTTATAATACATTTAGGTAGTGTTATTGCACTTCAGCAGTAGGTCTCTAGCAATTATCCAGTATAGGTTTTAGACTGATGTTTAATTCTTATGAACTGAGTAAATTCGAAATTCTGCATAGTTTGTTACTTACAGAAAGAAGACATCCATGCCCTAACTGCCATTGATTTACATCAAGGGCCTTTTATTTAACACGGGGGTGATTAATTTAATTTTTTGGCATTTCTAACTTTTTCCCATGCTGCAGAACTCATCTAAGGCAAGTTCTAAAGCCCCCTGCTTGTCTTTTGTTTTGGTCATTTGGAAATGTCTCCTAGGCAAGCAATGTGGAGAGTTCTTTGCTGCTGTAAGGGATAAAAGAAAAATAACTTTTTTTTTCTTTTTCCACCACAAATCCTGACTGTAAACACAGGCCTGCCCCTCCATGACCCTGGATGCTGCCAGTTACACACGTGCACGGAGCATGGGAATCCTCTTCTCTGCAGCCCTCACCTGCCACTCCCATCACGCTGCCGCCGCAGCTCCGAGCAGGCAGTAAATCTGTCAGTGGGGCCTAGCACCAAATGGCACTGGGTTCCTATCTAGCCTTTTAAGACAAGTCTCCGAACACTTTCTTCCCTTCCGATTGACATAAATGCTTCATTCGGAAAAAGACGGATCCCCAAATCTTTACTCAAGTTGCTTTTGCTCCTAAAAAATTTTATCAATACAAACTGATAAGGACAAATTTCAAAGAACCATCTAAGCATATCCATACTTGAAAAATCAAGGACACTCATTTTGTTTTGATTTGCTCGTAAATACCGCCTAGTGCCTGAAGAGCTGAAGATAAACTGAGGGGTACACTGAGAGTGGATCACTCGGCTGTCAGGTCTGACGACTGTACTTGGGAAGCTCCATCAACTACTTCAAGCGAAAGGCCCGTGTTTATCCACCTTTCACTTGGAACACCACACTTTCAGCTTCTCTTTCTCCCATTAGTTTCAGGTCAGTGATGTATTGAAATAGAAAGAGGGTCACAAAGTAATCTGAGAAGGGGAAAAAAAAAAAAAACAAGACTCTGCATTCTAAATATTACAGCCATTTGGAAAGGATGACTAGCACAGAAATCCTCAAGCCTCACAACGAACTATATAGCTATTTTCCCCAAAATTAACTAATTTCTGGTATTTTAGATATACATTTTGTATATAAAGTAAGTTTAATGGTTTGTTTTCTCCATATATATGTTATGTATTCACACATATATATACATATATATATATACACACACACACATACATACACACTCACGTATATATTAAAAATGACTCCAACACTATATGAGACAAACAAAAGTTTGGAGTTACATCTGAGTTCAAGTTCTATTTTGGCTTTAGGATTATGAGGATTAAAGGAGAAGTATATATAACTGTCTTGAATATGACATGTGATAAAAAACATATATTAGTCCTTACTTCTTCATTAGCCATAAAATATTAGGGCTAAAAAATACTTAAATTATGTTTACATGATCCATGTAAACTTGTTTTTAAATCCCCTAATAACTGTGACTTGATTTTTATTATTTTAGTACTATTCCTTTTGATTTTTCTTCCCCTGTAAATGGACTGACATCATTATATTTATGAAAGTACAGTCTTTTCAACAAATGGTTTTGGGAAAATAGGATAACTGCAAAAGAAATGAAGTTTGACCTTTCCCTTATACCATATACAAAAATAAACTCTAAATGGATCAAAGATCTAAATGTAAAACCTAACGCATAAAACCCTTAGAACAAAACAGTGGGAAAACTTCATGACATTGGAGCTGGAAAATATTTCTTGGATATGATACCAAAGCACAGGCAACAACAACAAAAACAGAAACAATAAATAAACTGGATTTTACCAAAATTAAAAACTATCTGCATTAAAGGACATTTTCAACAGAGCAAAAAGGTAACACATTATATGGAAGAACATATTTGCAAAACAAAGGGTTAATACCAGAATTTATAGTTAACTCCTACAACTCAACAACCAAAACCAAACAATTCAAACAAAAAACAAGCAAGTCGAACAAACATTTCTCCAAAAAAGATATACAAATGATCAATAGGCACATGAAAAGATGTTCAACAACACTACACATTGAGGAAACACAAATCAAAACCAAAATGATACCATTTTCTAATTAGGATGGCTATTATTAAAAACACAAACAAACAAGCAAGCAAGCAAACAAACAAACAAAAACAGGAGCTGGCAAGAAAGTAGAGAAATGTGCACTGCTGGTGGGAATGTAAAATGGTGCAGCTGCTATGGAAAACAGTATGGTGGTTCCTCAAAGAATTAAAAATAGAATAACCACATGATCTAGCAATTCTACTTCTGGGCATATACCCAAAAGAACTGAAAGCAGCTATTTGATATGTCTCCCAAAGCATGGGAAACAAACACAAAAATAAATTATTGGGACTTCATCAAAATAAAAAGCTTCTGCACAGCAAAGGAAACAATCAACAAAACTAAAAGGCAACCTATGGAATGGGAGAAGATATTTGCCAATGACTTATCTGGTAAAGGGTTAGTATCTGAAAGCTATAAAGAACTTATACACCCCATACCCAAAAACCAAATAATCCAATTAAAAAAATGGGCAGAAGCCATGAAGATACATTTCTCCAAAGAAGACGTACAGATGGCCAACAGACACATTTAAAGATGTTTATCATCAGGGTGCCTGGGGGGTTCAGTCAGTTGAGCATCCACCTCTTGATTTCAGCTGAGGTCACAATCTCAGGGTCGTGGGATCAAACCTTGAATCAGACTCTGTGCTTATCACTCTCCCTCTGTTCTCTGCCCCCTCCCAAACAAATGAATATATAAAATATTTCAAAATTTAAAAAGGTGTTTGTCATCACTTACCATCAGGGAAATGCAAATCAAAACTACAATGAGTTATCATCTCACAGCTGTCAGAATGGCCAAAATCAACAACAAAAGAAACAACAGGTGTTGGTGAGGATGTGGAAAAAAAAGAGCACTCGTGCACTCTTGGTGGGAATGCAAACTGGTACAACTACTATGAGAAACAGTATGAAGTTTCCTCAAAAGTTAAAAATAGTACTGTACCATCCAGGAATTGCACTATTGGGAATTTACTCAAAGACAAAAATACACAAATTCAAAGGGATACGTGCACCCTTTTATTTATAACTGCATTACGTACAATACCCAAGATATGGAAGCAGCCCAAGTATCTATCAACTGATGAATGGATAATGATGTGGTATATATACAATGGAATATTATTCAACCATAAAAAAGAACAAAATCTTCCCATTTGCAACAACATGGATAGAGCTACAGAATATAATGTTAAGTGAAATAAGTCAGAAAAAGACATATAATTTCACTCATCTGTGGAATTTAAGAAATCAAACAAGCAAAGGGAAAAGAGAGAGACAAATCAAGAAACAGACTCTTAATTATAGAGAACAAATTGATGGTTACTAGAGGGAAGGGGGATGGAAGAATGAGTGAATTAAGTGATGGAGATTAAGGAATGTACTTGTCTTGATGAGCACAGGGTGATGAATGGAAGTGTCGAATCACTATATTATACACCTGAAACTAATATAAGACTGTATGGTAGCTAAGTGGAATTAAATTTTAAAAAAGAAAGAAAGAAAGGAGCTACTTGAGCAGGTATTTGTAAAACCCATATTCATAACAGCATTATTTACAATAGACAAAAGATGGAAGCAACCCAAGTACCAACTGATGGGTGAATGGAGAAACAAAATGTGGTGTATGCATACAATAGAATATTATGCAAATATAAAAAGAAGGGAATCTGACACATGCTAAAAAATGGATAGACCTTGAAGATAATACTTTAAGCCAGTCACAAAAGGACACATACTCTATGATTCCACATAGTTGGTAGAGCAGTCAAAATTTATAGCGACAGAAATTGGAATAGTGGTTGCCAGGGGTTGGGAGAAGAGAAGTTGGTAAGGAGTTTCATTTTGGGAAGGTGAAAAAAGTTCTGGAGATGGATGGAAGAGATGTTTGCACAACAGTATGTATGTACTTAATGCCACTGAAAAGTACACTGAAAAATGGTTAAGGTAGTAATTTTTATGTTGGTATATTTTACCACAATAAACAAAATCAATTACAAAGATCCAGCTGATTCTGACCAGATTCTACCCAGAGGATAGTTTTAATCAACATTCCAGAGCTTGATAAGAAAATCCATTCACACCTGGTCACCTGGTCCTCATACACTAACAAATTTCCCATTGAGTGTTACTAATAGCAAATTAAAATATAAAAACAGCATTTGTTCACTTGAAATGCCATAGGGAGCCTATTTTAATGCAGCAATTAAGAGTCAGAAAGAACTAATTCAAATTCCAACTCTACTTGTTAGCTATGGAAAACTATGCAAGTACTTAATCCCTTAGTTTCTTCCATCTATAAAACTTTTTCCTTTTAAGACCACTATAAAATCTGCTATAAGATAAAAATAAATAAATAAATATAATTTTAAAAAGAAAGATTGCTACAAGGTAATATAAATATATACATATATGTATATGTGTACATACACATATATTTATGTATCTATGTATATATTAAAATTAACATAATTGAATGTTGCATGCTAAATATATAGCAACTTACATTATCATTATACCCAAACCGCCTTCTCAAATATTCAGTATAAATATATCCACACATTATTTTAGCTGAAAACAGTTATCACCCAAATGCTAGGATGTCTGCAATGTCACCTAACTATTAAGAGCAGTTCTCTCATTCAAGTATTCAGAGACAGACGGGCAGGTAGAAAGCCAAGTAACTAGTTCCAATTCGGATCTGTCAACATTTCAGTAGAGGAAGTTTCTTGCCTGCATTTCTAGACCTAAGACATTTATTTGTACTATAAAGGTTTATTTTTTCATTTCACATTTTATTATTTTGTCTTAGAAAAGAAATTCATGCTAATGGTCTATAATGAAACAAGCTAAAATAAAAATAAATAAACAAGCTAAAATAAAAGTTAATGATTTCCCTCCCTCTTTTTCCACTCCCTGCATTGGGTAATCAATGTTAGCATTTTTCTCCTTGACCATACAAATATATTCAAGCAGACACGTACATAGACTTCTAAAGATTATGTATTTTTGTAAAAATGGAATTTTACCTAATACATTGCATTACTCATTTAACATAAACATTTCTCCAGTTCATAAATTTGAACCTAACTTACTTTAAATTATAGAATTATGTTCTCTAGTATGATATACCACAACTGATTCAGCTTGGACATTCATAGGTCTGTTTGTTTGTTTTGCTTGTAAATGTGTTTGTAAACCATTACAAAAGAAATTCTGTGATAAATAACTCTATATAAATATCTTTCCATAATAATGCTTTTATTTCTTATTATAAGCAAGATTTTCAAAGAGTCAATGAATGTATTTATTTTTAATTTTGGAACTATTTACTATACATTGACCTTTATTCTATTTCCCTGATTTAGTTGTCTTTTTCTAGGGTGGTAACATATTGTTTCGATATTAGGTTGTGGTAGAGATGATAATTGCTCATCAGTATCTGTGTTTTCCTCATCTTCCTGGGTACACCACTAAACCATATTTCTCATTCCTCCTGCATTTAGGTGAGCCCATGAGATTAGTGACTACTCACCAAGGAAGTTTAGGAAAAGTGAGACTTCTCCATCTTTATACTAATCTCTGGAAGAATGAAGACTTTCAGAAGGAAGGAAAAGCCACAAGACAGAAGGAATTCAGGTCTGCTGGTCTACAATATTTTGCTTCTCAGCACCAAATCTCCCTCTCTTTGCCCTGCTTTGTTACATTTAAGTCAGATCCTATAAACAAACATGTTTCCTGTGCCAGGGGGCACAAGGCTCACCTTGTCAGCAGAAGGTGTTCGAGGGACCCATTAAGGGGAATGGGTCCTGATTCTGGGGTTGTTTTTCCTATTGATTCTTGCAGCACATGGTGACAAAGAGTGTGCCCTACCTCTAGTGGCGCTCACCCACCCGGCAAGCTTCCCTGGGACTCAAGCAGGAAGCTTCCTACTAAGTCTCACCAGCACAGCAGGAGGTTCTGTACTTGCCAACCCCAGCCTGTGCACTCAGCAAACCTGCCCACCTTTCAACTGGCCACAGCCACAACCTCTCCCAAGAGCTCGGTCTCCCAGCATCTGGGGGCTGAAAGGGAGATTCCTCCAAGTCTATTCCTTCCTGAGTACCCTGCCCCTGCCCTAGAGGTAAAAACTACTTCCCATATCTGCCAATCCTCTATTCCTATAATTTAGTAGTTAATCCCTCTAGTTCACAAATCTCCAATTTACAATTTTCCTGTTCAAATTACTGATACAGTTTCTATCTCCTGACAGATACAGCATAGCCCTGACTGGCTGTTGGGGAGAAGCCTCCCACCTCACAATACCGATTACAAGAATAGAAAATAATTGTGTTTGGCCACTAAAATTTGAGGGTTGCTGGTTATAGCAATTAGACTACCCTGAACAAGCAACTGAATTACAGGATTACTGGAGTAGTTAATATCCAGTAAATCAGTACTCTAGGTCCTTTTTCAAAATGGCATAGCTATTCTCAGACAATAATACTTTGATATGAAATTTGGCTTTGTTTATCTCATTCTAGGAAGTGAAAATTTCACTCCACTTTAATTCCAACTGAAATAATATTTTTATGAAATTTTATGTTTTCATAGTATTAACTCTTTCCCCTGGGAAACATAATATGACTCTGTAGTTGTTTAGACTTTATATAAAGTTCTCCACTAATGTAATTTTTTCCATATAGGAATACCTTGCTTATTAAATTTCTTTTATTGTTACTTCAAATAAGGTATCTTTCTGTTTCAATTTTTAAATTGTTCTTTCAAATGCGAAGCAATTTTTTTTTAAGATTTTATTTATTCATTTGTCAGAGAGGAGGGGGAGGGACAGAGAGTGAGCATAAGCAGGGGAAGCAGCAGGCAGAGGGAGAAGCAGGATTCCCGTCAAGCAAGGCACCTGATACGGGCGGGACTTGATCCCAGGACTCTGGGATCATGACCCTAGACAAAGGCAGATGCCTAACCGACTGAGCTACCCAGGCATCCCTAATTCAAAGCATTTCTATAGATTTCTGTATATTGATTTTTTTAATCTAGCAAAATTATAATCTATAAATTCCATCTGTAGTTACAAGGAACTAATTTGCCTTTGGACTATTAAAATTATGCTTCTTTGAATATTCTTGCACAACTTTTTAGGTTCGTATATACATTCAACTTAACTGAACACATGTCTAAGGAGTGGAACAGAGATCTACTGAGCCAGGATCTTGGTGCAGTTTTACGAATTAGACTTTGGTATACTTTGAAAAAGTTAATTTTTTTTTTTTACATTTACAAGTATATAGCCCAGATAAATATAACTGATCTAGTAAAATCATATGTTTATGGAAGCAAGTGATACGATTGTTGCTGAACAGTTCCCAATATTAAAACAGAAATGTCACTAGACTTGAAAATGCAATTAACCAGTTATCACCGCTTGATAAGTCCAAATTACAGAAAGCTCTGATAGGCTATGATATTTGCATTAGAAAATGGATAATGGACACTGAACAGCAGAGGGACCTGGTCTAAATAATACTTTAGGGAGACAGACACTCTGGCAGAATGGATGGCATAGAATGAAATGTGAATTTAAGGTAATGAGCTACTTACAAGCAGCTTGGAAGTGATCTCTTTATGGAGATTTCAGAAAATGGGAGACACAAGGAAAGCTTCAGACATTGTACCAGAAACTTGCCCTTTTTGTAGTAATTTTATCATATTTAAATGCAACAAGAATGTTAACATTGAACTCTTCACAGGTTAAATTTATCTCACAACTTCGAGCCCAAATAAGTTTGGTTCCTACTCTGTATGAATATCTAAAAACAAATTGATTGAGTTACAAAAGAAGAAAAGAATGTTACACAATGATGACAATTAACAGAAGGCTCAAAAGAAAAGAAAGTTTATCCTTCAAAAGCACGGCAGACATGCACAGATTGTTGTAATGATTTTAGTCATGCTAATAAATTCACCGGGTTTCTATTTTATGAAGGAGTTTCTCAAATTACTCAAAATCTTGCTTTGGATATTTTTGCTTTTAGAAACATAGGAGGTACAAGTGGAGGATAATTAATACCTTCCTGCAGAGACAAAAACAGAGTCCTCAAGAGAATCAAATGAAAAGCAGAAACAGGGGGCAATCAGTGCCATGTGCCCTGGAAAATCTTCCGGTTGGTGTGATGCCAGTTCACCCATGACTTATACCCACACCCTCTAAAAACAGAAACCTAAAATAAAAAAAATCATTTTTTGTCATAGCCAGGAAAAGGAAGTTTTGAAAACTACTGTCATCAGAGAAGGTAGTATCCCATCAGCACAATTTCTTCTCCTGTTTTTGTCATTTTCCACATCACGCAGAGACATCATGCAGAAATGCACATTTACAAGCGTCTGTGTGTGGTATTATAGGAAGGGTTTGTGTTTCTATGTGTCGTTCTTCACCAACACCCAGATAGCCTTAGGGACCCCTGAAACTGTACCAGAATTTCAAGGTGTCAAGTTAGTGCCCCAAAAAGGTTATCTCACAGTTAAGTTTTTGGACATGTTAAATTCAGGGTCCAGAGGCCCCACTTGGAGCTATGTCATTCCTGTCAGGTAGATGAAGAGACAAACATATAACAAGCCAGGAGACTCCTTGGAGTTCTTTCTGTCAAAAATCACTCAGACATGATGTTTATTTGTAGTAGCATTTTTGCCTGAACTAAGGGAAGATGGATGAACCAAAACCTAGTTGGACTTGTCATTAATGGCCCAAATCAATCATTACCAAATGCCGCTGCATTACCTCAAAAAGAGGACTAAAACCAAAAGTATTATGAAAAAATGAGAGATGACAACTTTACTTTGCTGATGCTTCTATTGAGGATAATTTGTTAATGCATTCTATTAGTGATAGGCAGATTACCGATTTATTTCTATTAGTGTAGCAACACTGAATCAATTAACTTTATGGGACAATTAGAGAAATTTAACTCTATAAAAAGGTATTATACAAACAAATGTATTGCTTCATGTGATAATGCAAGAGATCAACAAACAGGAAGTGTGCACCAAATTTTCCATAACACTACTTTCAAAGCAGAGGAATAATACCTTTGTGAACTGTATTTAACACACATATCAATTATCCCATGAATTTAAGGTGAAGTCTGGTTATAACTTGTTCTTCAAGACACTACATTTACATTTACTACTTCAAGCCTCAACTCAGAATTGCCCTTCTTTTATACTAGGAAATAAACAAAAGAAGCTTCATGAATGTAGAATTAGTATCAACGCTGCATTACTTGGTTTCCTAGACTTCGGGGCCCAGTGTTAATTGGCATTAGCAAAGACCACAGCCTAAGCAGTGGCTAAAAGGAGGTTGTGTGCACACTCCCCTCTCGTGCTAATAAAAGAACTGTTCACGATTATACTGAACGCATCTAAAGAATATAGGCCAAAGAGAGGGATGGATTATTTACTTTTGGGAAAACTCCAACATTCAAAGTATAAACATTACCCTCTCCCCTAGAATATGCCTACTTTCAACAATGCAGGTAAGCAAACAGGGCCTAATTGTTTTTCTACACTTTTGACTCCAATATGTTACAACCCAAATTATTGAAATAACTTGCAAATAAGATGGTAATATGTCTATCTCTATCAGCCACTTGGTGAGGGTCACCGTGGTCTACCTGATGCAGAAGATGAAACTGTAGCTTAATGACGCCTACGACTTGGTCAAGAGGAAGAAGTCCAACACCTCCCCCAACTTCAGCTTCATGGGGCAGCTGCGGGATTTTGAGCAGACGCTGGGGCTGAGCAGCCCATGCGACAACCATACCCTTAGCAAGCAGCTCTACTTCTCCAAGTCCACCAACCACAACCTGTTCCCACCCAACACCCTTGAGTCCATGTGAGGCTGGGGAATAGGTGGTGGGGGCCGGACCCTCCAGAACCCACCTCCTATCCCGCAGCCCCTTGGGCCAGGTGGGCGGCCCACTCCTGCTACGTCCAGCCGGAACCCAGGCAGCCTCGGACATGGCCAGTGCACAGAGGCCCCAGGAGGGCAGGCGGCAGAGCTCCCCTCACTGCCTTGGGGCAGGCGGACCCCAAAGCGAGGCCTCCCTCCACAAGGCTTTCTGGAGAGGCCCTGAGCTCTGGGACACATGGCCTCGGGAGGCCAGCGAGGCCTCATCCTTGTCCCAGGACACTCCATCAGCAGATGGGCCAGCCAGTTGGGCTGTTTTTTTAAAGAGCCCTCCATGGACCTGAGTTAAGAGATTGAGAAATGTCTCGATGTACAAAAACAACAAAAGAAAACAGAAGAAAATAAGAAACATGAATTGAAACAGGCCAGCTTTGTACTGATCCTAGTTAAGCATGTCAAACAGGCTATCAGTGAGGGGTTTCTGAGCATTGTAAAGGAGGTGGTCACAAGAAGCCAAGTGAATTCAATAAAAGGAATTCATGGTGTCCTCCCATTTCTTTTGCTTTCAGCGTTACAAAAGCAGTTTCTTTTCTTTGGGAAAAACATCCCCATAAAAATCAAATGCTAATGCTAATTAAGTAAATAAAACTAAAGGTGATGGTTCTTTGACAGTAAATAGAAGTTTGAAATTAATAAAAGATAAATTTGATGATAGTGTAGATACAGGACATAAACAAGCTCACCATGTGGTCTAGGCAAAAAAAAAAAAAACTTGCTTAGAGATAGTATTTGTTACAGTAATATCTGTAAATTGGATTTTTACAAATCTCAAAACATAGCAGTATCTAGAACATTAATTATAAATTTGATTTTTCATAGAATCAAAATGATTAGATCTGAAGTTTTTCTGAATTGGTTTTATTATACAACCATTAATCTTCAAATTTAAAAAATGTTCCATCTTTATTTGCAGATAAGGCAAATGAGACCAATGCATTTTAAATGGAAATTAATAAATAAAAGGTGGAATTTAAAGTCCAGATCTCATACAGATCTATGTACCACAATATTAAATACCTATACATTAGGCTTTATTTCTATTTCCATTATGCTTTTTCATGCACCAACTTCAACTCTTTATCTGTCTGCCCCTTACACAAAGCTCCCTATGAAGGCTACAAAGGGAAAAATTAATGTATAAATTGCAAATTTAAAATTTTAGGCAAAGATTGCAAATAATAATGATTGGAGTGGGAAAAAGAAAAGAAAAGTACTAGTATTTTTATATCAATTGCAGAGCCAAAGCTTTAAAATCTTTAAAAATCTCTAGAAATTTTTGTGCAGTGAATATCTGATTTTATGTAAATTTCTGAAATGAATAAATAATATATATATAATATGCTCTTATCTCTATTAGTCTTCTTTATTCACTTACTCTGATGTTTCTTCTCAGCATTTGTGATTTTCTAAAATTATACTATTTGTACATTTATTTATTTATTATCTGTCTTCCCATTTGAATACAATTTTACCTGTTTTTTTCACATCTATTTAGTATCTGAAACATAGTAAGATCTCAGTATTTCCTAAAAGAATCAATTAATTTCAAATATCAACAAATACATATATCAAAACATGCACATATAACATGTGATACATATATTTGTTAGGTAAACTGTATTAATTTAACATAAGTGCATATTTGCTAAAATCCTAACTGAATATCTTTTTAGTATTTCTATTTTCTCTAAGAAGAATGAGCAAGTCAACCTTCTCTGATTTGCAAGCTCTCTCTGTTTTCTAGAACACCAACAGAGAACTTTAAATCTCAAGGTGATAAAATGATGATCTAGGTAATGTCTGAATATATCAAATTTATCATGATAATCCTAGAAAAAGCATGCATATTGTTAATAAGTAAACTTGGAAGCAAGTACTTATTTAAATGTGCATCCCAATCATCTTACTGAGGTCCATACGTTAAATTTTAGGACAGTGAGGCTAATTTAGAAATAACAGAAACCCTAGCCTTCTAACATGACTAAACCTATAAAATAAAGTATGATGTGGTGAGAAAATGGAGGCAAATGTAGAGGTCTGATGGAAAGAAACAAATGAAAGTACAAAGATTTAATTTCAGTTCAATAGATTATTGATACAAAAATAAAAGAAAACATCAGAAACTTTTTCAGATGCTTCCACAGAAGCAAAATGCTCACCCTAGTGTTTGTCTTGTCACTATATATATCATTATCATTTCCAATTGGGTCCACATCAAACATCAAGCCAAACTCATTTTCTGAAAACTAGTTCCAGATTATGGCAGATGTTTGGGGTAGCATATTTTAAAAATAAACTACAAAATACAATAGTAGCCATCTGTTTCAGAATTTTCTGTTTATTGTTTTCTATGGAGTAATGGGCAAAAATAGAAACAAATAAAAGAAAACAGCTGTCACGGAAAACATTGAAAGGCCAAAAAACTGTGCTCTTAAACTAGTATTGAAATTAACAGATTGGTTAACTTAAATAACCAGATTTGTTTTTAAAAAATGGTTTTGAATTTTTTTATTAGATTGTCCAGTTACATTGGTATCACTTTGTTTTAAGCCATTAATAGCTACAGAACATTATAAAATCTTAACATTTATATAAACTGAATATGGCTTCCCACTGACATATATAAAATGTACTGACATATATAATAAAGATTTTATTTAAACTTCCATTTAAGATGGCAGTGGGTTGGCAGCTCCATGAATTGGCCTCTCACAACTTTACATCTGAAATGTGTTCATACTGACAGAAATGATACTGCTGGAATTTTGAAGTAAT
Source organism: Mustela nigripes (assembly GCF_022355385.1). Lineage (NCBI taxonomy): Eukaryota > Metazoa > Chordata > Mammalia > Carnivora > Mustelidae > Mustela > Mustela nigripes. Next base: position 173,460,642 of record NC_081557.1, read on the forward strand.
TTCTACAAACAATAAGATTGATCTGACTGGATGCAGAAAAAAAAATATTTTTCTATACAAGAGAACACAGGAAGAAAATATTTTTCTCTTCCACCATATTTCTATGGATTTAGAACTCAACAGCATGTATCTTTGTTTCCAGACCATTCCTACTTCCACTCCTGTCATATAAACCTGCTCTTTAAGATCCATGCAATTTTATTATACTCTCCATTCCACTCTTCTTACCGTCATCAAATGAAACGAAGGTCTTTGTCTTCTGGCCCAGTTTTCCTTCCGTGTTAAATCCTCTCATCTGCCTGAAAAACTTTGCTGTTTTAACACACTCAGCCCTTAAGTTTCCTGGCCTACTGGCCTACCGGTTCCATGTAACCTTCTCTTCCATTTTCAACTCGGATACCCACAACCAGATTGGTAGCCAGTCCTCGCCACAATCCACAATTGTTTCATCTTCAAAAATATTTAATCAAGTAACCTGCTTTCTCCCCACAACTGCTTCTCCTTCCACCTCTCTTATTCAACCTCTTCCCTCAAACAGTGCTTTGACTTTGTTACACTACCAACCCATATCTACCACAGCTCTTCCAATGCATAAGTAATCTCCTTTCTTCATGTTCCGATCATCCAGGTATAGCACTCCTTGCAAATTCCAATCATCATGAACACCTGTCTCCAAAACCCAAGATCTAGATCCCCAAAATAAAACCAATTAACACTCCTAACAAAAAGCTTTGCTGGAAAGAGAAGAAAAAATGAAAGGCAAAGCTTACCCCTACTCAGCTCTATATTCTGCCCCTTCTTGTTGAGCATCTTCACACTCCATCCCCACACATGTTTTTTGTTTGTTGTTTTTCTCTGATTCCTGCTGATAAATATGATCCATAGCTTGTAGTACATGTCTCCTGAAGAGGTAGTAGTTCCCTAGAAAGACCATGCTGAGGGCTGGCTCTACTGGCTTAAAGGGAAAAAGAAAAATAGTGTTAAGTAGTGAAAGATCCAGAGGAGAATAAACGTGGTTTTTTTGTTTTTGTTTTTGTTTTTTCCAAGAAATCTATATCAGATAAGATCTTTGCCTCCATGCAATGGGACATTGCTGTCCTCTAGCAAGAGGGAGATGAGCTAGACTCCCTCCTGGGGGATTCATGGAAATCTGTGGGTTCGTGGTTCTCAAGAGCATCTTTCTTGAGTTCCACTTAATTTCAGTTCAATAGATTCCATGTCTTTGTCTTTAAGGAGACATAGACATAGGATACTAGCTAAGCCTATGAATTCAATCTCTTATAAATCTGCCACTCTCATAATCAAAGTTCAGACCTAATTTTCAGTTCAGGTGGCTCTCTTTAAATGCTACTCTGTAAACTTTTTGGTCTTCATAATATACCTTGGTAGCTGACTGTTCTGAGCCTGTCATTCTTGTGCTGTGAAACTTTTGTATCAGTTAACAAATGAAAATCATCTCCACTATTGTTATAAGAAACACTGCCCCCTCCCATATATTTTAAGTGCTAAAGCTATCACATAAGCCAGTGCCTCCCCTTTCTTCTGTATTCCGTCCTTGTTCCCTAATTGCTAAATGTTAAAATTCAGTCACATAGTAAGGTGTCCAAAGTGAATATATCAATATATTTTACATATAAAAAAATAACCAATCAGAAGATCTAATGGGAAAAATATTGCATTTACAATGCAGTATAATACCAATATTATAATACCAATAAAAAAATTTTAATGCTTAGTAAATAATTTACCATTAAGTTCAACTACATGAAACATAAAGCCCAAATAAACAGTAGCTTAGATACAAAAGTGGTTATCTCTCACAAGATCTAATGAAAAGTAGAAGCATCAGCCTACCACCCTCATCTAGGCCCTATCCCCACCACACCCCACCTCATACCAACCACCTATATAAAGAGTTGACTGGAGGGAGAGAAGGGAAGGTTGTTGAAGTCAGTGGGCTTGTAGTATGTGGAGTAGTCATTGGAAAATGTAGTGTCCCAGCCCTCAAGCCAAGACGGCAGGAGGGGATTCTCTCAGAGATTGTTGAATAGAATTTTTTTAGTTCCTTCAAAAAGAGAAAAGTGGCCTTGCACTGGGGGAATGGCTCTCTGCTAAGACTTGATGACTTGTCCCTATGAATTAAAGAGAGATGATGACAGTAAAGCAGCCACAACAGCATTCGCTGTTCTAAGTGTGTATAGATTTCTTATAGGTCCAGGGGACATCAGAAGAGGAACTGATCATGAGATCTTTCTGAGAATACCTCATCAAAGAAGGCAACACTCCAGACTAAGGGACTCCAGAAAGGGGAAGCTATGGTATATACCAGTGTGGATGGGAACTGAGCAGGAGAAATTAGAAGTGTTTGTGCCAGAGAGGATGCCCCATGCCAGAGAAAGGAGCCACAGGAAGACCTCACAGGATGGTGTGAAGAACTAGCACATGCCCCTCCATGGGAGATGAATTCTTTCAATGCCTTTCACAGAGAAAGGCCACCATCAGCAGCCTGTCAGGGTTAACCAGGGGAGCAGCAAAAACCAGCACAAACCAACAAAGAAAGAGGACAACATGCCCAGTTAAAACATTAAATTTTCAGTCTATTTTCCTCTTGTCTAGAGGGAAGGGGGTGCAAGAACTGCCCATGCTAATCTCCCACTTAAAGACCCTTGAATCATGATTTTAAGAAGTTCCCATTTTCCCAAATGGGAAAGTAAAACTTTAGATGAAAAATGAAGGTTATTTTAAACTTGATTTGATTGAGTTTTTAAATCTGAGAGTGTCCAAAGGTTATGGAATCTGTCTACAAAACTTTTAAAGAATGAAGTCAAGGATTTGATAAATGTTGAAAAAACACTGACTGGAGAAAAATAAGAACTTCATTTTAACTCCACCCAGTCAAGATCCAGCTTTTAATAAGCAGTGCTTATTTGAACTTATACAAAACAAAAACAAACTAAAATGTTCTTCCTGGGGCTCCTGGGTGGCTCAGTGGGTTAAAGCCTCTGCCTTCGGCTCAGGTCATGGTTCCAGGGTCCTGGGATGGAGCCCCGCATCTGGCTCTCTGCTCAGCAGGGCGCCTGCTTCCTCCTCTCTCTCTGCCTACCGTGATCTCTGTCTGTCAAATAAATAAATAAAATCTTTAAAAATAAAATAAAATAAAATAAAAGGTTCTTCCTTTATTTCCTTTTTTCTCTCCACCCAAAAATCCCCTTCAGTGTTCGCTCACTGAGACAGACTCCCTGTTGGTATATTCCAGTTTACGCTACCCTTTTGGAAGCTGGCAGTGGTCTCTTCGAATGAAAGGCATTGAAAAGAGTTGATTTCTCATGGAGTTCCCTCCTATGTGAGTTCTCCACGCTAACCTGTGGCTGTTCTCTGGCATAGATCAAGCCAGCACTTCTTGGTTCTTTCCCTGGCTTGTCTTTATGTTATGGTAAGTGATTTGCTCTCCAAGATTATCTCATCTGGCAACAAAGGAATTTTTTTCCCTTTATATAGCAGTCTATGTATTTGTAAAGTATTATTTAAACCTAAATACATATTGGCAAAAACTTCTCATCATTTTACTTCTCAATAAAGATAAGCTGTCTAATTTCTCTCTCTACTCCCCTAAGTGCCAATCCCAAGCCTCACAACCATTTATTTGCACAGTACTTTAGCTTCCAAAAGTCCAAAGATTAGATCATATGCTCTGATAAGCAAATGAACTAATGGTTTGAGTTAAACATAGAAGAATTAATAGAAGCCTTAAAAGTTCAGTCTTTCCTTTCTCCTCCCATTATAGTCTCTTCCCATAAAATATATACATCATTCATACCTCCTCTCAGAAAGTAAAGGCTGTTACAATTGTTTTGTTTTTAAATATTTTATTTCTTTATTTGACAGAGAGAGAGAGAGGGAACACAAGCAAGGGGAGTAGGAAAGGGAGAAGCAGTCTTCCCACTGAACAGGGAGCCTAACACAGGGCTGGATCCCAGGACCCTGGGATCATGACCTGAGCTGAAGACAGATGCTTAACAGCTGAGCCACCCAGGTGCCCCACAATTGTTTTGTTTTAAATAAAATTCTCCTTCCCAATAATTAGTCAGACTGGATTATGCAAATTAGAGACAAGAAGCCAAAGTAACTCTATAAACATTCCTGAGGCTGAGGAATTATATCAGTACTATATATATATATATATATATATATATATATATATGATATATATATGATATATTAAATATATCATATAATATACAAATATTTATATACAAATATTTATATAAATTCACATATATAAATATAATATTAAATATATAATATAATATATTTATATATATTTTAATATTTGACTTTCTGTCTCTAGGCTAGGTATGTGCTCTCCCTGCCAACCTCATTGGTACCACTTTGTCTTTATGTTATGGTAAGTGATTTGCTGTCCAAGGTTATGGACAGCAATGAACTACATTTGGCTGTTCAGCACATTCATATCACTTAACGGATTTCTAAAGATGTTTGAATGTACCTGAAACAAATGTTGAATATATGAATGCATATATGTATATTTCTCATTAACAGTGAATATGCCTTCTTTTCAAGCATCCATAAAACATTTGCAAATATTGTTTCAAGAACAGGCAAACAAATCAACAGAGTATTAGAGACTACCTTAAAAACAAATAAAATAAAAAAGATCATAATAGATGGAAAAGAAGCATTGGAAACTAATATGTATGAATTACCCAAAGGTTTTGGGGAAGTTATACTTTTGAGGAACACATTAAGTTGGATCACAGTCTTAAACTTTCATCCATTAAAATAAATTTTATTTAAAAATAAAAGCAGAAAACAGATGGGAATAATGACTAACTGCTCTCAGAACAGATAAACACTTTCTAAATTTAGAAACAAACAGATCATTAGGATATATGTTGGAAGAGCAAAACCTCCTAAGATTGTAAGACAATCCAAACTGAGAAAACTGTTTATATCAACAATGACACATTTAGTAATACTTACTATATTAAAATAACAATAATAATATTAATAATATATTAAAAACTCACTCAGACTCATAAAAAGGACACCAAAACTTTTATTAAAAATGGACAAATAATATGAAAATAAAAATTACAGAAGCTGGCATATAAATGACTAATAAAATATGAAATAAACATTCAAGCTCTTAAGAGAAATATCAGTTAAAATACAAAGAACCAGAAGGTAATTCAACAACATGAACAAAGATTAGTAAGTGTATTGCTGTTTTTTCCTAAAGGAAAAAGTCACAGATGAGAATAAAGATTTATACTGAAGGAAGTTCATGACAGGTTATCCATAAAAGCAAACATTGGAAACAACCCTATTTCCAATAATAGAAAAATAATTAAATAATTTTAATAATATTAAATAATATGGTCAAATGTCTTAAAGATAATATTAGATACAACAGTACATATGCCAACTTAAAAAAATTCCAGGGGCGCCTGGGTGGCTCAGTGGGTTAAAGCCTCTGCCTTCAGATCAGGTCATGATCCCAGGGTCCTGGGATCCAGCACTACATCAGGCTTTCTGCTCAGCAGGGAGCCTGCTTCCTCCTCTCTCTCTGCTTGACTCTCTGCCTACTTGTGATCTCTGTCAAATAAATAAATGAAATCTTAAAAAAAAAAAAAAATTCCAAATCTTAGAAAACACAAAGGAAACAAAATGTTCATATTTAGATAATATAAAGTTTTATTTTCTTTAAAAAGTATTCACTATTTCCTGTATTTGGCAATATGTACATACTGTAAACATTTTATAAAGTATTGCTTAAGCAGTGAGTACGTTTTTTCAATAGTTGGGAAATCTCTAATGATAATACAGCTTTATATCACAGTGGGTTTGGTACTGCTGTCACACTACAGAATTCAAATCCAAAGCATCTGTTATAAATCCAAGAGTGAGAGACAGATAGAGGGACAAGGAATTTTCTCACCCTAAGAAAGTATCCGATATAATGAAGAAACAGAAAAGAAGAAAGTCAACTAGTACTAGAACACGGTATGCTAACTGCTGTACCTGAGGCCTTCACAGCTGCCTGTCCAAGGTCAGTTGAAAAATAGTGAGTTCAGCCTAGAGGACAGTTTTGGAAAAACCTCCACAAAGAAGGTGACCTTTGATCTAAATCGTTCTTCTTCCTCACTCTTTTCTTCTTACAGTATATTAAAGATCAAAGAGACACAGTAAAGATAGCCTTCAAATTTGCCAACAAGGTCACATTATGAGGAGTTCTTAAAATCAGCTGGAATAAAGGGGATTTATTTTGACTATCTTAAACCTGAAAATCTAAGACCTCTTCCTAGAAGAGGAAAATATCCTCTTGATGGAAACAGAAATTGGAGATATTGAAGACTTTGCTGTATCTCGAATGTAGTCCTGGGATCCTGGGAGCAGGGTGTGGCAAAGGGAGATATTCCTCTTCAAGAAAGGACAGGCTGCTCAGCGGAAAGCTATGAAGTATATGACAGACAGCCTCCAGCCATTAATGATATATATCATTAACTATATCAGGGTCTGTCTCAGCCTTATAGCTGAAGTCATTCTTATCTGAGGACAGGGAAAGACACTATAGCCAATGACTGAACAACAAAGTGATATAGGAAGCTGGCTATTTTCATTCCAATGTGGGACCCTCTACGGGGCAATTGTTGCTCCAGACTTCTCTTGAGCTTCATCGGGTCAGCATCGCAGTCTGACAGCTCCTTTCTGCCTCCTTCCTCCTTTCCTTCCCCTTTTGCACTTTCTACTGTGTCTCCATATCTTCTTCCCAGATAATCCAACGGTCACAAGGAAGGTGAGTCAAAAAGGCCCAGGGAAGTGTGAGTAAAGAAGAGAAAAGGAACAGGACCAGAAGGAAAAAAAAATTCAGCCTCTATGAGACCAACTGGGCCAAGAACAATGTAATTATCTTTCCGGTAATGTCCTCTAGGCTGTTGCAGTTATTTAAAAGTATAGAAGGAGCACCATGAGAAGAAAACATGTACACCAATGAAGAGGAATTAGAACTTTGGGAACTGTTGCCAGCTGGTTGGCTTAGATGAATAAAAAAGAAAAAAATAATGTACATTGAGACATGGCAAGAATTAAAACTGGAAAGTTGGGAGCTAGACCATGGAGAATGCTGCACTTTATATCAAATAAATTAACATCTTTCCTCTCAACTTTCTTAAATATGTCCTTTTAGGGCTTCCATTATTTTTGTAGTCATAAGAGAAGACAATGGAATTATAACATGAACCCAAAGTGAAATTTATTGATATTATCATGGGTTGAAAATAAAATCAAATATCAGAGCGGCACCTGGGTGGCTCAGTCAGTTAAGTGTCTGACTCTTGATTTCATCTCAGGTAATGATCTCAGAGTAGTGGGATCGAGCCCCGTGTTGGGGGTCTGTGCTCAGCCGGGAGTCTGCTGGAGATTCTTCCTCTGTTACTCCTCCGCCCCCTCTCGCACATGCTCTCTCTCTCCCCTCTCTCAAAATAAAACAAACAAACAAACAAATAAACAAAAACACGGATGCCTGGGTGGCTCTGTCAGTTAAGCATCTGCTTTCGGCTCAAATAATGATCCCAGGGTCCTGGGATCAACCTCTGCATCAGGCTTCCTGACCAGAGTCTGCTTCTCCCTCTCTCCAACCTGTGCTCTCTCACATGTGCTCTCTCTTTCTCTCTCTCTCAAATAAACAAAATCTTTTTTAAAAAATAAAATATCAGAGAATTATGAACCTTGCCAAGACTTCTAAATTTCTACTTACCCTTAAGTCTGTCATAATATTTCATAGGCACATAATTAGACTATTAACTCCAGTGGTCACAAAAGAAGGTGGCTATTTGAGCACATTCAAGATCTTGCTAAGATATGTACTGAAAGCTTTTTTTGTCACCAGTGTGACTTTCAGATAACAGTTTCTCTGTGATGTGGTCTTTTCCAGACCAAAGTTTCCAAATATCTTTACAAAACTGTATGTAACCACCTTTTCAGAGGGCTCTTCTATTCTGTGACATAGTTTGCCTTTCAGACATGTCACAATCACTTAACCATGACTCACAACTACTTTGTGAGCTAAATCAAATTGATTGTGGTTTACAGGGCCTAAAACCTAGACTAGTTCTTCATGGCTTTTACTTCACTGTTATCTATCACACAATGACAAAATAGTAAGTACATAAACTTATTCTGCTTCAAGTGTTACAAAGAACAGAAGAGCTAAAATAGTCCACAAGGTATTCTCCTAAGTAGGTATTTTCCAGTGGCCCTCATTGGTTGACATTGCTCAATAAAACATTCCTAATGCAAATGTCTGTGTCCATGGTAATGACTCAAATGGGCTTAAGCTGAGAATCACTTGAAAGCAGAGGTTTTGTCTTACCTTTTTCTCTGTATCTATAGTGCGTAGGGTGACCAGTGGATAGCAATTTTGGACTTTTAGTTTCGAAAATCAGAAATAACTTCTCTGAAACTAGAACAACATGCATTGTTCCAATGACCATGCTCATGGAAAAAGGAACTAGAAAGGAAAAAAAAGATAGAAATGGAACTGAAAAAGAAAAAAAAATCCAGCAGGAGTTTCATAAATTATCATTTTTAATGAAGTTCATTATGATTAAATGGCCCCAAAGAATCCATGCTCAGTGGTTTTCTCTCATCCAGTCCTACATGTTTAGGGTCTGCAAAGCCTGATAGGCCATTGGCCCAGCATGAACTTCATAAAGTATAGATGGCTATCATTTGTACATACACTGCACTTCCCTAGAATTAATTTTCTCTGATACTAATGAAAGTTTTCCAGTTGCATATGTTTATTGATAAATAGGTTTAAAATGTTAGCCTTGATTTATTTTCTACCAGTCATTTTGTAGCAAGTTTTCTGCCTCTATCAGGATTATCATCAGTTCGATCAATATAAATGACATAATAAATAAAAGAAAAACAATATTGATAAGCTTAAAAAAAACTACCAAACACACTAAAAGATAAAAATGTAAATGTCAGGCACCTGAGTGGCTCAGTTGGTTAAGTGCCTTCAGCTCAGGTCCTGATCCTGGAGTTCCAGGATGGAGTCCCACATCAGGCTCCCTGCTCTGCAGGAGTCTGCTTCTCCTGCTGACCTCTCTCCTCTCATGCTCTCTCTCTCATTCTCTCTCTCTCTCAAATAAATAAAATCTTTTATAAATAAAATAAAATAAATAATTCTTTAAAAAAATTTAAAGTTGCCCTCTTTTCCAGTTTTTCCACCCACTTTTCTCCTTTCTCCAAGGATTTCTCTGAATTATACTGAACAGATCATTGCACTAATGCCCTAACTCTTGCTCCCTGGGAGCACGAGCACGAATTACAGTTGTACAGATTTCTTAAAGGTTTTATCTGAGAGCTTAGCTAGAGATGCAAAATTTGAAATAACAATAATATTTTTAGAAAGATAAATATAGAACTTAATCACCTTAGTAACTGTTCAATATTTATTTTCATACTCTTTAATTAACCACATGACAGTTGACTATAAATATGCATGCTACTATTGACCAAAATCAGAATAAAAATCTAAAGACAGTCTCCACAGATTTTAAGGGTTTGACATAATTTTCTGACTTTGGGAGTAGGAAATCTATATGCATACTGTAGAAATCATACTTCAAATACTGAATTTTGATCTTTTCCCAAGCTCATGACATGCAATATGATACTGTCAAGTGATGCTAAGCAGAAACAGCAAACCAGAGCTCCCAATCAGCCACACGATCATGAGGGTGAATAACTGATATACTTAAAATCGTACTGCACCCATACAACATTCTGCTTCTCATTTTTAGCATAATAGCCAATAAATTACATGAGATATTCAATATTTTATTATAAAATAGGTTTGTGTTAGATGATTTTGTCCAACTGTAAGCAAATGTAAGTATTCTGAGCATGTTTAATATAGTCTAGCCTCAGTTGTAATGTTTAGTAGATTAAATGTATTAAATGCATTTTCAGTCATGGTATTTTCAACTTCAATGGATTTATCAGGGCACAATCCCATTGTATGACACAATCTCATTGTATGTCAGAAATCCAGGTGAAAGGTATATATAGTTATATTTGAAGCAGGGAGGCTAAAAAGCAAAATTTATTTGAGAAGTCCTCTTGTTAAATTCATCAAAGTTTAATGAAAATTGTGAAATTAACCAGTTTTGCCTCTGATATTTTTCCCAATCCAAGAAAGAATCATCTCTCTTTGATCTATCCTTTGCTTCCTTTAAACAAATTATTGTTTGATTACTACTAAAATAATATATGTCAATATTTAACATGACAAAGTGCTCTGTATCTCTATACTATCACTTATTTATATTAACTATATTGATGCATTTATGTGACTCCCCTACCCAGAACATAATTTCTTACCAGAAATAGAAACTTTGAGACTCTGGTGCCTTAAAGAGTGAACATATTAGAGACACAACATGCTTTCTATTAAATAATAATTAATCAAACAAAAACACAAGTTCACCACAAGTTATTTACTTATATTTTTGGTATTCCTTCCCAATTTTTAAGTTCTTTCTGGATCATTTTTCTAAGTTGAAAGATAACTCCAAAAATTTTTTGATAAGAAAACTAAACATTCAGAAATCCCTCAAGAATCAAACAAATAAGCCTCAGCTGGTAGAAATTAAGACACAATCAAAGGAAGATATTCCAGAAAGCCAGAGAACTTACTGTCATTGCTAAAATTGTGACACTCTCTACTCCACTTCCTTGTAATGTTAACTCTCTTCTGTTAAGAAAGTGAGATCTTTACTATAAAAAGAAAGAGATAAATATGTAATTAAAGAAGGCAAAAAAGAGCCATGCATATTAAATAAGAATTGGTAATATTAGTATGAGCTCAATATTTTTTTATAGTGTTTTCTAACTCTATTCACTGGATGGCTGTAGAAACAATGACATCTCTATAACAATGAGCACATTTTATGACCAGATTTTGTATTCTAAACACCATTCTCCACTGAAAGAAAATAGAGAAATTTGGAGAAATGCTTATTGCAGTAATTGGTTTGGGAAAAATACAAAGTTAATCTAAGAAATCATGTTGCACTAAAAAGAAATGAAAGCACTCAGAGACTAGTGAGTTGTATTAGTTATCCAATGCTATAAAATAAATTACTCCCAAACTTAGGGCCTAAAAAGAATAAATATATATTATCTCACAGTTCTGTGATTCTAAAATATGAGGGTAGCTTAGTTGGGTCTTCTGGCTTAAGGTCTCTCAAAACACTGCAATGAATTTGTCAGCCAGGCGGCAGTCCTCCTAGGCTCATGTGAGAGAAGATACACTTTTAAACTCAGTCATGTGGCTGGTGACAATTGACAATATATATTTTCTCATTGCCTATTGCTTAAGTCTCTGGGGATGCCATACACAGAGGTCACACAGAGATAATACTAGGTTATACAATAGGGTTTATCGAGTGAGAGTTTTAAAACAAAAACATTAGCAGAGTGCATGCAGTCTCCATGACTTTTGTAATCTCACAATTTAGTTTGGGCATAGATAAATTTTAAGTTCCTGGCCAATGCGAGTTGAGAGAGTCCCCTCTCTACTGATGAAAGTCTACACATTAATTTTTTTAAAGGTTTATTTATTTATTTGACATAAAGAGAGAGAAAGAGACAGCAATAGAGGGAACACAAGCAGGGGGAGTGGGAGAGGGAGAAGTACGCTTCCTGCTGAGCAGCGAGCCTAACGCGGGGCTGGATCCCAGGACTCTGGGATCATGACCAGAGCCAAAGGCAGACACTTGACAACTGAGCCACCCTGGCTCCCCTCTACCCGTTTATAATAGGTTGGGCAGAAATGATCTATACAACTAGGCAACACTGGAAGCTCCCAGGCTAAGGAAATAGGCTCATTAGAACTATGGAGCCTCCAGAGTCCAGTGTCTGGTCTCAGCATCATCTTTCATGGAATTAACTCAAACTTAGACTTGCTGAGTTTTCTGCTAGGCTAATGAAAAGAAACTCCAAGAGCACTGAAGGAATCTCATTGGGAGAAAATTGGAAATTTTTAAAAAAATATCTGATATAAAATAAAATTTTTGAATTACTATAAAATTTCTTGTGTAATAACAGTTTTGCAGTTATGTATGAGAAAGTTCTTTATTTTTAGAAAATGCATGCTGAGGTATCCAGAGGTAAAATGTCATGACATCTGCAATTAATTTTCAACAATAGGTGTGTGGAGAGAGAGACAGAAAAAAAATACAGAAAATAAAATGGACAAAATGTTAGCAATTGAAGAATCCAGGTGAAGGGGATATGAGTGTTCACTGTGCCAGTGTTTATACTGCTCTGAAGTCTTGAAATTTTTAAGATTAAATTATTCAAGTTTGTACCTAGAATACTGAAATGAGAACATGGCAAATAATATGTCCATGAGAAAATTTTATCTAGGTCATTTTGAATCTCTTCTTGTTATTTCTAATTTAAAATTTATTTGTTATATATAGTTTATATACTGGCTTATTTGAATTCCTAAATTTTGACATTAATGCAGCAACATTTGAAACAAAATCCACTGTCATTTAAAAATATTTCTCTTAAGGCGTCTGGGTGGCTCACTGGGTTAAAACCTCTGCCTTCAGCTCAGGTCATGATCCCAGGGTCCTGGGATCAAGCCTCCACATCGGGCTCTCTGCTCCGCAGGGAGCCTGCTTCCTCCTCTCTCTCTTCCTGCCTCTCTGCCTACTTGTGATTTCTGTCTGTCAACAAATAAAATCTTTAAAAAAAATTTTCTCTTAATGATGATAATGTTTATTCCTCTATAAAGTATCCCTTTCCTTCTACTCATTGCTAAGACATCACTTGTTAAACTAAGGCTTTTTGTTGAATAGCACAAGATACTGGATAAAGAAACAAATTAAGGGAATGAAAGAATAATCTTTCAGTTGCTGTTATTCTGTGACTCTATAAATATTTCTTCAGTACCTGTGATTAAAGCGGATGTTATTGTCCTATCTAACTTCACTACAATGACGTTCCTCTTATTATCCAATAAACACCTGCTTCAATTAAGTATTTGAGTTACTTAAAATATAGATATCACATTTCCCCCTTCATTTTTTTTCTGATACTCATATGTCATTTTCATCTACCTTTAAATGAAAAGATAGTACCCAAAACAGAAACTGGAAGAAGAGGCTCTTTAGAATCAAATCTAGCTATACATTTGAAGCTTGGTAAGGTAGTATTAATTAGATACTAGAGTAAGACACCTACATTTATTTCTTTACTGTGAGAATTTCAATTATTCTAAAAGTTGATTTCTAGGAAAAGAGAACAAGTTAAACTGTTAATCATTACAAACTTCAGAGAATAGCAATGCAAATTTCTCTACATAAATTGACACAAGCATAAAACGTGAATTTGTTTTAGACTATTCTGACATACCCCTCTAAACTTAAGAAAGCATAAATTATGTTAATTAACATATATAACAGCTTAAATGGTACAAAAATAAAAAGAAAAAAATTAGAATGACATCATCAAGATGGTGACATAGGTCATTACTGATCTGACTCCCCTTACACAAATAATTACAATCTGTTGAAGAGAAAGACACTGAGAATATCCTAGAACATGGGGGGTGAGTCTGAAGAACCACCCCTGCACCACAGAGACCAAGACAGATGCATTAGAAGGGTAAGAGAACCAGCTACATGTTGACCACATTACCCCGTCCTCCAGGACAGCACAGCACCATGCTATGAGGTCTCCTCTGACCCTTCAATTCCTCAAGTAGGAAGAGAACCCAGGCAGAACACCCAGCATTGTGGCCACTTTATGGGAGTCCCTACTCTGATATTATACCATGGAGATTGTGGGAGAATCTATAGGAGCCAACCACTGGGAATCTGACTCTGATAGAGAAGGGGGGAGGGGCTTGTAACAACCAGCAGTGGATCTTGGCAGACCAAGTTCATAACTGCAGTGCCCACATAGTAATCCCAATCAGCAGCTGCTCATCTGCAAGATCAAGTTGGAGTCATTCTGACCAGGAAAGTCATTAGGATACAGATCTGCCCAAACAGATACTCAAGTGGGTTTTGCCAGCTCTAGCATCCAGTTTGTCTGCAGCCAGGCAAGGTGCTGAGTCACAGCCTCACATGCTGAGGAGAGTTTGTGACAGGCTAGTGACATCTCCTGGAAGCTATATAGTCCAGTGATGCTCAAGCTGAGAGGCAGGTGAGCAGAGCTGATTATCCTCAAAACAAAACCAGTACTGGGCAGGGAAGCATCCCATACTATGCACAGGCAGAGGAATTAATTCATAGACAAGGGTGAGGGTGGCTCCTGGCTCCTCCCAACTGAAAGCTTGTTTGGGAAATTGACAATAGCCTGAAGAGGGCCTCTAGCTCCTACACAGAAAAGGGAGTCAAGATGTTGTCCCACCCCCTGTGGAGGGTGTCTTCCAGCATCATCTAACTGGAAGAGCAAGTGAAAATGCCTGAAAGCTATGCAGCTCAGCAGTACTCAAGCAAAAGGGATAGACAGAGCTAATAGCTTGCGGAGTAAAGCCAGTGGCCTTGTTCAGAGGGAACTTGGGGTGTGGATTGGCTTTAGTTAAGACAACAAACAAAGAGCTTTACCAATTTTAGAAATGCTGCTTCTGCTGCACCCAGGAAGGGAATCTAATCTGTAGCCCCACTCATTGCTGAGTACAACCTTCAGCCTGTCCCACCAGGAAACCTAACCAGAGCACATGGGAAGCTGTGTAGCCAATTCAACAGCCCTAGGCACAGTGGCACTTGAACAGAAAACATAGCCCATGGTTTCTCCAGTCTACAGAGTAAAACTGTGGCCTCACATGACCAGAGAATTCAAGGCATACTCAGACCTTATTTGGGCCCTCAGTGAACTGTACAGGCCCTGGGCCCTGTGCTACTGCTCTTTCAGAGCAGGGAGGATAATTCATACTCCCATCTATTACTGAATATGGTAGGAAACAAAGCCAGCAATTCCATCTACAGTCAGTGACATACATTCTATCCTTGCCCTCAGAGCTTCAACAGTTGCCTCACCCAAAAATGGACCATAATAGGAGGCCCTACTTGCCCAAAGTCATTACCAGCAGAAACACTCAAAAGCCCAAATTAAGCAAACTGATGAAGAGCCTCTCTCTGCCAAAACAACCTGTAAAGTCCAGGAAAAAAGCCCATAACTCAAATGTGCAGATAACAATATAAGGAATCCAGGAAAATTAGGTAAACATGAAACCACCAAAGGAAACTAACCAGGTTCCAATAACTAACCCTAAAGAAATGGACATCTAATAAACTGTCAGAGAATTCAGAATAACCCTCTTAAGGAAGTATATTAAGAAAACACAGATGACTGAATAAAATTTCTTTTTAAAAAATGCATTAAAAAATGAAAAACTGACAAGACAATAGCAACTACCCCCAAAAAAAGAAAAACCTGTAAATCTTAGAGTTGAAAAATGCAAATACTGAACAGAAGAATTCAATAGTTTCAAAAGCAGGACAGACCATGCAGAAGAACAAATTGGTGACCTGAAGAATAGAATACTGGAAATTACATAGTCAGAGGAGCAAAAAGAAAAAAAAAAAAGACTGAAAACATATGAAGAATGCCTATGAGAATTATAAGACACAATGAAAAGTAAAATATATGTATTATGGAAATTTGAGAGAAAAAAAAAATGGGAAAGGGACAGAAAGTGTATTTAGAACAATAATGGTGAAAACTTCCCAAACCTGAAGAAAGATGGAGCATCTAGATCCAGAAAGCCCAAATGATCCTAAATAACTTGAACCCAAATAGGGCTACACTAAGACACATTATAATTAAATTGCCAAAAGTCAAAGACAAAAAATTTTAAGAGCAGTAAGATAAAAGAGAGAAGTTACACACAAGGGACTCCCCTTAAGATTACAGGTGGATTTCTCAACAGAAACTTTGCAGGACAGAAAAGAAGAGAATGACATATTCAAACTATTGAAAGAAAATAGCTGTCAGCCAAAAATTTTATACCTTCCAAAGCGGTTCTTCAGAAACAAAGGAGGGAAAATAAGGCTTTCTCAGACAAACAAAAGCTGAGAAAGTTCATTACCAGTAGATCGGCCTTACAAAAATGTTAAAGGGAGTTCTTTAAGTTGAAGTAAAATAATGCTAATTAGCATCATCAAAACAGGGATGCCTGGGTGGTTCAGTCAGTTAAATACCCAACTATTGATTTTGACTCAGGTGATGATTCTAGGGTCCTAGGATTGAGTCCCTCATCGGGATCCTTGCTCAGCAGGGAGCCTGCTTCCCCTTCTGCCTGCTGCTCCCCCTGCTTGTGCTTTCTCTTTCATCTTTCTGACAAATAAATAAATAAAATCTTTTTAAAAATGTAAATTTTAAAATATGTAAAAATTTTTAAATTTTCAAAAATTAAAAAAAATTGAAACAACAATAACCTAAAATGTGAGAGGGAGAAGTAAAAGTGTAAAGTATGATAATTCTATGGAAGTTAGGCTGTTATCATTTTCAAATAGTCTTACAAATGTTTAAAGTGGTTTTTTTTTACTTTTTTCAGTTTAAAGATCACAGTTTATCTTTCTATAATTAGATCAAGAGAAAAAATGAAGACCCCACTGGTAGCAGGAAGAAGCAAGAGTCTTCTAGGGTCTGGCATTTGATAAGATAGATATTCACTTACTGTGCATTTCCGTTGTTTTTCCATTGCAGAACATATAGTAGAGACTTGGGAATGCACATGCCTGAAGCCAGGTTACTCTTATGTTCCAGAACTATATTGCTTACAGGACTGTTGTTGCCACAGTATTTGGCTGTGACCAAGACCAATGGGTGCCAGTCTGTTCCCACAGATCTTTATCTCAGTCTTCATCACAAAGAGGACACTGCCATGTGCTCTCAGCCAGAGTTTCTTGTCCAAGGTTCCTGGTTTGGTTGACAATATTCTGCTCAATACAATCTTTATCATCACAGCTTGAGATATGATGACTGATTTTAGCCCAAGGAACCTGACGGTGAATGTTAAAGGGATAAGTAGCAGATTTGTGACATCAAGATGATTCTTTCTGTACTTGATCAGATGATAAGGAAACCTGCAGACCCTGATCCAGTGGTTTTTATTATAGGGGCATTGTAATAGCCTCTAGAGTCCAGTGAATTGATGTGAGTTTCTTCTATGTTGAAAATGAAGGAGCTGAATACAAGTGCTCAGTGGAGACATGTTCTCCCCACAGTCATCTCTCTACATCTGTACCCCAGCAATATTCACATCTGGCCTAAGACATTTTACATAAGCCTCACAATAACCACAAGAAAAATATTAATAATAATTACTCAAAAGACCATTATAAAGAAGTGAAAGCACACTGATATCAAAGGATATTAAAACACATTTTAAAAAGACAGCAGTATAAGAAGCAAGGAACAACAGATCTACAAAACAAGCAGAAAACAATGAAAATAAGGGCAATAGTAAATCTTACTACCAATAATTACCTTAAATGTAAACAGATCAAATTATCAATTTGAAAGATAGAGAATGGCTGAAGGAATAAAAAAAGCAAGATCTAACAATATTCTTCCTATAAGAGGCTCACTTTAGCATTAAAGACACATAGACTGAAAGTGAAGGAATAGAAAAAGACATTTCAAGCAAATGGTAACCATCAAAAGGCAAGAGTAACTGTACGTATATCAGACAAAACAGACTTTAAACTAAAAATGGTATAAACAGGAAAAGAAGGTGATTATATATACTGATAAATGGATCAACACATCCAGAGGATATAAAATTTACAAATATTTATGTGTCCAATAGCAGAGCACCTAAATATACAAAGCAAAAACTAAAGATCCAAAGGAGAGATAAACTATGATATAATAATAGTTGGAGACTTTAATACCCCACTCTCAACAATTATCAAGAAATAATCAACAAGCAAACCACAAATTTGTATAATACCTTAGACCAAATGAACCAGCAGACACATATAGAACATGTTATCCAACAACAGCAGAATACACATTTTTTTCAAGCATATATGAATCATTATCTAGGATAGACCATATGTTAGACCACAAAACAAATCTTAGAAAACTGAAGATGAGGAAAACTGGAAAATTTACAAACTCAGGAGAATTAAACAATATTCTCTTGTACAACCAATGGATCAAAGAAGAAATGAAAAAGTTTCTTGAAACAAACAAATATGGAAACACAACTTGCCAGAATTTATGGGATGTAGTAAAAGCAGTTCTAAGGAGGAGGTTTATAATAATAAGCTTCTACACTAAGAAGAAAGAAATATCCCAATTAAACAACCCAATGATGCCTTAAGAAACAGGGAAAGAACAAAGTGAACCCTAATTTAACAGAAGAAAGGAAATAATAAATATTAGAAAAGAAATTAAATAGAGAACAGAAAAACAATAGAAAAGACTGACCAAATAGTTTATTCTCTGAGAAGATAAAATTGACAAATCCTTAGCTAGACTAACCAAGCAAAACAAAACAAAGCAAAACAAAAACAAAGGACCAAAATAAACAAAATTATTAATAAAAAAAAGAGACATTCAACTGATACCACAGAGATTCAAATGCTCAGAATATGCCGACAATCTAGATGGCCTAGAAAAATGGAAAAATTCTTAGAAATATATTTCTTGGGGTGCTTGGGTGGCTTAATGACTATTAAGCATCTGCCTTCAGCTCAGTCATGATCCCAGGGTTCTGGGATGGAGCCTCGTATCAGGTTCCTTGCTCAGCAGGGAGCCTGTTTCTCCCTCTCCAGTTACCTTGTGTTTGTGTTCCCTCTCTTGCTCTCTCTATCATTAATAAATAACATCTTAAAAAAAAAAAAGAAATATACTACTTACCATGACTAAACAGGAAGAAATAGTCTGAATATACTAATTACTAGTAAGGAGGTTGAATCAATAATCAAAAATCTCCCAATTAAGAAAAACCAGGACCAAATTGCTTCCCTGGTGAATTTTACCACTTAAAGAATAATAAATATCAATCTTTCTCAAAGCCTCCAAAAAATAAAAAAGAAAGCACACTTCCAAACTCATTTTACGAGAACAGCATTGTTCTGACACCAAAACCAGAAGAGGACACTGCAAGAGAAAAAAAAAAGTAACACCCACAACAAAAAAACATATCTGCAGACCAGTCATTATTCCTGATGAATAAAGGAAAAAAAATTCTTAATGAAATATGAGCAAATCAAATTCAGCAGGAAATTAAAAGGATCATTTACCATGACGAAGTAGGATTTATCCCTGTGACGCAAAGATGGCTCAACATAAGCAAACACATCAATGTGACATTAATAGAACGAAAGAAAATAATCATGTGATTATCTCAATGAAATTCAACATTGATTTTGATAAAAAAAAAAAAACTCCTAAAAAATTAGGCCTTGAAGGAATATATCTCAATATAATAAAGGCCATAAATGACAAGCTGACAGTGAGCATCATATTCAATAATGAAAGAATGAAAATTTTTCTTTTATGGTAAGGGACAAGACAAGGGTCCCCACACCTACCAATCCTGTTCAACATAGCATTCAGACAAGTAAAAGAAATAAAATGTGTCAGAATTATAAAGGAAAAAGTTAAAATTGCCTGATTTGAAGATGACATGATTTTATATATAGAAAATCCCAAAGTCTCAACTCAAAAACTTAAAGATCTAATCAATGAATTCAGTAAATTTGCAAGATACAAAATTGACATACAAAAATCACTGGTATTTCTATACACTAACACCAAAATTTCTGAAAAATGAAATGAAGAAACCAATCCCATTTACAACAGCATCAAAAAGGATAAAACACTTAGGAATGAATTTAAGTAAGGAGGGAAAAGATCTCTAAGCTGAAAATTATAAGACACTAATGTAACAAACTGAAGAAGATGCAAATAAATGAAAAGGTGTCCCATGTTCATGAATCGAAAGAATTAATGTTGTTAAAATATGAAAACTTCCAAAAACCATCTGTAGATTTAATGCAATCTCTATCAAGAATCCAATGGTATTTAATTGGATAATCACATATAAAAGAATGAAGCTAGACCCATATATTATACCACTCACAAAAAATAACTTGAAATGGATAAAAGACTTAAATATAAGACCTGAAACCAGTAAACACCTAGAAGAAACTCTGAGAAGAAAACAGGAACAAAGCTCTCTGTCATGGGTCTTGGTAATAATTTTTTTGTATAAAATAACAAAAGCACAAGCAATAAAAATAAAAAATAAGCAAATGGTACTGCATCAAACTAAAAAGCTTCCACACAGCAAAAGATAATATCAATAAAGTGAAAAAACAATCTACAAAATAGGAAATATTATATGCAAACCCTGTATCTGGTAAGGGTTAATATCCAAAAAATACAAAGAACTCATAACAACTCAATAACAAAACAAAACAGAACAAAAGAATAAAGACAATTCAAAATACAGGAAAAGGACTCAAACATTTCTCCAAATAAAATACACATAAGGCCAACAGTTATGAAAAGATGCTCAACCTCACTAGTAATTAGAGAAATACAAATTAAAACCACAATGACTATTAGAATGGTCATCATCAAAAAGACAAAAGATAACAATGCTGGTGTGGATGTGGAGAAAAAGGAATCCTCCTGCACTGCTGATGGAATTGTAAATTGGTACAGCCACTATGGAATACAGGATGGAGGATACTCAAAAAGATTAAAAATTAGAACTGCCATATAATCCAGCAATCTCATTTTGGGATTATATCTAAAGGTATGAAAAACACTGACTTGAAAAGGTATCTGTGCCCGCATGTTCATAGAGCATTATTTATAATAGCCAGAATATGGAAACAACCAACCAAAGTGTTTATCAATCAATAGATTAAAAAGTTATGGTATATATATTCAATGGGATATTATTCAGCCATAAGAGATAAGGAAATCCTACCATTTGTAACAAAAATGAATGGACCTTGAAGGTATTACAGTAAGTGTAATAAGTTAGAGAACAACAAATAACTAACTGGATGATCTCACTTCTATGTGGAATCTAAAAAAAAAAAAAAAAAAAAAAAGACAGGAAAAAAAAAAACCCTAATTCATAGAAAAAGAGACCAGACTTGTGGTTACCAAAGAGAGTAGAGGGAGGGAGAATCAGGGGAAAATGATCAAAAGGTACAAGCCTTCAGTTGCAAGATAAATAAGTACTGGGATATAATATACAACATAATGACTATAGGTAATACTACGGTATAATATACACAAAAGTTGTTAACAGAGTAAATCAACGGAAGGAGATGAATTATCTCTAAGAATTATCATAAGGAGAATTTTTTCATTTCTTCTTTCTTTTCTTTATATTGTATCTATACAAGAAAATGGATATAAGCTGAAGCTATTGTGATAGTCATTCCACAATATATGCAAATCAATAATGATGTTGTATACATTAAACTTCTATGGTGATGTATGTCAATTATTTCTTAAGAATACTGGGGCAAAAGGGAAAATTTTTTCTTAAGAGAATAGATGTTGGTATCACAGAGAACTGTTTTGACTATGTCTTTGATATTAACCATTTAAAGTTGTATATATTATTTAACATTTGCACTTGAGTTTCCTAACCTGTAAAATATATAGCATTTTTATTGTGTTACTGGGAATAGTAAATGAATAAATATATATAAAATGTTTGATATAGTGCAAACCTTCAACAAATGCTCATTTTCTACAAAACAACTTCCTCAAAATAATCTGCCAATACTGTATCTTTCTTTACAAAACAGTATCTTAATAATGGTGGTGAAAATTAATTTTCCAATCACATCTATAACTAAATTTTCTTCCAAAATAGTCTGGCCACAAACATGGATATGACTCTTCTTTTGAATCATGAAAAAACAAAGGTTTATTTAAGATGATCTTTTAGGTCACAAAATTATAATACTGTTTAATTTTAAATTTTTTTTGCTATAGAAGAGTCTGTCTTTTCAAATATAATGAACATTAATATATAGGTCACATAAATCTGGCATAGTGTTAATCTGTTTAAAATTTTAGGATTTTTTGTTACTATTCTTCAAAGAGATAGCTGATTATACTGAAGTTAAATGGAAACCAAATAAAGATTATGAAACTCAGTGAAATTCATGGTGAGAAAATGAAGAGACTACTGACACAGTCTAATCAAATGAGGGGTCCTCCTCACAGATAAGCAAAGCTAAGGGGTATCAGAGGCACTGGTCACTGTGTCTGCAACACATTAATTGAGGTTTGAAGTCACTGGGTCTATAGCCTTCTTAAATCCTACATCCAAGGTTTCTCAATATACATTTGACCCTCTTCCTCCAAAAAAGATTTAAAATAAATCCCAGGGGTGCCTGGGTGGTTCAGTGGATTAAGCCTCTGCCTTCAGCTCAGGTCATGATCTCAGGGTCCTGGGATGGAGCCCCACATCGGGCTCTCTGCTCAGCAGGGAGCCTGCTTCCTCCTCTCTCTCTCTGCCTGCCTCTCTGCCTATTTGTGATCTCTGTCAAATAAATAAATAAAATCTTCAAAAAAATAAATAAAATAAAATAAATAATAAAGAAAAAATAAATAAATCCCAGTTCCTGAGATGATATGCCATTCTTTATTTAATTTCATTACTGTTTCTCAGTTTGTGTGTGTGGGTGGGGGTGGTGGTTGTTGTTTTGTATGCCTGTGTTCCAACAGTACACAAAAGAGTCACTGATATAAACTGATACAGAGGTAGTAGCCTTGATATCTCTGCTACTTATATTTCTGCTTCCCACATTATAGAGACTCTCTCGACATTATGATTTAAGATTATTTTTAGATATTGTTAAAAAATAGGTTCATTTAGAGACACTTGAGAGATGCAAAACAAGAAGAATGAAATAAAAAAATACACCCTTCAATGCTGTTTGTCCTATCTTTCTAGACAATTTGGGATCTGTTATAACTCATCAGAGCCTTATAACCTAAACAAGACAAACATATTTGGAGTTTTGACCACCTCACAGCTACCAACCTGGGAAGTGCATGGAAAAAGAAGCTAGGAAAGCAGTGCTTTGCAAGTATGCATTTTTCCTTTAAGATACAGTCCCTTTTTCATTAGTTTCCACATCCCCTAGAGAAAAAAAAAAAAAAAACGGGAGAAAGTCTAATACAATATTTGATTCAAATTTAAACCCATAAATTTGTCAGTTTGAATTGCTGCTTTTTTTCCAAAGGCATTTAAAACAATTTACTTTTCATATTGGCCGCAACGGACTATGATCTCAGCTTCCTTGAAAAGGGACTCTGTTAAGTCTGAGAGAATGTGGGTATGTGGCTCCCCCCAGCGGCCACTGGGAATGTCAGCACAGTTCGGAGAAGGGGAGAAAGTGATGCTTTGAATATCCCCTGCCAAGGCCCACTGTCCAATCTTCTTCACCACCTCCTAACAGCTGGTATGTATGTAAAGATGACATGAAAAACAGGTCGAGGTCAAATCCAGGAGGAGTTCCCTTGTGTAGAAAATCAAGTTAAAGTAACGAAAGTACCAAGATAAAATTTCCAAGAACTTCTGAATCTTCAGTAACACGGCTAAACTTGAGGGAGAAGAGATGGCCAAGGAAGAGAAAGGAGCAAGACTTTATCCCACACAGCATTTCTCTTAATAGTTTAATAGTTTCAGATTTGGAAAAGAGTAGAAGGAAAAAACCATAACATCAGGGGACAAGCTAATACCAGAATATTCAGAAGCTGCCATGCAATTTGGAGTGAAAACTGACACGATAAAAAACTTGAATGTACTGAATATATTCCAGCTGAGAGCCCACAATAACAGCAACTCCCAGGGGTTCCAGGCAGACACTCAGAGATTCACTGCATCAGAATCATCACAATTTCTCTGCCTCAGCCCAGGTTTCAACCATATCCCACATACAACATTGCCTTGACTCTCTTGAGGGTTCGACCTTCACAGCAGCCTCTAAATTGAAAGCACAGCTTCTGAGAAGGGAAAATGCTTTGGAATAAATATGGGCAGATATATCTGCCTTTCAAATTTTTAAGCCTCCATATTCGGCAGCGCCAGTGAACCCACAGGCACTGCGCACAGACAATTCACAACCATGGGGACTGCTCAGATAAGAACCAGGAGGGAGGCTAGGCTAACCCCTCCTACCAACAAGTCTAAGAGCTTGTTCCACCTCTTAAATGTGTTTCCTTCGCAAATTCATGCAAAAGAACTCCTCCTTGGCTTTGTCCCTTTTCTGGTCTGTTTTCTTCTATTTTTTACCTCTACCTGGCCTCTGGTCCCGAACAGTCACCTCTACCAGGTCACTTTCCTCTACCTCCAAACACTGTTCTTTTCTGGGTTCAGAGCATGACTTCTCCATTTCCCTTAATCTTCTTCTAATGAACTTTCCTCAGCCTCCTGTTATTACTAACATGTGAAGCAATCTGTTAAGGGATAAATTACTGAAGAGGTTCTGCTACAAAGCATTACAGAGTCATAGAGCTTAGAGCCCCAAAGGGTCTCAAAATATAATGTGGCAGAGCTTTCAGCTTACAGGCTGTTAAGGTACCTCTTCGAATTTTTCAGATGCTGAAATTGAGGCTTAAAACAAGTAAGTGTCTTGCCCACTGATAATTACCTGGAATTTGCAGCTTCGTAAGACATAATATTTCCCATTATAAATACCACCTCTTACACATAACAACATGGAAAAAGTTTTGAGAAAAGGGTTAGGTTTTTTGTACTCATTGAGCGTTGTCACTTAAATAAGAAGCCACCTGACAACACTTACGCTTGAATCCCAGTATTAGAAACAATC
Source organism: Mustela nigripes (assembly GCF_022355385.1). Lineage (NCBI taxonomy): Eukaryota > Metazoa > Chordata > Mammalia > Carnivora > Mustelidae > Mustela > Mustela nigripes. Next base: position 173,485,529 of record NC_081557.1, read on the forward strand.
TACTTTTTAATTATAACTATTTTGTCTTTTACATTCTTCCTTCTTCTTCTTCACTTCAATATGAATAATTAGCCCCTTTTTAGGTAAATGTCTCTTCTTTGGCTATTGTGTATGAACACAAATATGTTCTCATTTTAAGGTGTATTTTTTCACCTGCCAGCTGTCATTAAAAATTACATCTGCAAATAGCAAGCCTACCTCATGGTTTTTTATGTTCTGTTTTGCCCATGAAGGTTAATTGCAGTTCTGTTCCCATAGCTTCCTCACTGCTGTGGAGTTAACCATGGGTTTGCTGTGCTGGGAAAGGTTTATCAAAGGTCTGGAATGCAAAACAATGGCAACAATAAATACCAATTAGACCCAAGCCCTCTGCTCCCACTGCCTGCACAGGCTGAAGAAGCAGACCCAGTTTGACTTCAGTGAGACGGGAGTCTCCTACAGCCACTGAAGAGGCTGGAGACCTGTTTCCAAGACAACGTTTAGATCACAGGTTTTCCTGCCTGATTAATATGATAACATGGACGGGCAAGGGAGCAGCATCTCGGGCCCTCTACCTTCTCAAAACGTCTTTTCTTGAGGCCTTGCAATTGTATCCGGCCTTAATTAACCAATTAGGAATATAAGCAATATGGGCATCTGTCACCTGGAGTTTACTTTGTCACGGGCTAACAATACGAGAAACTGAAATTGGGACTTGGTTGAAGGACAAAGAACACCTAAAGCAAAATAAAAACATATACTTTCCAATTTGGACAGACTTTTGCATTTCTCACCTGTCTTATATATTTCCCTTTCTTAAATTATTTGCTTTTGAAAATGGAATAAAAAATATAGGTAGAGTTATCTAAGAGCATATATATGTAGTGATGTATAAACTATTCTATCACATCAGGAAGATGGGATTCCCTTTAAAACACTCAGTTATTAAATTAAACAGAAAATTGCTAGTGATTTAACCAAATCATTGAAATAGTGACACAAATACTAGCTACAGTGACCTCTAGTGTTCTAATGGCTAAAGAATTAACAATTGTAAAAGCTGCCTGCCCCATTCATTGCGATTAACAAATATAAAATCAAATTATAATTTCTGAAAATGAAAGAGCTCTAACCAGTAAGTCTTACTTTCTGGTTACCATCTCCATGAAAAGAATATAACAATAAAATTTGGGGTTCCTGGGTGGTTCGGTCGGTTATGCATCTGTCTGCCTTCTGCTCAGGTCATGATCCTAGGACCCTGGGATTAAGCCCCATATGCAGCTCCCTGCTCAGCAAGGAGTCTGCCTCTCCCTCTCCCACCTCCTGCTCATGCTCTCTCATTTTCTCTCTCAAGTAAATAAATCTTTTTAAAAAAGAATAGAACAATAAAATTAAATAATTTTAATTATTAACATTTCACCATCCTAATGTTGTCTTTAAGTTTCCAAACATTGCTTATAAGAATACATATCAATATACTTAACATCATATATTTTGTCCCATTTAGAGTGGTTATCAATTTTTTGTGATTTTAGAAAATATTTTGTTTCTTGACTCCCAATGTGGAAATCAGAAGTTATAAACAGAAACATCAAAGAATTTCTCACTGGAAAAGGGTTAAGCACTGACACTATCCTGAGTGCTTTCAGTGACACGAGTTTAGCTTCGTCTTCCAAAACACAGGTCCTATTAGCCAACAAATGAGATCACTAAAAATAAAAATTTAAGTAGCTATGTAATAGCATCTAGGGAAAAATAACCTAAAATACAGAATTCTTGAAATTCTGCTGTTCAGATTCTAGTGCCCTGCAAGAGTGACAAATCTATCGATCTACTTCCGTTTGCCCTAAGATCAACCTGGTATGCGAAACAGAAATTGTATGACTAGGAGATATACTATATGTCAGTTCTGATAACCTGGTAAGAATCCTGCAATTATGATTTTTCAGGAAAAAAAAATTCTATCCACTCAGGTCCTACAAATTGATGAACGAAGATTCAAAATAAGAAAATAAGTGATTTACATTTCTCTTCTAAAGAATCCTATCCTCCACAAAGAAATAGTGACTGAAAACAAACATTTCTATAATGTCTTCATTTGTGTCTTTCATTTGATCTGTGGCAGGATGCTCTCTCATCTCATCTGTCCCATAAAGCAGGAGGCATAGTGATCTCCGAATAAGATGCTTAAGTGATAGGGATGTATAGGCTAAGTACTTGGAAAGTATGGAAGGGCCATACCTCATCCTTTGAAGAGGACACTAAAATCATTACCTCATATTTCATGAAACATTGCATTTTTCATCCTTTCACGCTTTCATTTATGCTACTGTTGTGAATGGAGACATACAGATGAGAGAAATGAAAAATTAGGAGTAATTAACCTTGAACTAGGACTGTTTTTTTATACACAGTACTTGCAACTATGTTTTTCACTTAGCTGTTAAGTCACTGAACGAAGTTCGATTTTTATTACTTAGATATATTGGGATTTTAAAAAAGAGAGGGAAGAAATATGTATGTGGATAGATGGGGGAGCTTTTAAAAGGCACATAAATTGAAGATGAGTTCAGCACTCATTGAGACACTAAATCACAAGAAAAATTAAAGTCAAAAGTTGAAGAAAAATGAGTTTTCCTCTTTAAAGTTGATGAGAAAAGATCAGAATAATTCAAGAACTAAGCAAAAAAGCTATACTGGGGACAGTATAGTTACCAGTGATTCCCCCAAAAGCTAAACACCTATATAGCCCAGAAAAGAAGATCACAGAACTTATGATGATATCAGAAACTCCAGAAACTGGAAAAAAGACATTTCCTATACCTTTAGCAACTCTAGTGTAAGTTAAGATCATTCAAAATATTGTGATATTGGGGTCTCTGGGAATTGTTTGTTTGTATATTACCTGTTAACTTGATGCTTGTTATATTAAACTTCTTTTAAAGATTTATTTATTTATTTTAAAGAGGAAAAAGCACATGTGTGGAGAGGGGGAGGCAGAGAAAGAAAGACAAAGAATTCTCAAGCAGACTCCCCACTAAACACAGAGCCAATATGCAGGTCAATGCAAGGCTCCATCCCAGGACACTGAGATCATGACCTAGCTGAAATCAAGAGCTGGACACTTAAATCAACTGAGCCACCCAGGCGCCCCTATATTAAACCTCTTTTAAAATAAACTTGTAACAAGAATTCAAAAAATAGAAAGGTTAAAAAAAGTCTGGCCACTTATACTGCAAGACAAAACTGTGCCAAGAAGATGGCATCTCTTAACTATGAGACCTTCAAGTCTTCATGGGTCAGGTAAAAAAGTAAAGAGTTTATGCAATTTTACCCCCCCCCCATTTTTTTCCAAAAGATGAAAAATCCTTAAGTTGTTTTAAGTCAATTTTTAAATTAATTCTATAACCTTGAGATTCCATTTATTGTATAGTCATTTTAGTTAATATCACAAAATATATCTTGAAAATAACAAAACATTGATGAAGGAAATTAAATACACAAATGGAAACACATCCTTTATTCATGACTGGGAAGACAATATTGTCAAAGTGTCCATACTACTGAAAGCAATCTATAGATTCAATGCAGTCCCTATCAAAATTCCAGTAGCATTTTTTTACAGAAATAGAAATTCTCTTTTTAAATTCCACAATTTTATGGACATTGGGGAGGGTATGTGCTATGGTGAGTGCTGTGAAGTGTGTAAACCTGGCAATTCACATACCTGTACCCCTGGGGCTAAAATACATTATATGTTACTAAAAAATAAAAAATAATTTTTTTTTAAAAAACATGATGAGGCAAACACATTTCCTATTGTTTTCCCCTCCTTTTAATAAAACTCACTTTCTTGGAAAAAAAATTCCACAATTTATATGGAACCACAGAAGACAACAAATAGCTAAATCTATCCTGAGCAAGAACAAAGCTTGAGGCATCACACTTTCTGATTTCAAAATATGTTATACAGCTACAGTAATCAAAACAGTGTAGTACTGACAAAAAGACAGAACAATGGACAGAGAGCCCAGAAATAAAATCATGCATATACCATTGACTGAACTTGGATAAGAATACCAAGAACCAGCAAGGCGGACAGAACAGTCTTTTGAACAAATGGTGTTGGGAAACTGGATATCCATATGCAAAAGAATGAAATTGGACCCTTAACTAATACCAAATACCCACACACATTTACAAAACTCAAAATGGATTAAATACTTCAATATAAGACTTGAACACTTCAATATAAGACTAGCAGAAAACATAAAAGAAAAGCTTCATGACATTGGTCTTAGCAATGATTTCATGGACACAACACCAAAAATGCAAAAACATATGATCCCATAATTCCAGTTCTGGGTACTTACCCAAACAAATTAAAATCAGGATGTCAAAGAGATACTAACATTCCCGTGTTCATTATAGCACTATTCACAATCGCCAAGATGTGGAAACAACCTAAATGTCCATCAGAAAATAAATGGATAAAGAAAATGTAGTACCTACATACACTAGACTGCTATTACATCTTTTAAAAATGGGAAATTCTGTAATATGCAACAATTTGGATGAAACTTAAAGACATTGTGCTAGTAAAAAAAGCTAATAAAACAGCTACCGAAAGACAAATACTGCATGATTCCACTTACGTAATGTATTTACAATAGTCAAATTCATTGAATCAAAGAGTGGAATGGTGGTTGCCAGGGCTAATGAAGCAAAAAATGGAGAGTTACTAATCAACAGGCATATAATTTCAGTTAAGCAAGCTAAATACAGATCTGTTACACAACATTGTACTAGTAGTTAACAATAATGTATTTCACACTTAAAGATTTGTTAAGAGGTAAAACTCATAATTAATTAAGTTTTCACCATAATAAAATAATTTTTTAAAAAATCATTCTTGAAAACATTAGAGAATATAAAGGATATGCTAAATCCCTATCTATAAAAATATTAGTCAAATTATAATCATAAAAACACTTAAAATATTTTGCATTACCACTATTCTTGTAATCTGATGTGAATGATATCACTGAAGAATGTAAATGATTTGTTCAAGTTGTTTCATCTGTCATTTTTCTATTTACATGGAGAATTGAAGAATGCACTAGTTATTGTATGGACATATAATATCAGGCCTTCTGTGCTCCATTTATATCCTATGTCTAAACAAATTCTTCTCAAAATATCTATTCCTCCTGAAATATATTGTCTTTTAAATGAGGCTAATAATACCCACTTCGCTGGGATATTTTTTTTTTTTTTTTGCGCTGGGATATTTTTATCATTAAACATGACAGCAGTCACACAGTGCTTGAATAATTCCTAACACAAAATAGGCACATAAACACTGATATTGATTCCACTTTTCAAAAACAACATACTTTGACTACAATACTGCCTAGTTTATGGTCCAGATGACATTTTTTGTAAACTTCACCAGATTCCTACAACTTCTTAATTAAGGTTTTACTTTGGGGTGTTTCCCTTTTATCCCTGAGTTTTATTTAATTTTTAATCAACTTTATTGAGGTATGATTTATATAAAATAAAAGGTTTCCATTTTAAGTATACATTTTGATGCATTTTGGCAAACATGCACAGCCATGTAGCCACCACCACAGTCAAGATATGAACATTAACTAGGAATGGAATTGTGGATCCCACAGTTACTATATATTTAACTTTACATGAGATTGTCAAATTGATTTCCAAGTGATTATTATCATGTTATTCACCAGCACTGTATGAGAGTTCTGTGTGCTTTCCATCTTTGCTAACACTTTGTACTGTTGGTCTTTTTATTTAGACATTCTAATAGATGTAGAGTGTTATCTCTGTGGTTTTATTTTTTTTTAAAGATTTTATTTATTTATTTGACAGAGAGAGATCACAAGTAGATGGAGAGGCAGGCAGAGTGGGGGGGGGGGGGAAGCAGGCTTTCCGCTGAGCAGAGAGCCCGATGCGGGACTCGATCCCAGGACCCTGAGATCATGACCTGAGCCGAAGGCAGCGGCTTAACCCACTGAGCCACCCAGGCGCCCCTGTGGTTTTATTTTTGTATTTTCCTGTTGATTATTCATGTTGAGCATCTTTTCATGTGTTCATTGGTCATTCATGTATCTTCTCCTTTTTTGAAGTGTCTGTTAAACTCTTTTTCCAGCCTTTTAAAGGGGGTGCCTGGGTGGCTCAGTGGGTTAAGCCTCTGCCTTCAGGTAAGGTAAAGATCTCAGGGTCGATTGCAGGGTCCTGGGATCGAGCCCCGCATCTGGCTCTCTGCTCAGTGGGAAGCCTGCTTCCCCCCTCTCTGTCTGCCTCTCTGCCTACCAGTGATTTCTCTCTCTGTCAAACAAATTAATAAATAAAATCTTTAAAAAAAAAACCGTTAACGTTTTAAAATGAACGTTTTAAAATGATTCCTTCTTAATACCTAGGACAAGACTGATGAAAGCATCTTCCTTTATGGTGGTTCCGGTGTAAAAAGCTCCTGAGTCAAATTTAAGATTAAATATCTGAGGGGACGGATGGAACAGTGCGGTAAAGAGCAAGAGCACAAAGAAAATATTGAGAGTTGAATGCAAAGAAAAGCTTTAGGCAGCAAACACAACCTAGTTGGTGGTCAGGAGCATCAGGAAGGAATTAGACTTTAAAAATTGGCTAAGAAGAAATTTCAGAACAAAGGCTGAACTGTGAGTGTAAGGTAAAGTTCTTCTATGAGATACTGAGGGTTTTTGAGAAATCAAAGAAACTTTAAAAAGTCAAAGAAGATGGGACAGATATGAAATTATCACCTTCATAACCTTCCATTTTGTTGTTGTTTTAGGTTTGGTACTTTTAATATGCCAAGTTGACACTGACTCTTTGTTCTGAGAAATCAGCCTCTAGTTAACAGAGCAGGAGATGGAGATCAGGAGATAGGACATTTTCTCTGTGATATGTTTGTAATTAACGGCTGCAATCTTGCCAAAATGCTTCATCTTTTTACATCTCAATTTTCCCCAGCAATTATATAGAAAGACTTTGAATTAGAGAAGGCATATCCTTAATCTTTTATACAAGCAAAAGCAAACAAGCAACAAAACAATCTGTGTTGATACCAATGAGCCCCAGAAATCTTCACAGAAACTTCCATGAATGCTAAAGATTATTCATAGTTGTGTTAGATATGGGACCTCACCACAGAAACTGTGAGAAACAGTTTCTTTATAAAAATTTAATAAAATGTGTGAAGTGAAAGATGCAACCTTTAAGAATCTCATCCAAACATGCCTGCCTTTGGCACTGCCACATCAGGAAAACAGAGGTGTGATCACAATGCACTAGCTTCCTGATTCCTTTCTTTTTTTTTTCCTACTACATCTTTGGATGTAGTATTCCTATGAGCCTTCCTTAGTTAAAAAAAAATTTTTTTTTTACAATGACTTAGGGAATGTGGAGGAGATATCCTTACAGCCTATTTGCACATGTCTCTCAGCTGCCTTGAAGAAATACATCAACATTCACCTCTGAAGAAATGGTTTTCATAGGGTCTCTTTTTCAGCAAGTGCATGTGAATGCTCACTCTGGATCCTGCAGCAGCGAGCAAGGCTTGTCTTGGTTTCATATCACATCATTTTCCTTTTAGAGCAAACATGCTAGTACCATTGGCTGGCAGAAGAGAAAGCAAGAGCTCTACAACTTATTTCTCTTGATATTTTCACTTATATTGTGTCTGCAGTGAATTTTTATACCATAGATATTTTGTTCCAGATTAGGGAGAAAGGAAAGACCTAAATTACTATCATTTCTCTATGAAGTAGACAACAAAAATATGTATCTTAAAACTTAAAGTTAAAAAAGCATTTGCTTGTTCAATAAAAAAATAAACGGAACTGAAATAAAATAAAAATAAAAAATAAATTGAAATGTAATGATAACATTAAAAAGGCAATTTAGAAATGAGAAAACCCAAAAAGTTAACAAGGAAATGAAGAGAGGCTCAATGTCATTATTAATCAGAGATATACCAATTAAAACCACAGCAAAATTTCAGTCTACACCCTAAAAACTAGCAAAAATTATAAAGCAATAGAAAGCCACACGTTGATGAGAATGTGGTGATATCTGAAGAGTGGACACTGTTCATAGAAGCTGTCGGCCACCCCGAAGAACAGTGCGCTGGCAGTATTTGGTGGAATTAAGGATTTACCAGGGTATGAAGCCCACTGAAATTTCAGAAGCTCTATAAATGGAAAAATATGACAATGTTCACTAGAGTGTTGCTGGTGGTGATAAGAGAAGTGAAGGCTGCCGGCATATCCTTCCTTGGGTAAGTGTTGGATAGATACAGTATGGTGGACATTATAGAGTATTAGGCAATAGTTAAAAGGAACACAGCAGATAGAGCCTTGGTAGGGGTGGGAGGACAGGACCAGGTGGGGCAGGGAATGTGCAAAGAAAAATGATAGCAATAGCACAATACCATGCGTGTGAATTCTTTAAGAAAAAAAAATGTACACCTTGGGGTGCCTGGGTGGCCCTGTCAGTTACGTGTCTGCTTTCAGCTCAGGTCATGATCTCAGTGTCCTGGGATGGAGCCTCATGTCTGGCTCCCTGCTCAGTGGAGAGTTGGCTTCTCCCTCTCCCTTTCCCTCTGCCTCTCTCCTCTGTTCATGTTCTCTCTCTCTCTCTGATAAATAAAAACTTGTTTAAAAAAAGATGTAAATGTTAACAATATACATTTAAAGGAATCCATATGTTCAAAAGGATAGATGCTAAATATACGAAAATGATTGCTCAAAAGAAACAGGTATGTAAATGGGAAATGAAAATATAAACCAATCAACAAAGAGAGAGAGAGAGAGGATTTATTTATTGAACGCTGGTAGATAATTTAAGACTAAATATATATATTTATATATATATATATATAATCAAAAAAGAGAGAGACAAAGTGTCCTTATTAGGAAAGTACCAAAATAATTAACGACTGCTTCATTTTGGTCTCTGTACTCTTTTCTGTGAAAGTAATAGTCTTCTAGAACACAGATAAAGTAGAAATACCTTTTATAGGGATAGAAACAAGCTTGCTCTGATGTATGAAAAGAGAGAATGGAAGAGTTTGGAACATACTACTCCTAGGATTCTTCTTGCTATACTTGTGATGACCAACAGACAGGAAGAAAAGCCATGGTGATAGCTGAATTAAGCTACTTTTAAACTAGACCCCATATGTGACAAGCTTAACAAGGAGTACGGCTAGCCTAGAGCATGTAGTACATATAATTATGTTAGTCCTCGCAAAGGATAGCACCCCCAATATCTTAACAACATGCCAATTCTCTGGATCTATCGTTAGAAATATATTTTGAAAACTAAGAAGACTTACTCTTACCTGTTTCTTTTAAAAAGTAGAAAACAGATCTCTGGAAATCTTCAAGAAAAATAATATTAATTAAACTTAACCTTAGAGAGTATATAGATGACTTTGGGTTTGGGGAAGAAATGGAAATGTTTCAAAATTTCTGTCCTCTATAAAGAATAACCTATCCTTTTATTTAAGAACAGCCTGATGAATTTCAGTTGTCTAACAAAGACAGAAAGTTTGAAAGCAGCATGCCATCTCCTACATTTTAAGGGGTGTTAACAGCTGCTGTGACGGAAATTGGGATTTCATGATTAAATAGTTTGATAAACTGTGGGTTAAACAAAGTTTCATGTTTCATAAACCCAGGACTTGGTGAAGCCTATACTATTCCAGATGTATAGGGCCCGGCATTTCCTAATCTCGTCAAACTGTAGGCACTGCTCATTATCGAGAACTATGGGAGATTAGTGTTCTTTGATACATACTTCAAGAAATGTTACCCTAGATCAGGTGTGATCATATCCAATTGATCAGTAAAATCACCTAGAGTAGATAGATAAATAGATAGATAGACGGACAGACAGACAGATACACAGACATTGAAATAGGCTGCAGGTACCATTCATACTGACAGACTCAGAATTTCTGATGGAAATGAGGAGAGTGGCATAGGGATCCCAGAAATTTGTGTTTTTAATAAATTCCAGTTAATTTTGTTAATTAACTTAAGTACCATGCACAGTAAAGACTCAGGTACACAGGGTATTCCAAAAGTCTTTGTGAAGTTTTAAGCTTTAATAAGCTCAGAAGTATAACAATACACATACAAAAAAAAAAAAAAAAACTGTTCAAAATGTTATTTAAATTCGTTACATGTTGTTATGTTCTTATTAAGATTTAACATAACCACTGTCTTGTACTTTACATTGTTGTAGCCAATTTTCAAACTTTGTAAACACAGACACACACATTACACGGACTCTATTTGTAATCCTAGCCTTAATATCATTCAAAGAGTGAGGTGTTAAAACATGTCCAACAGTTTTGATGTGATCTCACTAGAGTCTAAGGGAGAAATATCAGGTTACTGGACAAGGAAAAAGACTTTCTCTACCAGAATATATGGCATGAGAAAAGTTAAAATTAAAAATCTACCTTTTATTATTATTTACGTGATCTTTTACTTAAGCAATCTTTTTTATTGTATCTGAATATAGTAATATTAGATGTTAACGATGAATATTGTGAGGAATAAAAGTGCCCAAGTTGCTTTCTAAATTATCAAAGTAAATTTACATTGATGTAATTGTGATGCATGTTATGCTTTTAAGAAAAGTGGTGATCTGTGAACTAATTGATTATAATTTCTATGTTATCAAGATATTCAATTAACAAAAATATCTAATCCTCATTCATTGTAGGTAAGTGGGAAATTACAATTTTAATTTAAATAAACTTCCAGGAAGAAATATGTATGAAGAGTTATTTAAGCTCTTTAAACATGATAATAAAAAAATTTTAAATAATTAAACTTTCAAATTATGCTTCTTAGAAGTTTATAGCATTTATATTTCTCATGTTATAAAATTGCATTTTAATTTTTAATTTTAATTTTAACTTTGGAACTCTGTATGAATCATATATATATAACTCATGTAAATGGCAGTGTGGGTACACAGTTTAAAGCCATTTACTATTCATTCATTCAGTGAGATATCGTTATTCAAACAAATGTTTATTGAGTGCCAACTCTATAGCTGGTACTGTTTAAAACAGAGTTTATTAACTAAAGAAACAGATAAAGTCTATGTCCTTATGCTGTTTATATTCAACTTTAGGGGAGCCACATGATAAACAGATAAATACTTGAAACATCCCATATGCTAGATACTGATGAGTAAAATGGAGAACACTAAAGCAGGGAAGGGGAATAGAAAATTTCAGAGGGAGGAGCAGGGAAAATTTCCTGTCCTATATAAGGTAGTTAAGGAACACTTTCTTGTTAAGTAACATTGGAACAGAGGCATGAGGGAAGATATGAAGAACATTACATTATTAGCAAGAAAGGACAGTTCAAAACAGAGGTAACAGTAAGCAATGGTCCATAGGGATTGTGCTTGGCAGAAGGAAGGAACTCCAAGGAGCCAACATTGCTAGAACAGTAAGGGATGGAGAGAAGTGCTGGAAACCCACAGGAGGGTTATGAGTAGTGGCATAACCTGATTTATAGTTTAAAAGGAGAGGCTATTGCAGTAATCTCAGTACAAAATGGCAGGCACATGGACCAGTATGGTAATGATGGCAGTGGTCAGAAGTAATGGAACAAGATATATACTAGACTGGATTTAGGCTATGAAAGAAAAACAAAACAAAACAAAAACAAAGCAAAACAAGACAAAAACTAGAAGATGATTTGAGGCTTAAGTAATTGAAAAAACAGATTTGTCATTAATAGAATTAGATGTAGGGAAGTGGAGGTGAGAAATCAGGAGTTCAGTTTAAATTTGAAATACTTAAGAAACTTTGACATTGATTTGTAGTGTATGGTACTGAATATCAAGTTTCCAGTTTAGAGTAAAGGGCATTGATAAAGATTAAGGTTGGGCATTGCCAGCAAAATTAGAATTGTAATGGATTACCTTGGGAGTTACTATATATAAAAAAGGGAAGGCCATCAGAGGCACCCCAATGTTAGAGTCTGGGGAAAGAGGTGAAACCCTGCAAGATGTTTGGAATGTTTCTGGTGGCCAGTGTGACAGATGAGAATGAAGAGGTGGAGACACTCATACACTCCATGTATATAGATTTCTTAATGTCTTCCTCTAATACGTGACTGGGATACCAATATTAATTATAGAATAATAATGTGATTCAAATTCTTCCAAAATTCAAAGGAATATATAAAAATACAATTACATCATCCTCTCTATTTGATGGACAAGGAAGTAACTGAAAAATAGAGAAGTTAACATGAATGACTTTTTAAAAAATCCAGATTAGTTCATGAACTCAATTTTGGTTTCTATCAGCTTTATCTCCTATACCTTCTATGTCTGAAGAACAGTAGTATATGATGTTCATCATGAGTATTCTGTGGTACTCAAGAGAACTCAGAGGTGCCATAAATTATCAAAGCAAATTTACATTCACTATAATTCCAACATGCATTATACTTTTATGAAAAGTAACAATTCATGAACGCTATAATTGTAACTTTCACATTAATAAGATAGTCACTTAACAAAAATGCCCATTCTTCGATTATTATAGGTAAGTCATAAATTAATATTCTCAGTTAAATAAACTTAGACAATAATACATGTAGAAAGGTAGTTGAGTAAAACTGTTCAGTAACAAAAATTGTAAAGACGATTTTTTAAAAAGACCTCACTACATCTTTACAACACACATGCATGATTGCCTTCTTGTGTTATCATTGACAGATAATGAATGGAATGTATCAGAGATACTTAGAGATTAAAGCATATTTTAATCCAGAGTATATGGATTAAGTATCTACCTGTAAGGAGGGACTTGAAAAGCATCAAAATCTGTATCAGATGTAAGTATAGTAGAAAGAGGAGGAATTTAGAAAGACCTGCATTTGATGGAGACTTATAAGCTGTGCTTCCATAAACAGGTGGGTTTACCTATCAGAGGCCTTACCTGTAAAAGGAAGGTCAGCCTCTCTGTCTGAGCTGTTGTAGGATTATAGGAGACCCTTCATTCATTTATTTATTAACAAATATGCCTAAGTACTCTTAGACCCTGGTGGTAATAAGAGGATGAGATAGTCATGTGAGAGAGTGATTTTCTGTGTTTGTGGAGATATGGTTAACTAGACAATGAAGCCCAAGATATTTGAGCTGAAATAGTAGTTGGCACATATTATGTAATCAAAGCATTTGTATTTCATCTTCACAAATACCCCAATTTTGTCGCCAAATATTTTTCACAAATAGCTAGACAAGGTGACTTAAAAAAAATCTCATTCCATTTTGGCATGAAGATCTGGTTTCAGAAAAGCCTCATTAAAATTCAGATGAGAAAATACTGTGAAGGGACAAGTGAAGGGAGGAACCAACAATTTCAAAAAGCACTATTACATTTTTTTTTAATTCAAACATAGAAATTTAATTTTTAAAAAATCAAGGCAATTTGCATAGGTGTATACATGAATATGAACTAAATATAAATATATAATAAAGTAAAATTGAATAAAGTGGGTATAATGTTGATGCAACAGGCTTACCCTAATGTTCTCACAGAGAAAACCTGAAAGATGATGGGAAAGGCCCTCATTTTTATTTTTTTAGTATGTTATGTTAGTCACCATGCAGTACATCATTAGTTTTTGATGTAGTGTTCCATGATTCATTGTTTGCGTATAACACTCAGTGCTCCATGCAATCCATGCCCTCCTTAATACCCATCACTAGGCTAACCCATCCCCCCACCCCTACCCCTCTAAAACCCTCAGTTTGTTTCTCGAAGTCCATAGTCTCTCAAAGTTTGTCTCCCCCTCCAATTTCTCCCCTTCATTGTTCCCTTCCTTCTCCCAATATCTTTCATGTTATTCCTTATGTTCCACAAATAAGTGAAACCATATGATAATTGACTTTCTCAGTTTGACTTATTTCACTCAGCATAATGTCCTCCAGTCCCATCCATGTTGATGCAAAAGTTCGGTGTTCATCCTTTCTGATGGCTGAGTAATATCTCATTGTACATATGGACCACATCTTCTTTTTTTTCTTTTTTTTTTAAAGATTTTATTTATTTATTTGACAGAGAGAGATCACAAGTAGGCAGAGAGGCAGGCAGAGAGAGAGAGGAGGAAGCAGGCTCCCTGCTGAGCAGAGCCCGATGCGGGACTCGATCCCAGCACCCCGAGATCATGACCTGAGCTGAAGGCAGCGGCCTAACCCACTGAGCCACCCAGGCGCCCCTGGACCACATTTTCTTTATCCATCTGTCTGTTGAAGGGCTTCTCTGCTCTTTCCACAGTTTGGCTGTTGTGGACACTGCTTCTATGAACATTGGGGTGCATATGGCCCTTCTTTTCCCTACATCAAGAATTTCTCAAACTCAACACCCAAAAAAAAAGTAAGTCAAAAAATGGGCAGAAGACGTGAACAGATACTTCTCAAAAAAAGATATATGAATGGCTAACAGACACATGAGAAAAAAGTCATCATCACTAGCCATCAGGGAAATTCAAATCCAGGCACTATGACTTTTAATACTCAAAACAATTTACTGAGGTTGATACTGTTAAAATCCCCATTGTAGAATTGAGCAAGATGTAGTCCAAAGAAGTTAAATGAATTATCTAAAGTCACATAGCTAAAATGTAATGAAGGTCAAGTTTGAACATGGATCTAATTCCAAAGTCTTTTCTTTGCCAACAGTATCACCAGACACGGAGTTACTGCGCACAAATGGTTCTTAAAATTAGGGCCCCTTAACAATATGAGATTCTCCCAATGCCCTCGGAAGGGTACTTAACAATATGGGTAAAGAATGTGTTCCATACAAAAAATTTAAGATTGGTCACTGCACAAGAAAATTTCACACATCTGAAAACTTACTGCTTACTCATGAAAGAAATTTGATAGATTTCTCAAATGTAACAAGAATCTTGAACATTTACATAAGATTACCAATAAGAAGATGTGAAGTAGAAACTTTTCTAAACAGTCAGTAATAAAAGATTTGATCCATTATGCCAAAATAAAAGGAAAAATTACCTTTCCTTTTTCTCTATAGAAATTGATACTACAGTATTGCTATAGCATATGAAGAAGCAATCAAAATATACGCTGCTGAATGTGGAGGGAAAAGAAATTCTCGTGTGACAATCAATTAAAATAATTGTTATTTTTCTAGCTTTTGTAGTGTTTGCTATATTTGTCGCCTTTTGAAATCTTAAAATTTGTTAGACTTTTGCTCATTTTAAATAAACGTTTCCCTTTGTATATAATTTGTATTATATTTGCAAAAGAAGTCCCCCTACGTTGTATAAACTTCCAGCCCTACAAAACCTGGATTTACCACATCCACAGTTTCCTGACAGAGAATAGGTCCACAGTGAAACATCCAGGGGAATGGCCAGGTATGTGGGAGATCACAAGTCTGAGAGGAGCTAGGAAATAAACAATTTCTGTAAGCCAGAGAAGAGTAGGAAGAAAAAAAAAAAAAAAAGCCACTTTGGGAGGAAACACCTACCAGGAGAAAATGGCTCAGTAACCAAATGCAAAAAAAAAAAAAAAAAACTATACTGCACAATCTTTTTCTATGGTACAGTGTCTATTCCATGGTCTTCACTGTTTTGGCCATGTTCCAGAAACCTTACGTACCTCACGTTTAGCTAGGAAAATACTCCATTTGTATACTTTTCAGGAAACTTGTTTAGACTCGCTTGAATATTTAATTTGGGGCTGATCACAGAGAATCTACGAAAATGGAAGAATCTTAGGAATGCTAGAGACCTGGCTTCATTTGACAAAGAAGAAACCTGACTTTCTCAACACCACAAAGATCATTGGAAATGAAGTTTCAATCAATCAATCATTAAATATAACTGAATATCTATTCTGTCTTTGATAGAATGAACCAGTCTCATATGCTTAACATTTATGGTTAAAATATAGCATTTAGGGCCCCTAATAATCACAAACATGAGATATATATTTGTATTTCATATTGTATATATAGGATGTATAGCATATAGCCAGTTATTTCAGAGAAATGAAATAAAAATGCCATAAAGTCCTAAGTAAGAAAATTGTATTAAATATCAATATAAGAATATTTTATCATGCTTGAGAGAATGTCAGGATGTTGATGTACTCAGTAATTGTTAACATTAATATTAACAGCAAAAGTGAAAAATATTTTTATTACTGCCTATAAAAAAGCACAAAATTAAAAAAGGGTAGAGTTGAACAATCTATTACTTATTCATATTTTCTAGTTTTATTATTTAAAATCTTATACTTCTTTTTAAAGTCAAATTATTTTTAAGTAAATGTTAACTAGATTCTATATATCTGAGTCCTCAGAAATATGAGATAAATAAAATATGGATCTTGGCAGTGAGGAAGTCAAAGGCAACAAGATTACTCTGTAAATTGCCTCTGTCCTTAGAACAACCCAAATTAGTTTTGTCTTTAGCTGGACTCCTGAGAGCAATGTTCCATCAAGTTAATCCCTCAAAAACCAAACTTCAAAACTCTAAAGAGATTTGTTCTTTCCTAATCTAAATTAAAACACTGAATGGGACAGATTAAAACACAAAGAGGTCACGGAAATTTCAAAATTATTCCATTCCCCACCACCTTCTCAACCCTACCCCCATCCCACTCCACTCCCCAAAAAATCTTAAAAATGAGTCCAGAGGACATTAGCCTTCTAGTAATATCACAGCTGTCTAAAAGCTGAGCGGGGGGGACTCAGAGCAGGATTATGGTTTCTTCCCTTTCTGTTGTTGCTGTGTTTCAGGCTGTTCATTTGGGGGTTTTTGAAAACTGACGAAAGAATGGGCAGCTGGATGGACAGACAGACAATTGCTTGAAGCCAGATTATTAGTAGCTTAAGTAGTAATCTTTTAAGTGTATTGCCAAACATACCGCAAAGAGGTCTGAACTAGCTCTTGACTGAAAAAAGCTGAGAAGATGTGGTAACGGCACACCTCAAACTGTTTTTCTGATTGCCTGAGACTTTAAAATGTTACTTTCATCTAGCTAAAAGGTGCATAAAGTATAGTAAGTTTTGAAGCTCTCCTTTATTGAATGTGTCCCCATTGTTTTGTTCAACTGTCACTTGAATTACTTGAATTTTTTTGTCATAATGAAAAAATATTACCGCAACAATTCAAGTTGTGTCAACATAAAATATAGAATAATCCACTGGAATTATAATAAAAAACTATTTCAGCTCTATTTTTCCTTGCTTTGCAAGCCATATGATGAACAAACTTGTAACTGTGTAAACTACTCCAATTAGGCATAATAACTTATGCCATTAAGATTTCAGGGCAAGAAACCTTCAACAAAATAAGTTTCAGTTCAAAACTAATAAAAATTTCCATTAGTAGAGCAAAACAAAAACCTTTGCCAAAATCTCATTCAGGACATAGACATGACCATTATTTGTATTGGTATAAAAATAAAAACAGCAACTGAAAATAGATGTTTAGATGTTTGAAAGCATAAAAAATGCTCATGTATATTTCTTCTGACAGATAGGCAAAATACATGAAATTATTTACATAACATACTCTCTTTATTCCTTCCATTGCATTTTTTTTTTCTGCATTTAGGGGGCTAAGTGAGGAGAACATTGCAAAAATGAAACTTGAAAGTACTTAATTAATATATGTTTATTATAAAGAATTCAAACACAAATGCATGCATTGAAAAATAATGGCCCCACTCTACCTCCTATCCCATTCCCCAAATGTTGACATACGTGCTTTTTATTTTTTGTGCTTATACAATATATATACAATTAGATAATGCATATGTAATTAAACACATATATATCCTTTCAAGTATTTTTAAACTAACTCAAGAAATTATAAGAAAGCCACAACACCAGAGAGACTAAATATTTTTTGGTTTAAAATAAAACCATTTTGGGGTTGCCTGGGTGGCTCGGTGGGTTAAAGCCTCTGTCCTCGGCTCAGGTCATGATCTCAGGATCTAGGGATCGAGCCCTGCATCTGGCTCTCTGCTCAACAGGGAACCTGCTTCCCCCTCTCTCTGCCTGCCTCTCTGCCTACTTGTGATCTCTGTCTGTCAAATAAAAAAATAAAATCTTTAAAAAAATAAAAATTAAAAATAAAATAATAAAACTATTTTTGTTAGCTCCAATGCAATCTATAAAACTGAATACAAGTGTATAATTCTATATTCGTCTAGATAATTTTTGTGGAAATGAGATTAGAATACCTTGCCCAGTAAAAGCAATCATAGTAAAAACCATGGAAACCACTAAATCAGAAAATATTAAAAGAAGAGAATCAAGGAAGATAAAGTATCTAAGTATCCCTATCCATTAAAAACTCAAATAAACTAATATTGTAAATTTTCAGAAACAATGCCAGAAATGCCCCTATTTGCAGTGTGTCACATAAGCACATTATCAATTCTGGAATATATTTTCCTGATTTCTTTCTTTTATTTCTTGTTTTAAAAATGTCTCTCCTTTAAGATCTTAGAACACTCTAATGTGAAACGAGTTCCTCAAATATTGATGCTTTGTGAACAACAGTGTTTTGTCTAATGTTACAAGTCCTCAACTATTTGCGGTTTTGTCTCTATTTATACCCCAATCCCAAGTGTGACACAAATTAACAATTGTCCTATTATTTGTTATGTATCATTGATGAGGCAACTGCAGTAGCTGGGTTTCCCAGTGTCTTTGAGTGATTTGGATTGGATTTATACTGTATCGGTCGTTAAATGCTAATTGTTGGAACTCGTCATCATTGTGTGGTTGTGTGTGGTTGTATGATTCACTGAGATCCTAAATGCCTTACAGCCAGTAGTGTGCTGGTAAATGGTTAACAACCAGCTTCCTGGGATGGGTAGAAACCCAGCCCTGATCTGTAGCATTTGCCAGTTTCCATGGAGTAAATACTCCTACCACGGCCGATTTCCAGATAACTGAAGAAGTCCCTCACTTCAGAGTCAGGAAGACCTACACAAAACCAGCTCCTGGGATCCTCCTCCAACACGCCACACAACTTCATAGCAACCTTGAAAGTATAACTTTGAAATTCAGTGACATCCCAACTTTTCATTCCAAATGACCATGCTCACGAAGGAAAGTTCAAGGCACCCCGGTCATCACTCTTCCTCTCCTTTTTCCCATCACATCTATTCCTCCTCTGAAATATGGAGTCTAATTCTCCGCTAAGATTTTGGTATTAAAGCTCCTCTCTTGAAGCCGTGAGAGTGAAGACTCAAATCTTCCCTCTCCACTTTGCACATCTTAACAATGCCACCGTCTGAAAAAACAAAATAAAAAGGAAAGAAAAAGACAACTTCCTTGGTTATCCTCAAGGTCCAGAGAAGTAACCGCTTCTATTTCCTAGCACCCTAAATGAAGGTGAATAACTGTAACTCTTCCCTAAGTTACATTTTAACATGCAAGGTTGTGCTGATTTCAGAGCCTCCTATGAAAGCTCTTTCACACCTCCCTATGTCTAGGGTCACCACGAATGGTTCCATAGGGGAAGTGCATATCCCAGTGCCTGGCCCAGGGAGGAGATGGACATGCTTTTGCTGAATAAGTAAATGAATATTTATCTCCTCTCTCAATTTTGTGATACCTTTTTTTGGACAGTGCCCTGGAAGAAAAGTGCCATAATATAGCTGCATCTTCATAATGTATCCTCAGTTATTCTACATATACATCCTACAAAGGCTACTGATGGAAAGGGATACTACAGAAGCATTTCTGAATTTGGCAGTGGAAGAATTAAGTCGCTAAATTGCAGCTACGGGAAAATGCCATATTCTTAACATTGTCCAAAATCAAAGTCATTGCCATCTCATTGTCACAATTGCTCCAAACTTCCTGGCCCAGATTTACTGAGGATAACCTGCCTATATTACAGGAGGCCAGGTGAGCATCTGAAAAATGGTAATAAAGGAAAGCACCTGGCTCAGAATCGCACCCTACAAATACTTTTTCTTATAATAACTTTCTACCTTCTCAATACTTCCCTTTCCTTTTTTCTCTTCACTGACACTATAATCACATGTTACCACTGAAATAATCTCTATCAGGAACCTTGCTTCAAGTGGGAAGACAGGCAATAAACAGCTTCATATTTTCATGTGTTTTGATAAATACAGTTCTGCTCTTCCTTGAGCTGATGTGGACGATAAGGATATTTTTGAGGAGGGGGATATTTCATAATTCCGTTTGCTTTATTAACAGTGCACAAAAACGGGGCGCCTTGTGGCTCAGTGAGTTAAGCTTCTACCTTCAACTCAGATCACGATCCTCAGAGCCTAGGATCTATCAAGTCCCACATCAGGCTCCCTGCTCAGTGGGGAGCCTGCCTCTTCCCCTACTTAAGCTCTCTCTCTCTCTCTCAAGTAAAATCTTTTTAAAAATGCACAAAAGGATTCCAAATGTATTCTTTCATTATAATTGTTTCCTACCACTTTCTTTGGAAATATCATGATTTCACCTAAAAATTAATGGTGTCTGATTAGCTAATCTGACCTTTAGCTCAAAAATTAATATGGCAAATACATGCTAAAGAAATTTTTTTCTGAATTGATGAATAAAGAATGAATGAATGGATATTGTAAGATCAAATCATTATTCTGGAATCTAAATGCATTTTGAAGCCCAATCTATTTTGAAAACTGTTCTCTCAGAACACATCTCACTGCCATCTTAGAAATTGACCATATTTTTTATTTTAAAGATTTCATTTTATTTTTTTATTTATGAGAGAGGGAGAGAGAGAAAGAGAGTGGGGCAGGAAAAGAAGGAGAAAGACAAGCAGACTCTGTGCTCACCTGGGAGCCTGACATGGGTCTCAATCTCACCCCCTGAGATCATGACCTGCATGGAAACCAAGAGTCGGATGTTTAATCAACTGAGCCACCCAGGTGCCCTGGATATCGACTACCTGTGATATAATTTCATTCAACTCTGCATATTACTAAGGACCAAAAAATATAATGCCGTTTATCAACTGCCAGACCAAATCTTCATGAACTCTGTGGTTATAGCTGTTTTATAGTAGAATCAAATTCTGTTACCCTGATGAGCTTTCCCAAGTAAATTTTCAAAGCTGTGGTTAAATCTGGTTTTATCACTGTGCCTTATTTTAACTCAGTAACTTCCTTCAGAATTAAAAGTTTCAAACATATTAGAGAAGGCAGCAGCTCCTCTGTTGCTCCTACTATTATTAAGTTTGCCAAAACCCCAAATAGCCTGTAGAGGTCCTTCCAAACCTACAACTGCAAGCAAAAACATGACATCTTTATTAAGAAGCAAAGGGATCCATAACAATTTACCAGGATAGAGAAAATTACAGCCTTCCCAGATAATGGCTGTATTTCAAAAATCTTTCTTTCTATTGGTTCCAGGAATTAGTTTCTCAATTTAAAAAAGACAAACGCAGCTAAAGTCAATCTAGTTTCCAAATGTTTGGTCATAGATGAATCTATGGTAGTACGTTCAAGATTCCTTCCCTCCCTCCTCTCTTCACTAGATACTTACTGACCAGCTTCCATATCCAGCAATTAAAAAAATCAATATCTAGGACAGATAAAATTCTATTTATTAATTTGAAATAACATTTTGTTGTGTTCAAAAATAATACTAACCACAAAAACCTATATTCTTCAGTAGCAAACACTTACTCAGTGTCCACTATTGAGCCTCTTGGTTTTTGTCTTCGATGTTACATGACTTTGATTGTGTTGGTGCACACAGAAAACTTGTTTGCCTGCCATCCAACCTGCGTGCAAAATCCTCAGTGGAGCAATAGTGGAGTTTAAGTCACTTTGCTCAACTAGTGTCGGCTATTCCTGATGACAATAGTGCCAGCAGGGTGGGGCAAGATTACAGTCAGATTAATAAGAAGTTTAATCCTCTACTTCCCCCATATTAATATAATGCAACAGTTTCTCTTTCCACAGTGTACAATTAATAATCGTTTCTCATTCAAGCAGCTGAGACACAACACTACCATTAGGCAGTGTTTCTGCAACAGCTGAGTCATCCCTTTCAGTTTGGTGTCAATTAGGCTAATTAGTGGTTAGCAGCTCAGACTGCCCTTCAATCATTTGGAAATAGCTCTATACACAAGTGTCAGGCACTGGCTGTCAGATTTTCTCACATAGTGATGATATATGTTCTTGGCTGCTCAGACAGAAGCTACAGGCTAAAAAGACAGAATTCCATTGGCCACAATGCTTGTCTGTCCACTGTCACAAAACAGAGCTTTTGTTGGCTACCCACCAGCCCTGTGGTTTCTTGTCAGCCACAGCAGTGCGGGCACAATTTATTGGCTGATGATACAAACTGATTCCTGGTATCTTTTCATCTCACCAGCTAGGTGGTCGGGGTGTGCTTCCCCCGGAGGGCATATGTACCTGTGAAAACACTCTTTCTTTTGGCTCTGGTTCTCAACCCTGGCAAAGGGGATTAGAAACCTGGCTTTTAATTGTGCTTGCCTTTTTCTTTTGCGAGTGGCAATCATTCTGTAGCACCTTTTGTGATATGAAAATGAACACCGGATTAAAGCATATTTTTGATTCCTCACCAACCATTCTAGTCAGTCAGGCACCTCACTTAAGCCTGTGGGTGTGCTTACAGGGTAGCTCAGTTCTGGCAGCAGGCAAGCCTGGTTTCTACTCCTCAAGAAGACACTGCGAACACTTTTACAGAGATAATTCAAAGAATTATTTAGTATTGTTTATTTAGTTATCAAAGAAAATCTTGGAAGTTTTGACAGATCGATTTCCCTATTGAGATTTTAATAGCCATAATACATCCTCAAAGAGCCCACATAAATTGTACAGAAACATAAATGAGGTTGTTCTACAAATGGAATCTTTGTTTGGAAAGATCTTTTCAAAATTAAGGTGGTGTTATGACTTTTAAAACATGTGATGTATACTGATATATCTTTTAGTATACCTCACATGAAAAATTAAGTATCCACATTGATGTCCTATCCTACTAGTTTAGATGTTTAACAAAAGTTACCTTATTCTATTAAATTAGTTATGCTATCCATCTTTTGATTCTAAGAAACTGAATTCTAATAATATTATATATGTATATACTTTTGAATATGGTAATTCAAAGATTTCCAAGAGTCAATATAAAATTAGAGACTATGTCAGCTAAATATTTATAATGACATAACAAAATAAGTAATGAAACTTATGCCAGATTTTATGTAAAAAATCTTCTAGATACATCACTGGCATGACAAGTGTATGGATGGTTTAAGCTTCTCTGTGATGCAAGTTAAGTATGATCTATACTTTCACTTTATAAATGATATATTTTTATTCTATACATGCTTAGAGCCTACATAATATGTAAAACATGTTTTTATATCATATACTGCCCAGTTATATATGAAGTTTTTAAATATACATTTAAATTCACACGACAGGCACAGATTTAAAAAAAAAAAAGAATTTAAAACACTCAGATATTTTAAAATGTAGCATCAATTATAGCCAGAGGGAAATGAAACGATCCATCTGGCTAAACATTGACTCAGCAAATTAAATAATACAATAATTTGAATCATGATACAATTTTGAAATATTTTTTAAAAATGTATTTGGGGCAATTTTCATTTTTAAATTAATTATCTGAAGACAAAAATATTGCATATTTTTATATTATCATTATAAATACTTTAAAATATTCAAATATTAGTGGTCTGTAAGGTGAACTCATATAAAATAGGTATAGGCAGAATAGGTTTAGAATTGAACAGGTAGTGGCAGATGGAAATATCTTTGTATATAGAGCAAATTATGGATCAGAAACTTAAAAGTTTTCTTTTCATTTGCCTACTTATTGACTAATGCTAAGACTCAATTTTAGATATTTTTCCCCCTTAAATATAAAATGAGCTTTGGTGAAATTTTTCTGAAGCAATAAAAATTATATAAAAATCATAGAGCCTGCAGTATCTGGAACAAATTTTTAAAATACATCATATATAGAAAGCAAATTTACTTCTAAAACATGGACATTAAGGAGAAAAACTAATTTCTACTATTCTGCTTTGTAACAAATTATAAAGCTCCAACATTTTCTCTTTCACAGTGTTTCAGTAACAGGCAATGAATGCTCCCAAACTGAAAATTTCACCAACAAAAACAATCCAAATATAGTATAATATTGAAAAACATAGTCTCTTTGATACTTGAAAGATAATCTTTTCCACATTAAGTCTTTTAATTACTTGTTAAGAAAATAATTTTTATACCAACAATATGGCAATGTACCATGATAAACATCACTGTGAAAAATGACAGTCTAAAATGCTTATTATCAAAATAGTTTTCTAAATATAAATCAACGAGAGCAAACAATGAAATAACATCAAAATCTGAGAGAAGAGAAAGAATAAAATAGAAAAGTTACAATTTACAAATAAGACCAGGAATTTCAGTCACAGAAAGAGCAATACATAAGTAAATATATATATATAATAAAGAATAGGAATTTTTGTGGATTAAAAACAAAATCAACCTAGTTCTTTTTTTCAACCATCCATCTATTTCTTCTGTATGAAAGGATGTAATCTGCACTGTCCAATATGGTAGCCTCTGGCCACAGTGGCTACTGAGCATTTCAAAATGTAACCCAAAATGAGATGTGCCTTAAGTGCAAAATACAGACTGGATTTCAGAGACATTTTATATTGATTACATGTTGAAATGATAATATGTTAGATATATTGTGTTAAATAGTATATAAGTGGGGGCACCTGGGTGGTTCAGTCAGTTAAGTGTCTGAGTCTTGATTTTGGCTGGGTCATGATCTCAGTGTTGTAAGATTGAGCCCCATGTCAGGCTCCACTCTGGGCATGGACCCTGCTCAAAATTCTCTTTCACGTTCTCCCTTTGCTCCTCCCCCGCACTCTCTATGCACACCACACACACACACACACACACACACACACACATATAATTTATATCACCTTTTTTTACCTTTTTAAAATATAGCCACCAGAAAATGCAAAATTATATTTCTTGTATATTTCTAATGAGCAGCACTTGTACAGACTAAATATACATGGCACTAAGTAATCAGTGACTTCGATCAAAATTCTGATATGATTTCTTTTTTTTCTGAAGTGCCTAAGAGATACACTAAGCAAACTAGTTTGTCTATTTTGACCAACATGACCAAAATTAGCAAAAAGATAAAGAAACATGAAGTAAGCCTGAATGCAGGGGAAAAAAATAAAGCTTGAAAATTTTGTAAAATTAGATATGATGCGGGTGTCTGGGTGGCTCAGTGGGTTAAAGCCTCTGCCTTCGGCTCAGGTCATGGTCCTAGGGTCCTGGGATTGAGCCCCGCATCACATCAGGCTCTCCACTCAGCAGGGAGCCTGCTTCCTCCTTTCTCTCTGCCTGCCTCTCTGCCTATTTGTGATCTTTGTCGATCAAATAAATAAATAAAATCTAAAACAAAAATAGATATGATGCTAAGTGAAATAAGTCAGTCAAAGAGAGGCAAATACCACATTTCACTCCTATTATCCTATTTTCTACTGATCAAATCATTCAAATCAGGTCAATCTGATTCTTCCAACTAGGGAATACCTCTTATTCCTGTAACCCTCTCATATATATTGGTCATGTATTATTCCAAGCACTTGCTAGAATATGAAATTCAAAAGCAAAAGAGTGGTAATGTACACTAGGCTTCTCCATAGAAAATATCTCCACAAAACCTAGAATTTTAAATACATATTAATTATTTTATTTTATTTTTTTTATTTATCAGAGATCGAGAGGGGGAGAGAGCGAGCACAGGCAGACAGAATGGCAGGCAGAGGCAGAGGGAGAAGCAGGCTCCCCACTGAGCAAGGAGCCCGATGTGGGACTCGATCCCAGGATGCTGGGATCATGACCTGAGCCGAAGGCAGCTGCTTAACCAACTGAGCCACCCAGGCGTCCCCATATTAATTATTTTAAAATGTAATCTATGTTTTCCATCAACAGTCAGTAGAATAGTTGTTTTATTGACAAGTATTTGAGAATAATTGCATCAATATAGATATTCGAAAGCTGAGGATTTTAATCAATCAAGCAGCTGTCTTGTTGTATAATCATAGTCAACAGAGTGGCCATATCCAATGGATAGACTGAAACTGATTTTGATATTAAATAACAAGGGAAAAGAAATGCAACTAGAACTGAAAAATCTCACAGGTACATCAGAAATGAAACAAAGTTATACTGCCTTTACTAGACTTCCATTTTACAGCTTGCCTCCTTCTCTCACACTCTGTTTCCAGTAGATTTGTCACTTAAAGTTCTGTTCACATGGAATTTGATGAAATCCCCAGCAGACCACAAGATTGGTAAACCTGTTCTAACTGCTCTTACAATATCATGGAACAGAGCTTGAATTACCAATCCACCAGAGAATGCTAATGCAATTATGAGTGTTTACTTACACCATGTGTTTCTCACTGAGCCTCCCCCGCTGTGTCAGGATAAACCAAAGGGAGCTAATGTTTTATAGATGGTAAGACTCTGTTTATTTTCAGTAGGGCTAAGTCTCCCAAAGCACTCAGACACACTAATTAAAGTAAACTGCAGAGGCCCATAATAAAATATATGTGTTTGGAGACTGTGAGATGAACCCTACTGGCTTATTAAAAGTCAAAAGAAAAATATACATTATTTATGACTTCAAAGGGACACATTGTGAGCTCCAGTTTATTTAAAGGATTAACAAAGCAGTGGTTATTGGTGACCATCTGAACGGTTCTTCTTTCACAGTTCATTAGTTCTGTCATATATGTGAGAAGTCATCATTTGGGTTCAAATCAAATATTATTAATCAAATAAATTACAGAGGGTACACCAACATTATTAAATGGAATCTTTGTGAAAATAGCTGCTAATAAATCTGGTACTTACTTTTCAACAGTTGCCTAGTTGCAACAATGTGATTTAGGTTTTCAAAATGTGTTATAAGTATTAAATAATCTAATCTTCATAAATTTGGCCATCCCAGAAGTAGGAAGATGGGGAATGAACTTTCTAACTCTATTTTTTGTAATGCTAAATTTAAAAGCTTCTCTAAGCCTTCACAATTCTGGAGCAATGATGCTTCTATGCTTTTTTTTTCCCCCCCTTAAAAAGATGCTCTATAGATCTATCTTATATCATTTCAGAAACTATCACATGATGATTCTGTAAACAAAATTAAACAAAAAGACTATCATTAAAAGGACCTACATCTTCTTTAAAATTCATGCTCTTTTGAGCAGTGGCAAGCAAGCGATGTGGGTGTGACTCGACCCTGTATGTGTAAACTCTTACAGATGCCTTTAGTTTTATCTCTTTGGCCAAAACTACGCTCTGCTCTTTGGCCCATCCATCTTAACTCTCTCTGCTTCACCGAATCAAGGTGTGCTTATTTCAGGATTGGGTTAAAAGTATTTACAAATACAATAAAGGTCCTCCATTGTCAAATTAAATTCTAGTTGAAAAGCTATAGAATAGCTACATTTCTGTAGCACTTACCATGAGTAGTTTTGTTATTGCCGCCATTTGATATTAAATAAGAACATTGAGATTTAAAAAGACATGGGGTTTTGTCATCACACTACTAGTAAGCAGTAAAGCCTTGATTTTTTAAAATATTTTATTTATTTATTTGAGGGATAGAGAGTGTAAGTGAGAGAAAGAGCAGGGGAAGGGATGAGGGAGAGGGCGGAAACACACACCCGCTGAGCAGGGAGCCCGACATGGGGTTTGTTTCAGAGACTCTCCCATGAACTGAAGGCAGCAGACACAACCAATTGAGACACCCAGGTGCCCCCAGTAAAGCCTTGATTTTTTTAAATTTTTTAAATTTTTTTTTTTTTTTTTTACCATATAATGTATTATTAGCCCCAGGCATACAGGCCTGTGAATCGCCAGGTTTACACACTTCACAGCACTCACCATACCCTCCCCAATGTCCATAACCCAACCAACGTCTCCCTACCCCATTCCCCCCAGCAACACTCCATTTGTTTTGTGAGATTAAGAATCTCTTATGGTTTGTCTCCCTCCCAATCCAATCTTATTTCATTTTTTTCCTCTCCTACCCCCTAAGCCCCCCATGTTGCCTCTCAAATTCTTCATATCAGGGAGATCATATGATAATTGTCTTTTTCTGAGTGACTTATTTTGCTCAGCATAATACCCTCTAGTTCCATCCATGTCATTGCAAAAGTCAAGACTTCATTTCTTTTGATGGCTGCATAGTATTCCATTGCATATATATACCACCTCTTCTTTATCCATTCATCTGTTGATGGACATCTAGGTTCTTTCTATAGTTTGGCTATTGTGGACATTGCTACAATAAACATCCAGACACACGTGTCCCTTCAGATCACTACATATGTACCTTTAGGGTAAATATCCAGTAGTGCAATTACTGGGTCATAGGGTAGCTCTATTTTCAACTTTTTGAGGAACCTCCATGCTGTTTTCCACAGTGGTTGCACCAGCTTGCATTCCCACCAACAGTTCCCCTTTCTCCACATCCTCACTAGCATCTGTCATTTCCTGACTTGTTTATTTTAGCCATTCTGATGGGTATAAGGTGGTATCTCATTGTGGTTTTGATTTGTATTTCCCTGATGGCACGTGATGTGGAGCACTTTTTCATGTGTCTGTTGGCCATCTGAATGTCTTCTTTACAGAAATGTCTGTTCATGTCCTCTGCCCATTTCTTGACTGGATTATTTGTTCTTTGGGTGTTGAGTTTGATAATTTCTTTATAGATTTTGGATACTAGCCCTTTATCTGATATGTCATTTGCAAATATCTCCTCCCATTCTGTCAGTTGTCTTTTGGTTTTGTTGACTGTTTCCTTTGCTATGCAAAAGTAAAGCCTTGATTTTGATAGCACAGACCTATTTGAATCTAGAGTTGAAAACTTAACCAATCTGATAAATTTCCTCTCTAGTAATAGGAAACCAGTCATTAGTCTAAAGGTGAGATTTCTAGGCTTGTGATTGGTGCGATCAATGAATGATTATACTCAAAAATATTAAGTTGAAAATATTCATAGTAGCTCAAAGTATTTGCTTAAAGTACCTCTATTCCTTCTAATAACAATAGCAACAAAAATAATAATAATAAATTATCTTAGAAACCAGAGACCAGACACAATGGAATGAATCTCTGGTCATAGCATTCCTTAGAATTTTCAATATTTTCACATTGTGTAGCCCTTAATTCTATCTTCTTAAGAACATTGTTGTTGGAATTTATATGAACTTATATCCATTAAATATCCATGTTCAGATCCAAAATTTTGCTATTAGGATTTGTTTCTGCTCTCACCAAAACTACAGCTTTCAGATGGCATAAATTTTGCCTGATTCATGCTTAAAGCCCACTACACTATGAGATTCTGGTGTATATTCAACAAATGTTTATTAAATTAACTCATACTATTTTGTAGTATGCATAACTAGTTTCACAGTATATATATATATATATATATATACACACACACATACATATTAATTATTTTAATATATTTTATATAGTATTAATAAATATATTTTAGCAAAATGATGACCTCTTTATGAAATGAAGATGGACATCTTACTCAAAAATATATAATGATGTAAAAATATAACAAAAAATAAATAACAATAAAAATAATTACTTTAAGATTGAAACTCTTCAAACAAAGGATGGCAAAAATAAATCTCTTAGACTTCAAACTAAATGCATGGTTTTTATTAATACACTTAATTCAATATAACTTCTTTTTAACTTTGAACACATTGGAGTAGAGGAAAATATCCAATTATTCTCTGGTCTAGGGCAATCTCAGAGACCATTTTTAATTTATAACCCCAAATCTGAAAGTTCAAGCATTTCTTTAATTCTATAAATATTTATTCAGGGGCACCTGGGTGGCTCAGTGGGTTAAAGCCTCTGCCTTCAGCTCAGGTCATGATCCCAGGGTCCTGGGATCGAGCCCCACATCGGGCTCTCTGCTCAGCAGGGAGCCTGCTTCCTCCTTTCTCTCTGCCTGCTTCTCTGCCTACTTGTGATCTCTGTCTGTCAAATAAATAAATAAAATTTTTGAAAAATATATTTATTCAGAAATGAATTTATATTGTCAGAGAATTATAAAAACTACTGCTTTTTCAAGTTTACAATTTAGTATAGGAGCTGAGATTCAAACAGTGAAAAGGTAAATGAAAGTGAAGTAATAAGACTTTTTCTTTCATACAACTTACTTCAATTTATATAATTATGATTAATATCTGTCTTGCCCATGAGACGGTAATGTCCATTAGGGCAGTGATCATATCCACTTTCCTCTTATATTATCCCCAGTACTAATGACAGTGACAGAACACATGTGCATTTTTAAAAATGTACTAAATGTTTATTATTGAGTTGTAAATATATTAAGCCTTACAGGATAATGGAGAGGAAAAGATTGCTTCCAGTTGGTGTAATTATAGAAGACTATCTAAAGGAAATAGCTCTCCAGTTCCCTAGAAAATAAGTCACAATTTTAGGAGGTGGAGTTAAAAATGTGTGCTTGAGTGCTGGAGAGAAGAGGATAGGGTTGGAGAAGAAAGGATAGCATAAGTAAAGATGTGGAGGATAAAATACAACATATTCAGTTATAGCAAACTGGCTGAAATGTGAGGTTTAGAAGAAGAATTTTGAAGAGAATACGGAAAAAGGAAGCTAGCATCAGAAGAAAATTCAGAAAGCCTTGAAATTCAGACTGACTTTAGAGAATTTTTGAACAGGGAATGAAGTAGTATTTTATAAACCTAAATCCAGCAATGGACTATAGAAGAGCTATTGCATTAAAGTCGTGGTAGCAAGGAAGCCAGTTAAAAGACAAATGCAAAAGTCTGAGTAAGATGTAAATAACACTATGAAAATATATCTCCTCATCAATTTCTGCAAGATGTTTCTTTTAAAACAGCAAATTGTTTGATTTGGAGTCTTAAGTGATTTTACAGATCATATCGTCCAAAGCCTATATTTTATCTATATTTTATAATTTGGGAAACTGAAAGTTTCCCAACTGAAAGTCCAAAGAGACTCAATGACCTGCCCCAAATTGCAATGCCAAGGGTGGATATGGATCTCCTCACTTCCAGTCCGATTGTTCTTTCCATTATAAATGTGTATCTCCCTCAAGGTGACTCTTTAAATTAAAAGGAATTAACAAAGCAACAAATGCAGAATTAGGACCTTTATTGCTATTTCACTAACTGAATAGTAACCTTATTTAATAGATCTTCCTTGCCACACAGACATCCTACTGAAGCATTGTAATAAATGTAATAAAAGGGGAGATTAGGGCAAACATCAGTGGGAAGACATTAATTAGAGGAGGACCTCACCAATTCTCAGTTGACTAATCTTCAAACCCTGTAATTCTCATAAGAAAACTGGCAATCTTTCTTTACTTCTTATCAAAGAGAGATTCCAGCCAAAGAGAGTGGCAGGCTCAAGTAATCAGAATCTCACTAATTTTATTAAATATACTATAAAGTCCCATAATAAATAATTAAGCCCTATTAAACAGATATTTGATAGTACATTTTATCCTTTCTTATTTGTAGATGTAAATAAAATGACAGTGCTTACAATGAAAATCATAAGACATAATTGTTGTTATTGATGATAATAATACCTTATGTTTGTTTTAGAGATTTTAAAGCTTTTCAAGCATGACTATTGCATCATAATTGGCATACAAAGCATTTATGTCCTAATATATATAAATAAAGTTTTCATCTGCTAGCTATTACAACATCACTTGAAAATGGTTAGACAGATTTTTCACCAAATTTGGCATGCACATTTGCGATGACCTGACTTAGGAAAATAATAATTGTTTAATATGTCCAATGGGGAGGGCCCTGGCAGGGTGCTCTCAAAGGGAGAAGTCATCATTATCCAGAAACTGACAACAGAATCTGAAGCTACACAAGGCAATGTCAACTGTGTTGCATAAATATAGTTTCTTACTAGAAAACCAGCTAAGGCATTTTTTTCTCTACTATTAAAAATGTTAAAGACTTATGAAATTATTTTTTCTTCTCCCTATATCACCCAGTTGTGCTCATGTGGATAAATGTTTCTCACCACTAGTAAAATTTATAGTACTGTAATTTTCTTTGTTTTGACTATTTCTAAGTTATAAGTGCAACACAGAATTCATCATTTTCAGTTGAATCACAATACTTTGCATACATACAGCCATTAAATCATTGACATGGTAGGCAGAATAGCCCCCCAAAGATGTCCATGTCCTAATTCCTGAAACCTATGAATATGCTAACTTCCATGGCAAAGAGAAATTTTGCAAATGTAACTAAAATTATGGACTTAAAGTAGATAACCATGGATTTTCCAAATGGACCCAATCTAATCACGTGAGCTGTTATAAGCAGATAACTTTCTCTGACTGTGTTAAGGAAATGCTACAGAGGAAATCAGAGAGATTTGAGAGAAAAACTCAGATGGCTTTGAAACATAATAGGGAATCAGTTCCCCCACTGTTAAATGGGGCTTCATGGAAGACATAAGAGAGAATGCAGGCAGTCCCTTAGAGCAAAGACTGGCCCCAGCAGACAGCTAACAAAGGAAATGGAGACCTCAGTCCTACAATCACAAGGAACAAAATTCAGCCAATAGCCTGAAAGAGCTTGGAGGTAGATCCTTCCCCAGAGCCTCTGGTAAGGTATAAAGCCTAGTTAAAACCTTGATTTCGCCCTCCTGAGACCCTACCAAAGAATCCAATCAAGTCTTTGAGGACTTCTGACTTGCATAAATTGAGAAATAATACATGTGTTGTTTAAAGCTGTTAAGTATGTGGTGATTTGTTATAGCATCAATGAAAAACATATGCCTATGTTCTCTGGTTGATTTAATTAATTAAGAACATGCCATATGTAAAGTACTATTAGACTAAATGCTTCCTTATCTTGCATGACATATAATCCGGGTAAAAGGTAAGATACATAGATCAAAAGATGATTAGTAAGTTAAACCAGTAGTAAATGACATTATAAAAAATAAATGCATACAGGCATTAAAAAAAAAAAAAGAAACAATGCCTATCTAGGTTATTTAATGAAGGCTTGAAAGGTAGATTTCTCTACATAAGGGACTGTTTCCCAAATTATTGCATAGATCAGGGTCACTTGGAAACTGCTGGAAATCTTATTAAATAGATCTCACTCAGAAATTCTCACTCTCAGAATTTCTGGTTTAAAGTCAACTAATCCCAGGGATGGGATTTGAGAAATTACATGTTAAATGCAAGTTTCCAGATAATGCTGGTGCAGCTGATGTAAGAATCAAAAATTGAGAACCACTATATAGAAGAAAAGGAAAATGATTTAAATAAATATTTAAGGATTAAAAGTTCAAGAATTGTTTAGCAATCATAAGTAATCTAATATGAAAATAGTGCTTTGGGAAGATTAATGAGGCCATAAACATTAAGAAATATTTGGAATCAGGGGATCTAAATCAGAAAAATTTTTAAAAATTAAGAAAGCCATTGCAGTAATCTGAGCATGAGAAGCCTAAGCCAACGAAGAAAAAGCAGAAATAGAAAAGGGGAAAAAAAATGCTTGAGGATTAGCAAAAGCCTATGAGATAAGCAATTAATAGTTAACAATAAACAGATTAACCTTGCATGTTATACTAAAAGTAATTGGGGTGCCTGGGGGGCTCAGTGGGTTAAGCCTCTGCCTGCAGCTCAGGTCAGGATTTCAGGATCCTGGGATCCAGCCCTGTATCCCGCATCAGGCTCTCTGCTCGGCAGGGAGCCTGCTTTCCCCTCTTTCTCTGCTTGCCTCTCTGCCTACTTGTGATCTCTCTCTGTCAAATAAATAAATAAAATCTTAAAAAAAAAAATTTTTAAATAAAGGTAATTGACTCATCAAGCTTCGAAATGTTTATTTTTTTCTGTCAACTTTGTGTTTTTAAAGGAATTTATCTATTTCAACCAATCATCAATATTATTTTTTTAAAGATTTTATTTATTTATTTGACAGAGAGAGAGATCACAAGTAGGCAGAGAGTCAGGCAGAGAGAGAGGGGGAAGCAGGCTCTCTGCTCAGCAGGATGCTGAGGCAGATGTGGGGCTTGATCCCAGGACCCTGAGACCATGACCTGAGCAGAAGGCAGTGGCTTAATCCACTGAGCCACCCAGGCGCCCCCATCAATATTATTAATGTAAAAGTGTTCATAATGTTTATTATCTTTTTAATGTCTGCAATAATATTGCCTTTTTTATTACTGAAATTGATAACTGTATTCTCTTGTTTTCTTCAGTCTTAAACGGAGCTTTTCAATTACATTCATCTTTTCAAAAAAACAAATTTGACTGTTGATTTTCTTTAAGTTTACTTTCTTTTACTTGTTTTGGTTCTCATCTTTATTGCTTCATCTTATATTTCTGTTCAATTGGATCTGCTGTACTTTTTTCTAATTTATTGAAATGGAAGCATTAGAACATTGATTTTCAGCTTTTTCTCTTTTTTATCATACGCATTTAATGCTATAAATTTCCATTTAAGCTCTGTTTTAGCTGCATTCCATAAATTTGGATATGCTAAATTTTCATCACTTCATTCAGAACAATTTTAAAAGCCTACCATGATTTCTTCCTTTATCTACAGACCTTTATAAGTATTTTAATTTAAAAACAATTGTGGTTTTTTTATCTTTGTATTATTGATTTCATTAACTTTAGAGAAACATACTCTGAATTATTTCAATCCTTTGAAATTTATTGAGACTTTGTATGGCCCAAATTATACTAAATTTGATAAATATTTCACAAGCACTTAAAAAGAATGTGACTTCTCTCATTGTTGGGTACAGTGTTCTATACATGTTAATTAGGTCAAATTTGTTGATTATACTATATTTATCTTCTATTATATATCTAGTATATCTATTATATATTATATATAGGTATTATATATATAATATCTATTGTATATATATTATATCTACTATATTTATATCCCACTAAGATTTCATCTTCTTTTACCCTAAGCTATATGGTTATATCCATTTAAGTTGCCTACTCTGATTATGGATTTGTGTATTATTCTTTCAGTTAATTTATGCTTTATATTTTCTAATGTCATAAAATTATGTTATATATATGGTAATTTTCAGCAATAGCCAATGGTGGAAGATCTGATGGTGGTCTGAACTTATTAGGCAGGAGGAACTAACAATGAAACAAAGATGATTGTTAATCAAGTATCTTCATCCTGGATACTGGAGGAACACTGGTTTACTTCATGCTACTGCTGGTTACTACCAGCCTGTTGTACCTGAGGATGCTACAAGACATACAGCATCCTCAGAACCTGACAATATCTTGCATATAATAGGTATATGAATGTTTTGGGAAAGATATCCATGTAGAGAGAAAAAGCATTAGACTGGTAATGGGAAGATAAAAATTCTATCCCCAGTTCAGTAAATAAATCTTTAGGACCCTGGCCAAGAAGTGACATAACTTCTATTAAGTCTCCATTTTCAATAATATCTACTGTGAGTACTTGGGTTGTAAGAAAGGTCAAATGAAAATGAGCATGACAAAGCACTCTCTTTGTATACTATAGAATGCTTTACAGATATAAAGTGTTGCTAATATTATTAATGCTGATAGGGATCAAACCTCCACATTTTATGTTGTGTAATTTGTAATTTAAAAAGTCAAAAAGTTAATTAAAAGTGCAGGTGAATTCAAAGGTTAAAGCCTTTGAATTATGATTTTTAAGAACCCTTAAGGTATAAATGAATAAGATTTATTTGGTTATATGATCCTTTATGGAATTTACTATGAACTTACCAACTCTCCCTATGAACTTAACAATTATAATTATATTATAATTATAATCATAATACATCTTAAAAATAAAATCTGAAAATACTGTATCACCTTGGCCTTACTAATAGTCTAGCTAAAATTTTAGCAACTATACCTATGGCTAAACTGCATTTTTCAGCTACTATCTGAAGCAGATTAGGACTAAGAGCCTTAATGAAATAAACTATGAGCTGATTTTTTAAATGTATTAATTAGAAAACCAGATTAAGGAGAATATAATCAACATAAGTACAGATGTGTTTATTTGCTGATCATTTCTCAATGTTACCAAATAGTAAACAACTAAACTGTATGGATATATAATTTTCATCCATCACATTGATACAAATTAAATTTAGTGTTAGTAAAGGTATGGGGAAATAAATATCTCATATACTTTAATGTGATGGGGTAAAATAGTAAAGAATTTTGGGATTTGATTTGCCAGTATCCATCAAAATTTAAAATGCAAATATACTTTAATCCAGTAATTCCTTCGAGGTATATACTCTAGAGCTATATTTACACATGTCCAAAAAAGGCTCTCATAATAATATTGCTTTTATTAATTACGTTTGTGAAAATGTGAAAACACTCTAAGCATCCACCAAGAAGGGAATGGTTTAAATAAATGCTGGTACTCATTTGGTATATACTTATCGGTTAAAAAGAACATGATAAGAGATTTCCTTGTCAATATCTAAAAGACATACAGCCAAATGAAAATTCAAGCTACAAATATTGTTTAGAAAATGATCCTCATAGGGGCACCTGGGTGGCTCAGTTGTTAAGCATCGGCCTTCAGCTCAGGTCATGATCCAAGGGTCCTGGGATCAAGCCCCACATCCGGCTCCCTGCTCCGTGGGAAACCTGCTTCTCCCTCTCCTACTCCCCATGCTTCCCTCTCTCGGTGTCTCTCTGTGCAATAAATTCATAAAAATACCAATAAACAAATAAAAAATAAAAGAATATGATCCTCACAGACGTTAAGAAGAAAAGAGATAAATCCACATAACTATCTGCAAAAATGGATTTCATAAACATTTATGTATATATTATATATATTTGTTATACACAATTATTAAAAATTATCTCTTATGACTCTGAGGGGCAAATAAGGGAGGCTCACCTTTTATTGTGTCAATGTCTTTTTTGTTAAATTTGTATAATGAAACTATATTCATACATTGCTCATGTGAGACATACACAACTCTGACAAAGTAATCCTCAGATCCATTCAACCTATTCCCATCTAGGCAGTGCCCCCTGAAGGCCTGCGAACATGACTTTCCAATGTGGCAGTATGACCTGTCAGGACTCTGCCCATGCAAACGCATCAACAAATCCCGAGATATCAACAAATTTCAGCCATCTGAAATCCTGTCCATAGCCTCTGAGACTGCCCTGCCACCCACAACCTGCACAAATTGTTATGAAGATAATATCTGCCTTCCAAGATAATTGTTAGGGTCCTGCATAGTTCTGGGCTCCTATTTACAGCATAATAAATAATAGTTAATATTAGTTACCTTTATTTCTCTCATACGACAATTTCTTCCCTTGTTCAAGAACCCTGTGATCTGTCATTCCAAACTTCTTAAGCATTTCATACCTACTTCATGCCTCCTCTTTAGGAACTCTGCTGACCCCAACTTTTATCAATGGGAAATAATGACAGATACTTTCTACAGGGACCTCATTACTCAGTCATAACCGCTCAACTTCTGTAGCAGCAGTATCATTATATACAGTGTGTTCCAGAATCTAAAATATCGAAAAATATTTCCTTATAATCAAAATAAAATACTGGATCATGAGCATGTCTTGTTTTGATCCTGAGTACCAGGAGAGAGACATGCAGAAGAGTGAGCAGAAAGTTAAACAAAATCTTTCTTACAAGCATAAAAGAAGAAATGATGATAGTAGGATAAAGAGTGAATAAGTATTAAGAGCTGCTAAGATGAATAAAGCTTTCACTCTGGATCACTTCATATGAAGGCATATAAAATTCTTTTTGAAAGCCTATTGACCTAAAACCACATTATATGTATGGATACCTCAGTCCACCACTTTTGGTGACATACAGAAACACATTTGAATTTGATTCTATAAAGCATGTAATTTAAACATTGGCGCAATGCTCTGAGTGGGTCCATAAAATCCATGCTGCAAGATCTAATACATAAGTAAAATCATGTCACAATGGAATTTAATAAATCAGGTAATTTTACCTCAAACCATGCTATGCTTACTATAATATTAAAGTGCTACTATCCAGGGGCACCTGGGTGGCTCAGTCATTAAGTGTCTGCCTTTGGTTCAGGTCATTATCCCAGGGTCCTGGGATCAGCCCCACATACGGCTCCCTGCTCTGCAGGAAGCCTGCTTCTCCCTCTTCCTCTTCCCCTGCTTGTGTTCGCTCTCTCTATTTGTCTCTCTCTGTCAAATAAATAAATAAAATCTTTAAAAAAAAAATAGTAACAGTAAAGTCCTACTATCCAGTGAAGTATTGTTTCTCACGGCTTTTTGTTATTTTAATTGTAAATAAATTCAAGAGCACAACCACATATAAATCAGTACCTTTTAATGCTTTATTTAAAAATCCATGCTTAAAGTAGAGACTTTCTTACTGACACTGTAAAAAAAATAAAAAAAACGTTATAACTACGTAAGTGAACACATGTTTAACAAGGGAGGCATGGTTCATAAATACTTTAAAGCCAAACATGAATTCTTTGGGCTATGTGTAGGGGTTCCCAGTCAAAACAGATGCCATCCTTCATAATGGCTGCTCTCTATGCTAGTATTCTTTATAATGTTATTATAAAGCTCTTATTAGTCAAAGATATTTTCATCTAGAGCTTTCTTCTAAAAAACATATCTTATACAATAAATTAAATGTAAAGCTCTTTAAACTATTTTGGATTTTATTCATCTTAAATAAATTTTGCATAAAAATCTAAATCAGAAGTATTTTACCCAGGTAAAGACATAGAAATAAAATGGTCTTTCTCTCATTTTATGCCTTCATATTTCCCCATACCCCTCCTAGGTATAATAACCTATTTCTGAGGTAATACGTATAATTCTGTGACAAATCCACTTCAGCCTTGGTAATGCCCTTCGTTTTGACTTCAAAACATTCACTGGCTCTCATGGATTTGTACTATTTAACACCCAGATAAAGGTAAGCTGCCTTTTTTAATAATGATGGATTACATTTTCTCGTTACATGCTCTTATTCAATTGGATTTTTTCAATTTAAGCACATCTATTCTAGGAGAAAAATGTAATGTCAGTCTGAGAATAATTGTAGTTATTAGAAAAGTAAACATGATGAAATACAAAGTAACATAAACTGAAATTATCTGATTAAATTGCTATGAAAAAGTAGTATTTCAATGGGAAAATGAAGTATTTATGTGCTCTACCTATTACCTCTCTTTTTTTTGTTGTTTTAGAACAACTGTTATAACTTATACCCTCTCATAATCAAATATATATGGAGGATGTGGCATATTTTTAAATAGAAGTGGAAGTTTGGGGCATATGCAATTAGAGGTACTATGGCATTATATGTTTATTTCCTGATCTGACAGTTCCTAGGCTAACAATCATCTTACTTCTTTTATAGATGTTCTTCTGAATACCAATTCCAGATTAAGCCTGAAGGTTTTCATTTGTACTAGTCCTTATATTCAGATAATATAGCTAAATCCATTAAATTATTTTAATAGTATATTGTAAACTACATTGTATATTACATGATTGCTCATGTAAACATAAATAACTACTTTATTGAGACCTTTGAGTTTGAAACCATTAAAAATATGTTCCCATATCACTAATCAATGAATATTTTAAGTTGCTTACTTAAAATAATTTATTTTCTTAAAACTGGAATAAATCTGTGTCAACACCAATAGTAAAATTATCTCTGTCTTCAGCATCTATATGTTATACATAATACTAATCATTTCACCTACGTTTTATATAAACCTCTCAAGTGTTCTGCAGGATGGGTATGCTGACCTCTTTGCCAAGGGAAGACTGAGGAAACTATAAGACTCTCAGATGTGAAGTATCTAACCTCAAACTGCTCAATCAGCTAGACGTTTAAGTAGTATCTGAGCCATGGCCAACCCAATTCTAAAGCACATGATCAGTCTAGTACACCACTTAGCTTCTCACATTCCTGGTATCCAATTCTGAGACATAAACCTTAGCATTATACCTGCTCACCACATAGCACAGTGTCTGACATCTAGTGGATGCTTAGTAAATGTTCAGTGAATGAATGAATGGATGAATACATAAAATATTAGGCTTGGTAGAGTATAGAATACGATTCATGAGTTTGAAATGTACCAATTTATCAGAGTTTCTTAAAGCCAACATGCAAAATTGTGACAGTATATATCATTGGTATAAATTTCATTAAAATCCCATTTACAGCAGCATCTTTCTATTGAAAGAACTGACACATTACCCACGCTTTAAAGTACCAGAATACATGGTCTTTCATATTTATTATAATCTGAGAAATTGGGAATATCAATGTCTTCCACTGTTTTCACCCAAGTTCAAATTTAATTATGGCTTATTAATGGAACATTCTCTTTTCTGCTCTATCAGAATTAAAACAATGCATTTTATCTCCATTCTTTTTTTCAGAAATAACAATGTATAAATCTGATATTTGGGTTTTAAATTGTGTTTTTATGGACAAAACTCTAAAGAGCAGACTGCAATATTTCTTATTTCCTGTTGGGGGCAGGTCCTACAGCAATGAACCTGAAAGTCCAGCAGGATGCAAGAGTAAGAGCTTAGAAGAGACAAACTAAGATAGAAAAAGAAGAGAGAGAGAGGAGAAGGTCAGGGATAGGGATGAGGAGGATGAGAGAGAGAGAGAGAGAGGCCTGTATTTGTCTTACTGCCTTATGACAGATACAGAATGACATAATCCTGTTTTCGTAGAACTCTTTTGTTAAAATAATAAGAATCTTGTGTTCGTCTTCTTTAAAACATTCCATAACTGTACACGAAAAGAAAGATATGGAGACCCTCCTGTTTCATTTCCTGTCTTCATAGAATGTTGTGTTACTAAAATATTTTTATTAGAGCAGAACCTGAAGCAATATAAAATGTTTGCTTGAGGATTTATTTTAGTCCCTTTAAGCTGAACTTCTGTAATGAAATCTATTTACAGACATTCCACAGTGCCCTTTGGTTACTAGCTTATGCAAATGAAGTGTGACCCTGGGAATAAACCTCTTGCCCCCACATCATCCTCCTTGGCTTCAAAGGTCTCTAGGCAATCACTTTTTTTAAGTGAAGAGATTTTGAAACTGAATTGAAATAGAAAGAGAGGGAACATAACTTGATGTCCAATACTTATACAACCCACCAACCATTTACTATCCACTATTTTCACATAAATATTTAGACACTAATTTATAAATCCATTTGGGATAAATGTATTAGTGTGTAATGATTTTTTTCAGCCTCTTTTTTTTTTACTTTGAATCCTAGAAACTAGAGACCAATATCAATCAATAGTCATTTAGTCTAACTTCATTTCTTACTTGTTACT
Organism: Mustela nigripes; assembly: GCF_022355385.1. Classification (NCBI taxonomy): domain Eukaryota; kingdom Metazoa; phylum Chordata; class Mammalia; order Carnivora; family Mustelidae; genus Mustela; species Mustela nigripes. Next base: position 173,527,114 of record NC_081557.1, read on the forward strand.
TAAACTAAGGGTCACTAGATTGGGACAGAATTGGTTTAATGATAATAAAATCATTTCTGCTGATTATATTTCACTGAAAATACATTTCTGCTGAGAATCAGAATAACCAAAGTAATCAGAAAGAGTTATACAATACTATGAGGACAATAACTGCATGTATGTTTGATATGTTACTTGCATATATTAGTATTAAGATTAGACTATATTTGATTAGAAGCAATTAAGAAGGAAAATAATAGGTCTAATTTTTAGAGAAGGGTAATGAAACTAGATAATTGATTGTATCTTCAGATGTATTAATGGGAGGATCTGTCCAAATTTTCTGAATGGCAATCATCATAAAAAACTCTAATTTTAGGGAGTTCCTTCCTACTGGACAACATTATGGGGAGAAAAAAGTAATTTTAATATGAGATAAATTGTTTAAAATCATGATGTCCAGTGGGTTCAAATCAGCTCTTTGAAGGCTCCAGGGTTCTCAAGGTCAAGGTGTCACCTTAGGATATTGCCAAAATTTTAAAATAAATCAAGAAGACTTGTATTTGTAGGCCAAAGGTCTTCTCTGCAACAATTCAAGAGATGGCAAACCACAGATGGACTAACTATATAACCTGGCCGAATTGCATGGCGAAGACATTGAAAATGCCCTATAAATGAATGAATGAATGAATGAATGAATGAATGAATAAATAAATAAATGGACTTTAATTGTATGATATAATTATACAATTATATAATTATATAATATAATATAAATTATATATAGACTTTAATTCACTATTTAATTCTGCCAAATCTTTATCATTTTTAATGAAATATAGAGGTTTATTAAATTAAATGTTACCATTTAAACTGTTTTTCATATTCTGCCTTTTGTAAAAAATCATCAAATTTATGTCATGGGATATCATTTTAAGTCTTTCTATGTTGAATATTTATTTTTGCATAGGTGACTACTGAGGTCTTGCAATGTATGTGTAAAAACTCTTACTCTCAAAAGCGTAGGATGTCAATACCACAGCCATCTTCCTGGAAAGAACCTGAATGGGATCGAGAATGGGACTAATGGTCCTGAATGCCTTGCCAGAAACAAATGACCGAAAGGCAGAGGGCTAATATATGACATTCCCAAAACAGATGCCAGAAGCGGAGGCTAAAATCAGGAGGTCACAGTGAGTAATGAGTCAAAATAAGTTTGTTGCCCTTGTAAACACTATTGATGTTGAAGAAGAAACATACATGAAGACTAGAGAGAGAGAGAACGGTGTAAGAGAACTAAGAATCAATAATTTAAAAGAAAACATAGTCGGGATGCCTGGGTGTCTCAGTCGGTTAAGCAGCTGCCTTTGGCTCAAGTCATGATTCCAGGATCCTGGGATCGAGTCCCACATAGGGCTCCTTGCTCAGCAGGGGCCTGCTTCTCTCTCTCCCTCTGCCTGCCACTCTGCCTGCTTGTGCTCTCTCTCTGTCAAATAAATAAAGAAAATCTTAAAGAAAAAAAAAAAAGAAAGATTTAAAAGAAAACATAGCATAGCAAACCAGAATCATAACTAAAATGAACTAACAAATTGCAATGCTAGAGAAACTAAAAGCCCAATAGAAAAAACAAAACAAACAAACCAGGAGCCCCAACCTGTAAAAAGGAGAAAACCAGTGGAAACATGCAATAATTAAAGAAAACACTTCTTAAAAAAAAAATTAAAAATATATAATTCCAACTTAATATGCATACAGACCCAATTCCTTTTAGAAACATATCCCCAAACATACTTAACCTTTTAAATTTCAAGGACTGAGATAGATTTGAGAATAATTTCAATTGTGACTGTTGGTTTTCAGACTAAAAAGTAGGTGGGAGGATGATCAAAGATTAAGAGCTACTCATACAGGAGTAGAAAGTAAAGAACTTCCAGCAAAGAAAGTAAAGAACAGAATAAGAAATGGCAACATCCTTTGGAAAGATGATAGAAAGTCCAAGTTCCATAAAATAGTCATGGTGTCTAACTTTTTAAGGTCCTGGACATCACCACAGAAAACACATCTTGTTTCTCACGTAGTTTCAGAAGTGTCTACTCTGAACCAGACTAAGAAATCAAGTAGCAATACAGGATCCCCAGCAGCAAAGCCTTGGAATGTGTCAGGCTTTACCAACTGTATAAACTAGTCATCACCATATTATTCACCAGAAAATAACCTGGGCTAGTTTTCCCTAGTGGGTTAAAAAATCTTAAAGAACAAAGTCAGAGGAAACAGTAAAAATTCACAGAAATGTGTCATCAATGCAGATGGCTGAAATATAATGGCAGTAAACCTAGGAGGGTATTTTAAAAAAGGGTTTACCTCTTTTGATCAAACTATGTATAGAGAGGCCAGTATGCCTGGGCATTTCAGCCCAATTCCTTTAGCAAGCCAAGGGTATTCTGATAATTTTGGTCAAGAGGCATCACTTAAAGACCACAAGAAACCTAATGTTTTCTCCCTACAAATACATAGATCCAAAATATGGCTGCTCTCTGCATAGCTGAATCCCGGCCAGCTTTGGTATAATACAGGATGTAAATATAATATAATGAGGCACCTGAGGTCCAAGGAGATTGATACAAAAAATAGCTTGTGTTTTTTACTACATTAGTGAAATATTCCTCATTCTTTTATAAGTAGAGCTACTACTAAGGAGATGGTACATCTTTTTTTTAATTTAATTTTTTTCAGTGTTCCAAAATTCATTGTTTATGTACCACACCCAGTGCTCCGTGTAATACATGACCACCACCAGGTAGATCATTTTTATAAGATGTCCAGGCCCATGGTGGCTCTACCAAGGTCTGGTAAGAGTAAAAAGCAATGAGTCCCTAAGTGAAGGGGAAGACTAGGTGTTAGCTCAAGTTTAAACAAAAACTAAAGTCATTCCTGAGGGTGATATGTAGGACACTATATGTGATTGACATAGGAAGACTTTTCAGACTCAGTTCTCCTGGCCCAGTGGTTTTACTATAGATATAGATATATCTATATCTATAGATATATAGTTACTGTCACTATATATATAGATACATATATATCTGAACTCATCACTGAGGAGTAGATAGGCATCCAGCAGAAAGTATAAAGCCTGACATGGCAACTACTTGGCCAAGGGAATCAAAGACATTAGTGAACTGAAAGAACTTTTATGTTCCTTCTAAGCCTAGTACTGGAAGTAAAACAACCACCCCCCCCGCCCTTAGCCTTATTGATTCTCAGGGCTTCATGCGCACTTAAGAAGAAGGTGTACTTAAAGGGCAGATAAGTACTTGATTGATTAAAATATAGCTTGGGTTTGTGGAACAGGACATACTACTTAAAAAAGACTATCAGTCCCAGGCACCTAGATGACTCAGTCAGTTAAGGGTCTGACCTTTGATTTTGGCCCAGATCATGATTTTAGGGTTATAAGACCGAGCTGGGCATTGGGCTCCACACTGGGCACTGGAGCCTGCTTAACACTCTCTCTCTCCCTGCATCTGTCTCTCCTCCCACCATTCTCTCTCTCTTCCTCTCAAAAAAAAAAAAAAAAAACTTTCAGTCTCTCTTCTAGTCTTTTATCATATTCATCAGAAAGTTGCACACTCATTCTCATATCTTTCTGTTTTCATGGTTGTGTTTTATTGTATTATGTGAGGTATCTTGACTTAATTGTACTCATTTTTTATCATTTCCACACATAATCAAATATCCACTTTCTAATAAGAAACTACTGGTACAAACTTTCATTAACAGTCATCTTACCTGTTAATTATACTATCTAATCTCAATTGATTATTTTCATTTGGTTACATTTAATTCTAGTTTCCAACTAAAAACATCTTTCAAAATCTTGTTTCACCTTCCCACAAAATTAGATTACTTTTAGTTTAGCTTGAAACCAATTGCATTTTCAGAGGATATTAAAACACAACAGAAATCATATTATGTTATCTCCTTTTTTGGAACAAACTTGTCTTAAAAATTAACTTTAGAAGACATATTTATTTTTTATGTTAAGACACTGAGTTGTACTTTGATGTCATTAAAAAAAAGAATTTTATTTACATCTATTGTCATTTCATTATTAAAATTTTCATCTGTTTTAGCCAGCTTAAGCTAAGGCATGCTACAGTAACAAATGATCTCAAGTCATAAAAATTAAACAATAAAAGTTTATTTCTTGCTCATATTTATGCCTATCCCAGATGAGCTGCATCTCTGCTCAATGTCCTCTTCATTTTGGATGCAAGCCAGAAAAAGCAGCCTTTTGTGGAACATACAGGTCTTGTGGCAGGGGGAAAAGTAAGATGAGAATGAAGCAATGGCTTTTAAAACTTCAGCATGAAGTGGCATATATTATTTGTACCCTTACTTATCTCACTGTAACTTATTTTTTTGCTGAAATAAATAATTTGGTTAAGCCTGACATAGTCAATGCCCCTGGTAGAAACAGGCCAACTAATAAACTGTCCAGTACAGAAAAGTACCAAATATTTTGACAATCATATAATCTACCACAAATTTCTTCTTTGTCTACTACTCAGTAATTGGTAATTAAATAGGAGCAAAATAGAAGAAAAATATTTGAATTTGGTAGATTCCATAAAAAATTGTAAAGATTAAAAATCTATATAAAGATTATTTTCAATTCTAAGTGTCTTTAATTTTACAGTAACACATGACATCTGTTTTTACATTAATAATTTGAAGCTATGCCTATTAAATGCATTCAGTCCTTTAGAAAAAATATCATCTACATTATGGTTATTATTCACATGGTCACTAACACATTTAATATAATTCTTTCTAATTTTAGTGTATGTGCTGCCAAAGCGAGCACAATATAATTCTTTCTAAAAGAAAATCGTGGGGTGCCTGGGTGGCTCAGTGGGTTAAGCCGCTGCCTTTAGCTCGGGTCATGATCTCAGGGTCCTGGGATCAAGTTCTGCATCGGGCTCTCTCTCACCAGGGAACCTGCTTCCCTCTCTCTGCCTGCCTTTCTGTCTACTTATGATCTCTATCAAATAAATAAATAAAATCTTTAAAAATAAAATAAATAAATAAATGAAACTCGTGGTTTAGTAAATAATTTTTATCTTTGAAAAATAAGAATAATATGATCTGTACTAGTCTTGATCTTTTAGATTTTACTATTTTTACTGTTTTTATCTTTATTTTACCTACTCATTTCACTTTAATTGTTACATTAAAATGTATAATAAGCATGGAGTTTCTATATGGAGGGGGGGAAGAAAGAAAGAAATTATTTATTTAATAACTCATATCCAAGAAAGACTATTTAAAATATTCCTATAGATCCTGGAGAAAGAAACTCCAAGACTTTATTTAACATAGCACAGTGTCTCTCTATAACATGATTAGAAAATCACCATATTATAACCCATCCACCAAAAAGATAATTTTTCAAAGACTATGGCTCATCTATAATAAAAATTTATCATGCCTATACAGGTCTAAATATCAATTGTTCTAAAAACAATTATGTACATGTTTATTAGATATTACAACTAAGTATTACATATATTAGATTTATGCCAAACACATACCATTATATGCAATTCTTTAACATAAAGTAATCTGAGTAAGGAAAATAGGATTATAGAAAAGGAAGCCAATCACAATTTAAGAAATATATTTTAAAGCAGGTCTCCTCAGTAATAAAATAAACAACAGTAACTATATTACATACAAAAAGTTGTAATATTTTAAGTATATTTTATTTGTCTTTTCAGTTCTTTGTTAATGGTACCAGTCATCCTCAAAGCAATTATTTTTCATTAGTATGTATGTTGATAAATATATACATGCAGCATCCATTCTTGATAAAAAGCCTTAGTAAAGTAGGGGCAGAGGGAACACACCTCAACATCATAACGGCCATATACAAAGGACCCACGGCTAAGATCATCCTCAATGGGGAAAAACTGAGAAAACTTTTCCTTTATGGTCAGGAACAAGACAGGAATGGCCAATGTCATCATTGTTCTTTAACATAGTACTGAAAGTGCTAGCCTCAGCCATCAGACAACAAAAAGAAATAAAAGGCATCCAAATAAGCAAAGAAGAAGTGAAACTTTCACTCTTTGCAGATGACATGATACTCTATGTAGAAATCCTATAAGACTCCATCAAAAAATGACTAGAAATGATACTTGAATTCATCAAAGTTGCAGGATATAAATTCAATGTACAGAAATCTGTTGTCTTTCTATACACTAATACTGAAGTAGCAGAAAGAGAAATCAAGAATCCAATTCCATTTACAACTGCACCAGACACCATAACATATCTAGGAATAAACCTAATCAAAGAGGTAAAAGATTTGTACTCTGAAAAGTACAGAATACTTATGAAAGAAATTGAAGATGACACAAAGAAATGGAAAAAACATTCCATGTTCCTCGTTTAGAAGAACAATATTGTTAAAATATCTATATTACCCTAAGGAATCTACATATTTAATGCAATCCCTATCAAAATACCACCAGCATTTTTCACAGAGCTAGAACAAACAATCCTCAAATTCATATGGAACAACTAAAGACCCAGAATAGCCAAAGCAATATTGAAAAAGAAAACCAAAGTTGAGGGCTTCACAATTTTGGAGTTCAAGTTATATTACAAACCTGTAGTCATCAAGACAGTATGGTACTGGCACAAAGGTAAACACATAGATCAATGGAACAGAATAGAAAACCCAGAAACGGACCCACAACTATATGGTCAACTAATCCTTGAAAAGCAGGAAAGAATATCCAGTGAAAAAATGAGTCTGTTCAATAAGTGGTACTGGGAAAACTGGGCAGCAACATGCATTAGAATGAAATTGAACCACTTTCTTATACCATATGCAAAAATAAATTCAAAATGAATGAAAGATCTAAATGCGAGACAGGAAATCATCAAAATTCTATAAGAGAACCACCTCTTTGACCTTAGCCATAGCAATTTCTTACTAGATGTATCTCTAGAAGCAAGGGAAACAGAAGCAAAAATGAACTGTTTGGAGCTCATCAAGATAAAAAGCTTCTGCACAGCAAGGTAAAGAATCAGCAAAACTAAAAGCCAGCCTATGGGTAGGAGAAGATATTGGTAAATGACATATCAAATAAAGGGTTAGTATCCAAAATCTATAAAGAACTTATTAAACTCAATACCCAAAGAATGAGTAACCCAATTAAGAAATGGGCAGAAGACAGGAATAAACATTTATCCAAAGAAAATATCCAGATGACCAACAGATACATGAAAAGATGTTCAACATCACTCACTATCAGGGAAATAAAAACCAAAACCATGATGAGATATCATCTCACACTTATCAGAATGGCTAAAATTCACAACACAGGAAATAACTGATGTTGGCAAGGATGTGGAGAAAGGGGAACCTCTTACACTGTTGGTGAGAATGCAAACTGGTGCATCCACTCTGGAAAACAGTACAAAGATTCCTCAAAAAGTTAAAAATAGAACTGAGCCCCAGCAATTGCACTACTAGTATACAAAACATATAGAGTATACAAAAATACTGATTTAAAGGGATGCATGTACCCCAAAGTTTAGCAGCATTATCAACAATAGCTAAATTGCCCATTGACTAATGAACACCTCTCTCTCTCTCTCTCTCTCTCTCTATATATATATATATATATCACCCCTCTCTCTCTTACAGAGAGAGATATATAGATAGATATCTATAGATATAGATCTATATCTCTAGAGATATCTGTATCTAGATCTATCTATATCTCTAGGGATATAGAGCTATATCTCTAGATATATATATTGGGATCTCTGGCGTTTGGATCTGTGCTGGGCAGGGAGCCTGCTTCCCTTCCTCTTTCTCTGCCTGCCTCTCCACCTACTTCTTTCTGTCAAATAAATATTTTTTAAAAAATTTTTTTTTAATTTTAAAAAATGTGAGTTACATAGATCTCTTTTGTCTTTGGGCATGACCAAAAAGAATTTTTTGTTTGTTTGTTTTAGATTTTATTTATTTATTTGACAGAGAGAGAGAGAGATCACAAGTAGGCAGAGAGGCAGGCGGCAGGGGGTGGGGAGTGTCGGGGGAAGCAGGCTCCCTGCTGAGCAGAGAGCCCAATGCAGGGCTCCATCCCAGGACCCTGAGATCATGACCTGAGCCGAAGGCAGAGGCTTTAACCCACTGAGCCACCCAGGCGCCCCCAGAAAGAAATCTTTTAATTTTGATACAGGAGCAACAAGTAAGAATAAAACAATTCCTACGTCCTTTTCAATGAACAGACAAATCAACCAACCAAACAGGTGAAGAATTATGTGTGACCTAATAGTGTGTATTCCATGACCTCAACATCATTATTACCCAACAATTATTGAACATTACTGTGTGCTTAGTGCTGATGATACAATGACAAGCAGAAAAGTTCACGGGAAACTTCCCAAAGGAGTTTAAATTTCAAAGAATGAATTTTAAAGAATGGATGTGATTTTGCCAGATGCATAATGGAGACTAACAAGAACAGAGAAAGATGGTAAGGTATTCCAGGTAGAAGGAATATCATAGACAAAAGCACAGAGGCACAAAACTACATAGTAAATTATTGAAACTCTGATTAGTATCTTATTGATAGATACATATTGGAGGGAACAAGCTGTAGATGAGATCATCAAAGGGCATGGGCAGGAACCACTTCATGGAGGGCTTCATGTGCCTTGCTAAGGTTTTTAGATTATCCTGTGGTCAATGGATTATGAGTGAAGGGACTTAATGAAAAAAGCCACATAATACATATACATTTTGGAAAAAGAATTCCAGCCAGTATATGAAGGATGCATTGGAAACAATCAGTGTGGAGGAAAAATATCAAGAGATATTTTTAAAATCCAGGGGAGAGAGATTTTTTAAAAAGGTCCCAACAAGGGCAAAAGTGGTGAGTGTAGAGAGGCTAAAACAATGCATTAAGGTAGAACTATTGGGGCTCAGGTATTTATTAGATTTGGGTTTTGATGGAAAAGTCCAGCCTGATTAGGAGAGACACAAACCTAGGAGGGTGGGGGAAGACAATGAATCCAGTTTGGAATTTGTTATTCATGAAGGACCTATTATACATCCAAACATCTACTGGAAAGAAGCTGGCATTTTTCAGTATCTAAAATATCTCTGTTTAAAAGTTTCTTTTCCCAGGGCACCTGGATGGCTCGGCTGGTTAAGTGTCTAATTCAGGTCATGATCTCATGGGTTGTAAGATCGGGCCTCACACCAAGCTCCCCACTCAGTAGGAGCCAGCTTGAAAATTCTCTCCGTCTGTCCTTCCCCTGACCCCAGTGCCCTCTGTCTCTTTCTCAAATAAATAAATCTTTTTTAAAAAATAAAATAAAAAAAATTTTTCCCCTAGCAGATACTTTGAAAGGAAATAAATGTCTTACAAGATAAAATACTTTCTTATAAATGTCACCTTAAAGCTGTTTGAATGCCTATGTACAGAACTTGTTTGCGCCTTCAGGAAAATTGCACAAATCTCTAATTCCTTGAACTAGGTAGGGTTCACATGCCAGGTTATAACTATTCTTTTAAGTGACAAATAATTGTACTTTCTCCTTGATTTGGCATCTGATTCCTTCTTTCTACTGACAGCATGTGTCAACTTTATACTTTTGCTTCCCACCAAGATCAGACTTGCCCATGACCTGTAAAGTAACCTGAACTGTTTTGTATTTTTAAAGACTAGTAGAGAAGACAGCAATGATTTGGGTGTCCTCAAGATTTTACCCAGTGGTCTGACATCATCATAGATATTCTCTGGACCTATTTCAACATCTGACCAATTCTTCTTCCCATTAAGTCATGCTAAAACAAAATACATTATAAACATTATCTCAATAATTACTATCTTCAGCAACCTAAAATTAAGCATATTATCACAATACTGTGGTACAATGAGAAAGAAATTATCTCCTTTAACAAAGTTGAGGAGATACTGGCAATAGAGAAGTAAAAGAAATTTTAGAAAATATTTTTTGCAATTGCAGGAAAAAGGTGTATCATGCCTCAAGAAACAACAAAGCCTTCCTTTATTCCTTTCCTTTAAAAAAAAAAAAAGCAGGAAAACTATGCATAGTTCTAAATACTATGTATTTATATTTTAATTTCTGCATAGTTAACAGTGCATTCATTCTTAAACACACACAATTGTCACTACTAAAAATACAGTATCTCCCTAGAAAGTGATTTTTAACAATGAATAGCTTGTTATAACTAGCTAATGTTGCTTTGTAAACCCAAAACCTTTTAGTAAGTTTACATAAAAACACTGATAAGGTCTTCAAAACATCTGTGATTAAGATCCCACAATGCAGTAAGAGAACTGTCTACAGTAGGGGAATTGTCGACAGTAGCTTCTCTATGCCTGCCAAAGTCTATGACTCTGTTTTAAGATTATGAAGGAGATTCGTTTTGTTTTCATGAACTTAAAGATGACTTAACCAAATCCCCTAACAGTAGTTAATGGTTCTTAATTATATGATAGGATGAAAAAGAAGAAAGCCTTATTCATTGAAAGGCAGTATTATTACTAAAATTGTCTAATTTTATACGACAGTAAAATTAAAAGATGACACAGCAATGATAGAAAAATACACCATGAAGTGGTTAAACAGGGTCCAAGTTTTCACTTCCTATGCCAAGTTTTTCTTCAAATAAATGAGTCCCTGTTGTATACAATTTAGGGAAATACGAAATTAACTTTTGGGAGCAGATTCCATGGCTAAAGAATTTCATCCAAACTCAATTCTTAATTTATTTATAAAGAAGTATATTTTTGCATCATTTCTTGAATTTGCTAGCACTTTCATGATTAAAATTTTGGCTTCAAAGTTGAATGGCAGTATAGTATATTTTGAGTAATCCTCATTGTTATACCTCTATATCCAATAATAGTTTCAATAAAAATAAAAAACAATCCTTGGCTTTCAAGGATTGTATACGGCTTAGAACATGAACATGATAGGCATACCTAAGATTGCCTACACCATTTCCTTTGAAGTATCTGGTATATTCCTCTATTTCTTTATAAAGACACTGGCTATTCAATAGTTTCCAGTCCTCATCTGTTCAATGACCTAACATAATAATAACTACTATTTATTGGATGTCAAGTATGTGTTCCTCAAAGTTTCTTCATTTGATGTTCCAGAAACCCTTTGAGATTGGTTTTTTACACTCCATACTAACGGTGTAGAATTTGAAGCTCATAGAAGTTGAACTACATCCTCAAAACACATAGTCTAATAACAGAAACAGGATTCAAATGCAATTCTAGGTGACTCTAAATCTTGGGCACTTCTTCCAACCAGTGCTTCTTGACATATATCCTACTGCCATTTAACTGTTCCACCTTAAGCTAGAGTGATCATATATCCATCCTGTGTAATTTCTATATGGCTTAAATATTAATGGTAGTTATATGACTTAAATATTATATTCATTTACAAAAGTGTCCCAGTTGGACCACAGTTTATAAGGTCACCCCACTTTAAGTCAATATACATCTAGAACTAAATACATACCTTTCTGATAATCTCCCAAAATGTGCTCTTATTGTGATATCCCTATCATAGATGGCACCATAAAGTCCACTCACCTGCAAAAGCCAGAACACAGAAATAATTCTTAACACCGTCTTTCCTCCTTTTCTCATATCCAATATGTCCACATGTCTTTTCCTATCTTCTACTTACTATCTTTCAAACCTAGGTTTTCTCCAGCTAACTTCCAGTATCTTAGTTATGACCCTCATAATGTCTTTCCTGGACTATTTTAAAAGTTCTCAACTGATACTCATACTTACAGTGTAACTTATCTCTAACCCAGTCATTATATCACAATTAGTATGAGTTTTCAAGAAGACACATCTTATATGGTCATCCCAATTTAAAAATCCTATGCAGTTCCTTATGAAGGAGCAGGAGGCTGGCTGAGGACAAAGCAAAAGCTGGCGCCTTGCACCCCCCCCCTTCACCCGCTCCCCTCCATATGTGTAGCATTCCTCAGGCACCCCTGACTGCCATAAAATGATAAATAGTTAACTTGCAGAGATCACAGTCCTGCAAGGTAGGAGTCTCCCTTGGTTTGCAAATGTCCTTGAGATTTACAACAAAGAAGTTACCTTATCAATAGCCCCAGTGTCACCCTCCCCTCCATGAAAAACGGAAGGAAGCAGAGGTAGAAGGAAAAGTAAATAAAGTTCAATTTCTTCTAAACCTAAATCTCATTAACAAGGATGCTTGATAGCAGGAATGTAACATTCCACCAGGAGACTCCAATTGTCTTTACTTGATAGTAACCAGGCCTTCAATATCCTGATAGTGCTTTTTTCGCATGTGGGCTAACCGGCCAGTTCTGCTTCTGTAAGATTGCTTTGTCTGCTTTCGCACGCGGGTCCCCTGACCCAATCCACTGACGCCAAGTATGCCTGTTCAAACTATCAATCAATCAGCTCAGCCCCACCCGAAACTTGTTTATATCTGTCTATAAAAATCCTGCACCGACCCAGCTCCGGACCTCTCGGCGTTATCGGCAACGAGCTATTGGCAACGAGCGGCGCAGAAGTCCAGGTTCGAACCTGCAATAAACGACCCTTGCTGATTGGCTTTGACTCACGTCTCTGGTGGTCTTTTAAGGTGGGGGTAATACTCTATTGGCATTTCACCTTAGAGCCTTCAGGGTAAATTCTAAAGCCTTCTCAGGACTCTTAAGCCCCTTTATTAATTATCCCTTGCTTACCCACCCATTCTAATCTCTCACTACTCTTCTCATCACAGATTACATCCAGCCCCACTGAATGTTCTGTAGTTACCAAACTATGCTGGCTTGTCTTTTGTCTTTACGCTTTAGCACAGACTACTTCCCTACTTCTTCCTCTCTCCCTACCTCTACTAATTGTCACATCCTCAGGATACAGTTCTAACATCCCCTCCTCTGATTATTCCTTGAATAAACTCTTCCTTGGCACAACACTAGACCCAAAACACTCAAGAGATATATTTTTATTATCAAGTTGAACTTTGAGATCCCTCCAGTTCTGCCCATTTCTCATCCCCAAAGTGTCATCTCCATGGGTAAGAGATAATGGAGTAACTATCTGCCTCTTCTCTTTTACAATGTTGCCACATTCTTTCTCCATTGTCTCCAATGTCTCCCCAATTGAAATTAAACTCTTAAAAAAAAACCTCTTTGATTATTTCCCAACTCCTACTCAGTTTCGGTTAGATGGTTTTCCTTATAGCTCCATAATATCCAATGCATAATGACATGATACATGTTCTGGTTATTTGTCTGCCTCATTGTATAGGCTATAGGCTCTTTGAGGTAGAGCATTCATCTTTTTTTCTTTTTAATTTATTTACTTGACAGACAGAGATAGGCAAGTAGGCAGAGAGGCAGGTAGAGAGGCAGGCAGAGAGGCAGGTAGAGATGGGAGGGTGCTGGCTCCCTGTGGGGTGAAGAGCCCAACGTGGGGCTTGATCCCAGAACCCTGGGATCACGACCTGAGCCAAAGGCAGAGGCTTAACCCACTGAGCCACCCAGGTGCCCCGAGCATTCATCTTTTAATTCCAATATTTGTGACTGGATCTGGCACATAATATGTATACAGTAGATTTTTATTGTTTATAATAGAATATTTATTTATTGAGTAGGATTAAATGAAAGATTATGATGACAGTGCTGAAGAAAGGCAATATATAAGGTCTAATGTACCTATGATTTTTATAAACACAATGAAAAATTTCTGAGAACTAAAGGTATCCCATATAATGAAATTATAGGTTTCCTTTCTTCTTAAAGCCATGATATGTAGCCTTGATTTAAAACAATATCTACTCAAGGGGCACCTGGATGGCTCAGATAGTTAAGTGTATGACTTCAGCTCAGGTCATGATCTCAGCATCCTGGGATTGAGCCTGGCATCAAGCTCCCTACTCAGTGGGGATTCTGCTTGTCCCTCATCCACCACTTCTGCTCCCAACTTGCGCTCTCACTGTTTCTCACATAAATAAAATTTTTAAAATAATTAAAAAATAAAACTTAAAAAAATAATACCTATTCAAATGATAGCGACACAAAATTTCAGAACATGAAGAAAACATAGAATCTAGTCTAGTGATTTTTAATCCGCCATTTAGCATTATATCAAAGCTGTATTCAGATCCCCTTTACCTAAACAATTTACCCTACAGCTATTGCCTGAGAGTTGAAGGGAAGGTAATTGCCAGAATATGAAGGGTCTTGGTCTACTTCTATGCTCCTTTCAGTGGGCCTCTGGAGGTTCTAATGCTCCAAATAGCACAGCTGTACAAACTCTAACCTAGTTCCAAATCTTATTTGACGAAAAGGATGCTGAAACCTTGAGAAGGCTGTGATATTCCCAAGAGGATCAAGTGATGTAAGGCTGGACATGAGTTTCTGGCTCCTAGGCCTCCACTCTAAACCTGGTTTCACACTGCTTCTAACAGAAAAACAACTTAGCCCTGGGAGCACCAGAAAAATACTCCTATTGTCTAGGCAAAACAGCAGTACTAGAAAATGCGGACATTAAAGAAGTGTTAGAGTGAATTTGTCTTACAAAGCATATTGCCTGCAATGCTATTTTACCAGACACTGTAAACTGCAGGCTGCCAGGTACATTAACTGTTTCCTTCTGTCAAGTGCTTAGCATAATTTCTTATGGGCTTATTTCCCATAAGAGTCAATAAATTGTAATAATATTCATTTGATAGGATCCCATAAAGGTATGCTCTCTCTAAATCAATGGTATTTTAGAGAAAAAAATATAGTATGAGGCAACAACGGGAGGTATCTCTATTAATTGTATTGGCTCTTGTTATGGGTTTAATTGTGTGCCGCCAAAAGTCATATGTTGAAGTTCTAACTCCTCATACCTCAGAATAAGGCCTTTTTGGAAATAGAGTCATTGCAGATGTCATTAGTTAAGATGAGGTCATACTGGAATAGAGTGAAACTAAACCAATATGACTGGTGTCTTTATAAAAAGGGGAAATTTGGAGATACACACAGGAAGAATGTTATGAAAAAACTGGAGTTATGTTTCCACAAACCAAGAAACTGACAGAGCCTAGAAAAATTTCTGGAAACGATTCTTCCCTAGTGTGTTCAAAGAGAGCATAGTTCTGCTGACATTTCGATCTCAGAGCTTGCTTTCAGAGCTAAAGCAATAAATTTCTGTTATTTAAGCCACTCTATTTTTGGTACTTTGTTGCAGCGGTTCTTACAAACTAATATAATTCTACATCTTTAGTTGCTCTCAAGGGGAATTTTTCTCAATCATCTAGTTACTAAGTCACATGCCAAAAACTAGATCTCTTTATTTAATTTTCCAGTTGTTAATAACTTGATCCAGAAAAAAATAAGTAAAATAGAATTACAATTAGATAATGTCTATATACAGAGGATGAACTGAATATAAAATACAGAATCATAAAAACATAGCTCAGTGTGCTACAAAAATCAACCACATCTAGAGCATGGTCATACAGCTCTATTATGATTAAGCTTCACATAACTAGACACAAAACTTTATGGTCTTCACATAGTTTTTCACCTCATTTTATCATGATCTAATTGCCAAATTTAAAAAATTGATTTCTACCTATAGACTATAATATTCAAACAAGTATAAAAAGGTTTCAACATAAGATTTTCTTTATCTCTACTCTCTACCTTATACTATCTTCTGGTCTCTCCTCTTATTTATGATTTTATATAGGAAAATTGACCCCCACAATAACACTTGCAGAAACTATGTTAAATATTTTTAAAGGCTTGTTTCAAGTCAAGCAGTGTTCTCAAAGGTAAACATTTTGTCTATTCCCACAAATTTAGCTGTCTGTTAATAGACTACTGTCAAAGCATATGTTAAAACATAATCAAACTCACATTTTATGATTTAACATGTCATAAAACCATACAGTTAGATTTTATTAATGTGAAATTAGTTCTCCGAAAACTATCAAATATATCCTTACCAGTGATTTCTACCTTCTTTCAAAATTAATAAACACTACTTACTTCATAAACTTCATATATACTCTAGAGAAGATATTTATATTTTAATCAGACAATGAAATTAACTCCTTTATAAACAGAAATGATATTTGAGTATTTTTCCTCCTTATACAAATATATGAACAGGAAAGAGGACAATTACTCTTCCAAATATCATCTGGAAGTTGGTTCTTTGTATTTTTTCAAGAGACATATCTGTTCTCTTTGCAATTTTTAGTTCTGCCCTATGTTATAAATATGTCAGTGTCACCGTCTTCACACCAAGAGAAGATGGTCAGCCCTGTGGTCCAGGTAATGACCTTTCCAACTCTTCAAGAATTAGTTGATCATTGCTTTCCTACAGGCCCCCACCTCAACAGCACAGGGATTTGGAACCTCCCAGTTATTATATAATCAGCTCACACAGGAAAATGGATGAGTTTAGGCAAATCATTTGATTTAGTTCACTTCAGCATACATGTTTATTGAGAGCCTACTATGTGTCATCATTGTGTTAGGCATGGGAGTAACAGATATAGAAGAAAACTCTTAAGGAACTTATAGTCTAGAGACAGAAAAACAGATATTGACATAAGGTGGTAAGAAAAGAAATAGCCATCCGCCTAAGGTTCTATGAAAGCTAGAGATGGGTGTTGTGAAACCACTTGGCCTGAGATTTGTTCACAGATTTCCTGGAAAAGATCAACGTGTGCTAACTTTGGAAAAGATGGATAAGAGTCCAGCCAATAGGGAACTTGGGAAGGTTCTCCCAGGCAATGGAGCAAGATGAAGTACAACACAGAAGTGTGGATTAGGATATTATTAGGGTATTTTTAAGAGAGGGGGTATAGCTCAGTGGTAGAGCAGAATATTATTAGGATAAATACCTATGGAAGGGAACAGGAAGAAGCAGGATTAGGCAGTGGGGGAAACTGAACTGAGATATAGGATGTTCAAGCCTCTACCAGCACTATGCCTCTACCAGCACTCTGGAGCCAGACTTTATATCCTTGCCTCCCTCTGTCAGGGTCCTGATACAGCATGCCAGAAGGGTGTGACTTTGGGTGAGGCAACACTGTGAAGCTGAAGAAGTCAGAATAAAAGACTGAGCTTGAGGTAACTGGGCAACAGATCCTTCCTAGATAGGATCTGGGCAGACCATGTCCCCCATTTGCCACAAATGTAAATCTAGTGGATGTCCAGTATTATTAGAGAGTAAATTTTCATGTGGACAGTAGGAGGAAAAGAATCTGAAAAAGTTGATTTTTGAAAACATGTTCTCACGATGATGTGCTACTCACTGGAGAAAGCTGATTGTGCACTTTTTTCCAACTTTGCATTCAGTGACATCATTTTGTTATCTTGAAATCATCCTTGGCAAATGTATTTGTACCACAGAAATCATCAAAAGTTACAAATCAGTGCTACATTTTTCTGAGAACCTGTTTACTGTTACTATTTTCCTTCCTATGTCCATAAACACAGATTTAAATCATAATGAATAAAAGTCATGGGTAAGACAGCATTCTACAACATGCTCAAAATAGGAGAGGACATAGGCCAGTAAGTCCCATCTTTTTATACTGACAGAAGTAAACACTCTTCCCTTTTCCGTTTCTTCTCCTGCCACTAACCTCATTTCTGCCTTGGTAAATTACAATAGTCTCATGGGATAATTCATTCATTACAAGTATTTTCTTTTCATATGTATTCAAGAATATGTACTGAAGGCTTACTATGTGTCAAAAACTAAGTGTGAGTATTTGATGGTGAGCAAACAATAGACCTATTCCTATTCTTAGAGCTTATCGTCGAGATACAAATATTAGTTTAAAAACACCATAAGGGGCACCTGGGTGGCTCAGTGGGTTAAAGCCTCTGCCTTTGGCTCAGATCATGATCCCAGGGTCCTGGAATCGAGCCCCGAATCGGGCTTTCTGCTCAGCGGGGAGCCTGCTTCCTCCTCTACTCTGCCTGCTTCTCTGCCTAGTTGTGATCTCTGTCAAATAAATAAATAAAATCTTTTAAAAATAATAATAAAATACAAAATAAAAACATCATAAAATAAATGAATAATCACAAATGGTGACATTTTATGAAGAATGGAAAATAAAAGATATTTAAATAATCTCTTTGATGTGTTAACTTTCTATATCATTTAAATAGTATAAAATAAAACATCAGTGTCATTAGACACTAAGAATTAAAGTAATGATAGTTTCATCAAAAGCCAATTATAAATTTTTTAAGAAATTTTATGTTATTTATTATTATGAAAAACCCACTAAATAGTGATTTTTTTTTCCTAAAAATGTCCATATATTGGCAATCACAGTGTCTCTGTTTTTTTATTTGTTATATCATTACATTCATATGCTGTACCATTGCAAAGACAAAAACACAGAAATTTGAATAGTATTGAAAATTGGAATTTTTTTCCTCAGGCCACTGCTACTGAGGAAATGTAAATGTAAAGACTATCTTATGTAAGAAGCATATAATTATATTAAAATAAACTCTCAGCTATAGCATTCAGTTTTTCTAAATAACTGTGTTGTTGAATGCTAGTAAAATTCTCTGGTTAGAATAAAAGTTTTGGTAAAGAAAATTCAGCGTTTCACCCTCAAATTTGTATTCCTGGACTGATTACTTGGAAAAAAAAAATCTGATTTCTATTTGCTAGCATTATTTTAGGGGAAAAATCATATTTTGTTTTCGGAAAAGGCTGAGACTTGTGCCTGATCTATATCTAACAATACATGAAAGAGAAATTTAACATCTGTTCATGATATCACATTTACTATACGTATTCCTTTCCATAATATGCATTCAGTTAAAAGCACATATCAAAATCCTGTTTCAGAGGATTTGAAAGTAACACTTTCTATTTGGGACACTTCAATTATGTGCTTGTGAATTTTGATCAGATAAAATTATTAATCCATGACAATCTGCCTCTACTTCCTATGGTCAAGATTTAGATTGAACAAGATTTTGTCATTTTTAATATCTATTATCTTCACCCCAAAGTCATTACAAAATACATCTCTAGAATGAGATAAAAATTTATAAGTGTTACCACTGTGGATTGCACCAAAGAGTTAAAGCACCCCAACACATTATACATATATTCATACATAGGGCCAAAGGGATACCATTCTCATTTTTCATCATCAAGGCATTTATAAGACTCCTATCTTCTTTTGCTTTTGTGACCTCTAGTCAGAAAGGCCAAAGTAAATAAAGGTCAAGATAGATGTCAAATCAAGCAATTACTAAAGAGGGAACTTGGCTGTGACCCTCAGATTAGAAATGGTGACCTGTCACAGCAACAGGGGAAAACCTTCCTGCAACTCCTTCTCCTGTTTTATGAAATACAATCTAGATTTGCAGCCTAGACTGAAAAAAAAAAAAATTGATATCCTTCATTTGCGTTTTAATCTTTTCCACCCTTCATATTGAGGTTGTCCTCCCATTTTCTCCTTGGTTATATGCTCTGAATTGTAGACATGTGAGAGGAAAAATTAGTAGGAACCTGGAGTGAGGAGGTACGGCATACCCATCATAAAAAATGAGAATGAACCAACACAACACAAAAATGATGTCATATCACTTTTATTCATTTAACTTTACTTAAAACTGCATAAAATTTAGACAGTTTGTGTAATAGCAGGGATGTCAATCAACAATGCTGATACTTTCTCTGCAATGGGCCACTTGTAGAAATGAATTTTTGAAATATTTTATGTGATGTAACTAAAATTTGAAAATTCATTTATATACCTGAACCTTGATTTATCTAATCTCTAGAATCTCACTCTCCTCTCTACACCCAAGGAGCTTCCATTCTTCACTCCAGAGGCTATGTTGAAAAATAATGGCTTTCCCGTGTTAACACTACAACCCACATTTACTCCTGAATTCCTCCATTCCTTAAACTTTCCATCCTTAAAAAGATCTATAATAGTCTTTTTGTTGTCAAAAGAGAAAAAGAAAAGATTTACCACCTATGAATTTTGAGTTGAGACAGAAAAAAAAAAGAAGGGAACTAGAAGTTATGGAAATAGTTCTGATAATGTAATCTTACTGAGGATTTTTGCTTTTCCTTTTCTTGCTTGGCTTGTCACAGCTCACAAGGGAATATTATCATTTTTTTTGAAATCTCAGCCACGTTTCCTAGTAAATTATTATATTAGTTGACTTGATGGATTTTGGCTGTCAAATGAAACTATTTCCAGTAAAATTCATTAAGTCAAAGAACCTCATTTGAAAATCTAACTTTGAAATAAACTGACAGAAATAATATGAGAACTGAAGACTAATTTGAAAACAGACAAACCAGAAAAATGACATAGTCATCATCCTCTTAATAGAAAACAAGCCTGGAGTTCCACTAAGGAAGTATTGCCCAGGAGAGGAAAAAAAGAAAAACTTTTAAAAATCGAAGTCTTACTTTTCAAAGTCCCTTACATTAGCAAACTTTAAATGCTGGCCCTATTGGAAGAATATAAGTATGTCACTTTAAGGTAATTTTCATTTCAAATTCCCCTCAAATCTAAATCTTCAGTGAAAAAAAGAAGAAAGGGAAAGAAAGGAAGGAAGGAAGAAAGAAAGATTAATTTTAAAGATTTTCTTAGCTGCATACTTCAGAAAAACAAAACAAAAAGAATGTTTCCATACAAAGATGACAGCCAGAAGGCTTTAACTCCTATGTAAATGATACCTTTTAAGTTTAATTATTTTCTGAACTTATGTTATTTTGCTTCTTTGTTCAAGGATTCTAATCAGAGATCCTAGTGGAAGTTTGGCCTATTAGTATTGCTATTGCAGCTGGTTCTTCTAAATGACCAAAGAAGCTAATTAGCATATGTGTTTTGCATGGTCAGTTTGGAAAGCTTTATAGCCTCAAAGTGTTCCTTCATAGATTATATTAATTTTGCAATATTATTTAGTCAAAAACATCAACACATGGTTGAGGTTTGGGTGTTGGGGAAAGTACCAGTAGGAAAAGGAAGGAACTCGTAGAAATTCCAAACTGTCTCTTTGAAAAAATTCATCTTCACCTCTACTGCATGTATTTTTATTTACAAAATTCCAAGAGGGGTGCCTGGGTGGATCAGTAGGTTAAGTGTCCAACTCTTGATCTCAGGGTTGTGAAACTGAGGCCCACCTCAGTCCATGCTGGTTGTGGAACCTGCTTAAGAGTTTCTCTCTCCCTCTCTCTCTGCCTCTCCCCCACCAAAAAAATTTCCAGAGCTGAAACTAAACCAAATCAAACCAAAACAAAACAAAACAAAAAAAAACCTCAGTTAATACCTCGTTGAATTGTACATCTTATTTCTTCATTGTGCTTGCAGTTAACAAAACTGTGAATGAATAAGACTGAAGAAGCAACCTGAGATGGCTTGAGGTGTTTTCTGTTTTCCCAAAGGTGTGGCCAGATTGAAAAAAAGGTAGTGGGGGGGCAGTTGTGTACTGAAAAATAATTGTCTAGGAGTGAGAACCTGGCATTTAAATAGGAGTGGATTCCCTCTAAATTTTACCCCAGTGCTCCAAGAAATGAATCACAGAAAATGGGCAACTCCCTGTGGCTAACATTCCTTCTACCCACCTTCAATAATGCCAGTTCGCCTGTGGGGGAGGGGAACCAACATGGAGGTAATCTTTCATACTGGACTATTATAGTAATATCTTTTCCCTTTGGACAGAGGTCTGTGTATTTCAGGCAAACTAAAAATAAAACTAAACAATTTAAAAATAGGGAAAAGTTAGACTTCAAAGTTAGAAAAATTAAACTTTACTAAATAGTGTTTATTTTTAATGTCTTCTTTATTCTTTGGGAAACTTTAAAATGGGTCAAGAAGGTATAATCTTCTCTAGAATTATCACTAAGAACTGAGAATGCCAAAAGTTTGTTAAAATGTTTGTTTTCAACACTATCCTTTATAGAATTGCAGTTCTCGAGGTACTAGACCAAAAATAATAATAATAATAATAATGATTATAAAATAAATATAGAAGATTGAATTTTTTCATAGTGAGTTATTTTAGTATTGTCTTAAAGAAATATATTTGTTAAATAGCACCTACAGTAAGTATAATTTTATATAATTATTTTCTGTAAATCCTATAGAAATCAATGCCTAACCTTTACCAAAATATCCTAACAATCATATACACAATAGACTATTATACAATTGTAAGAAAGAAGAAAATCTTGCCTCTTACAACATGGATGGACCTTTAGGGCATTATCCTAACTGAAATAAACTAGAAAAAAAATACTGCATGGTATCACTTATATGTGAAATCTTAAAAAAAAAAAAAGTCAAATTCATAGAAATAGAGAGTAGAAAAATGATTGTCAGGGGCTGGGAGGTGGAAGAAATAGGGACAGGGCGGTAAAAGGTAGAAATTTCCAGCAATAAGATAAATAAGGTTTGAAGATCTAATGTATAACATGGTGACTAGAGTTGATACTATATTGTATAATTGAAATTTGCTGAGAGAGTAGATTTAAATGTCCTTACACACACACAAAAAGATAGATACCTGAAGTGAATATATGCATGAGTTAACTAGATGGTGGAGATACTTTCACAATGCATCCATGTATCAAATCATCACAATGTACATTTTAAATATCTTACAATTTTGTCAATCATACCTCAATAAAGCTCAAAAAAAATCTTATCAACCAACCAATCAATAATAGTAAAAACATGTACATGTAATAATCCAGGAAAATTTCTGAGTAAATGAATTTGGTCCTCTAACAACCTTATAAAGTGGAAAAGAATTAGTAATTCTCTTATTTTTAAGATGAGGAAACAGAGTCAGAATTATTAGGTCTATGGTCTCAAGCTAATTATTGGAAGAACAGGTTAGATTCTAGGCCTCTCGGATCCCCATATACTAGTTCACATTCACTCTCCCTGTATGTAATTTAGCCTCCAAATTTTTATGTAATCTAACTGTTCTTTAGAAATTCAAAAAAAGTGTAAGTAAGTGGGTTAAGGCTTCCTAGGGATGAAGGCCTTGAGCAAAACTTTAAAAGTGAACCAGTAAGGGTAGGTGGAGGGAAAGAAAAAAATAAATGTATGCCAGAGGGTAGAACACAATAGACAAGAGAAATATAGTAACAACACTTATTAAGTACATATTATGGGATACTGTCCTGAGAACTTAACCTATATTATCTCATTTACTCTTCAAGACACATGATGAATTAAGTACTTCCTGTAAGGAAACAGGCTTACAAAACTAAGGAACTCACCTGGGTCACAGAGATAGGAAAGGACAGAAGCAGGAACTTGATTCCAGCCCTGATCTTTTTGACTCCCAAGGTCATGCTTTTAAACTTTATTCTCTACCACCACTGGAACAAAGCATGAGAAAGAAGAGTGTGAGTGACAATAGCTTGACTACCAAAGAGTCATGTTGAGAATGGAAGAAAATAAACTTGAAGAAACATCAGGATGGAATTATAGATTTCCTGAAAAATCAAGAAAGAGTAAATTTGATGTTACAAGCAATGGGACTTCTTTACAGATTTTTGAATAGGAAGAAAAATAATAAAGGTAAGTATTCAAGGAACGTTTGTCCTATGGCAGGAAGACTGAAGGAGTAAAAAATGAAGGTAAGGGGCCAGTTAGAAAATTAATCGAATGGCTCAAGTATGAAATGACGAAGGTCTAATCCAGAGTGGTCAGCATAATTTTGAATCAGAAGAAAAGGATATAGATAACGATTAGAAGGAAGAATTCATGTAATTTCATGACTAATTAGATGCAAGGACTGAAGCAGAGAAATGATGAGTCAAAGATGACTGGATAGTTTCAAGCCTAGGGGACTGAGGAGAAGGCGCCACATGAATAAAACTGAGGGAGGAAACTGTGGTGGGAGAAATGAGTTTGTGTTTAGGCATGTCGGATCTTAATGACTGATGAGTAGGGACTTGGACATGAGGACTCGTTTTCAGATGTTTGTTGAAAGGTGATTAGAAGCAAGGGCACAGCATAGTAATGAAAGTTGTGGATTCTGAATTGCTACTGAAAAACATGGAAAGAGAGATGGTAGAGCTAAGGATTTAAGTGAAGGAATTTCCATAATAAGGATTATTATTCCTAAGAAGAATGAGGAGACATTCAAGCAATAAGGAAGACCAATCAGTTTGTTCCTTGTAAGGAGTTTGCAATTTACCTGGCGAGGTATCATTAGCATGCATAAAGCAACGTCAGTGGAATTACTTATCTCAACTGGAATATAAGCTCCATGAGGGCAAGAACTAGTACCTAAAACAAGACGTGGCATATTTTAAGAATTCTCTAATATTTGCTGAATTGAATAAATCATTGTACCCCATATCTCAGCAACTATCACAATGCCTGGCAAATAGCTGGTGCTCAATAAAAGTTGTTGAACTGAATTGAATTAATTCTATCTTTACTCCAAAGAGATCTCATCTTAATTATAAGGTTACAAAAAGGTTCATTAAGACTTCAAAGAAAAGGGGGACACCTAGGTGGCTCAGTCAGTTAAGTAGCCCACTCTCAATTTTGGCTCAGGTCATGATCTCAGAGTTGTGAAATTGAGCCCCACGTGGGGCTTCAAGCTCAAATGGGAGTCTACTTGAGATTCTCTTTCCTCCCTCTCTCTTCCCCTCTATTCCTTCTCCCCACACTACCTTTTTTTCTCTCTAAAATAAGCAAATAAGATATGAAAGAGGAATTCAAAGAAAAGATATATTATTGAAGCAAAAACATAGAATAGCATTGAAAATCTAAATAAACAGAAAAAAAGGGTCAGGAAAAGTAATAATCAGTAAGGCATAGAGACAAATACATTTGAGATATCTCTACATCAGTTAAAAATTTTGAGATGAATGAAGTACAAACTAAAATTCAAGAGAAATATCACCATTTAGGTTGTGGTGCTAGCAACCAAGAAGTATGCCACTCATCTTTGCAGCTGACAATAGGCAATAAGACAGAAATGAATTAAAGACCATGCCAGGTCTGTGACATGAGTATAACAATGATGACAATGGGGAGGCTCAAATGGAGAGGAAGATGAATGTTTTAATTCCAAAATAGTTAACATACAGTGTTACATTAGTTTCAGGTATACTTTATAGTGATTCAACAATTCCATACATCACCTAATGGTCATCATGATGAGTATAGCCCTTAATCCCCATCACCTATTTCACTCATCCCCTCACCTACCTCCCCTCTAGTAACTATCAGTTTGTTCTCTACAGTTAAAAGTCTGTTCCTTGGTTTGTCTCTTTCTCTCTCTTTCTTCCCTTACTCATTTATTTTCTTAAATTCCACATATGAGTGAAAGCATATGGTATTTCTCTTTGACATATTTTGCTTAGCATTATGCTCTCTAGCTCCATCCCTGCCATTGCAAATGGCAAGATTTCATTCTTTTTTACAACTGAATAATATTTCATTATATATATTCCACATAATGAAGATATGTTTGATTTAAAACATAATACCCAAAAATTTCCATTAGAGATCATTCAAATGAAATTCTCTCACACCAGTTCAAGTGAAAATGGCACTCATTAAAAATAAAATACAAAATTTTGTAGACATCAGAGAAATGAAAAAATATACAGCTTGGTCACATAAAAGCATGCCACCTGGAAAATCAGAAATAAAGGTGATAGTCCTTTTCTCAATCATTACATTGCAAGGCCTCTCATGATTCTGTGTCTCTGGTCCATTTTCTAGCTAGCTCTGTTTTTATGAGGCATTTCTCTCCCTCCAAAACCTTTAGCTTGGACTTCACTTTGGCTTCCCATGATACAAACTCCACATGAACAT
This sequence comes from Mustela nigripes, assembly GCF_022355385.1. Classification (NCBI taxonomy): domain Eukaryota; kingdom Metazoa; phylum Chordata; class Mammalia; order Carnivora; family Mustelidae; genus Mustela; species Mustela nigripes. The sequence continues at coordinate 173,553,019 of NC_081557.1, forward strand.
CCATGTTTTGTGCTTCGTTTTGAAAACAACGTAAAAAAATCTCTCACATGGCTTCACAAGAAAGTCCTATCACTGCTCTTTTTTTATATAAATTATGAAGTCAATAACAAATTGTGTAAGCAAATTTATGTTTACTACCAGTTCACGTATACATACTGATTAATTCTTTCAATTTTATGCTCATTCATTTATTGCCTTAAAAGCCTACTTTCCATATTCCATATTATCTAATATCAAAATCATGTATATGTATGTATATACATACATACATACATACATGTGTATGTGTGTATATACATTATATGTATACATACATGTATATGTGTGTGTGTGTGTGTGTGTATATATATATATATATATATATATATATATATCCCCCAGGTAAGACCTACTTTGCTGCTTTATATAGTATTCCACAAATATAAAAACTTTCAACACTTCAACACTTAGTTTGGTTCATTGGTTCATTTATTCTCTTATTTACCTCTTGAAAATTTCTGAATAGCCCATTTTTTAAAAGATTTTATTTATTTATTTGACAGAGAGAGAGAGATCACAAGTAGGCAGAGTAGCAGGCAGAGAGAGAGGGGGAAGCAGGCTCCCCGCTGAGCAGAGAGCCCGATGCAGGGCTCGATCCCAGGACCCTGAGATCATGACCTGAGGCAAAAGCAGAGGCTTAACCCACTGAGCCACCCAGGTGCCCCCTGATAGCCCAATTTTTAAGGTGTTAAAAATTTTCTGAAGATAATTGGTTTTATTTGGTTTAAGTTAATCTTTTATTTTATTTGGTTTAAGTTAATCTTTCAAAGTATAGACAATTCTGCTTATTGATTCTTTACTAATTGCAACAGTAAGGAACACATCTATGCATTCCTATTTTTATATAGATAAGTGTGCAAATATGGACCATGATAGAAGATTTTTTATGGGGCGCCTGGGTGGCTCAGTGGGTTAAAGCCTCTGCCTTCGGCTCAGGTCGTGATCCCAGGGTTCTGGAATTGAGCCCCGCATCGGGCTCTCTGCTCAGCAGGGAGCCTGCTTCCCCCCTCTCTCTTTCTGCCTGCGATTCTGCCTACTTGTGATCTCTGTCAAATAAATAAATAAAATCTTTAAAAAAATATATTTTTTATATAAGATAGTCATCAAGTTGAAAGCAGAGATTAGCTCTCCACTTCCCACTAATATTCAGATATTACTGGCAATTTTAATTGTAGCTACTCAATGAAAAAAATCTAATTGTATTATGCGAAATTATTTGAATTACAAAGCATTCTGTGAACTAACTCCGTAAGGCAAGTGTGTATTAGCTTGATAGACTCATTCCATTTTAAGTAAACATTTGACGACGTTATAAGATTTATATTACCATCTATTATATGTCTTCAATTCCATAAATGTAGCCATGAAAAATCTTGTTAAATCCTTTGTTGTAGTTGTAGTACCTAAAAAAGTCTTATAGTAACTCTGACCCTCTCTTTTCTTACCTACCTATTCATTGGAGACAGTAAATCACAGCATGTTTCTGTATATTAAATTAAACAATATTAAAGTGTTTGGTACACAACAGGTTTTCAGGAAACATTTGCCTTTATTATTATAACTAAGAAAATAAAGTATTTCAGGGGAAGAAGAAAAGCAGTATGATAACACCACTTTTAAATCCAGGCATTGAAATCACATTTATTCTTGGGCTGTCTTCTTCATTCCTTACCTCTATCTAGTAGCCCCGGTAAAGCCATTGGATTCCTGTCTTCTTAATTATGTGTTCGACTCTGCAGATACCAAACCTGGAATTTCAGCATTATGCACAAGAGCCATACTTATGACCTTAATTATTTTTTTTTAAAGATTTTATTTATTTATTTGTCAGAGAGAGAGAGTGAGAGCGAGCACAGGCAGACAGAGAGGCAGCAGAGGCAGAGGGAGAAGCAGGCTCCCTGCTGAGCAAGGAGCCCGATGTGGGACTCGATCCCAGGATGCTGGGATCATGACCTGCCTTCGGCTCAGGTCATGA
>NC_081557.1:173555132-173665842 GCF_022355385.1 Mustela nigripes
AGAAGCAGGCTCCCTGCTGAGCAAGGAGCCCGATGTGGGACTCGATCCCAGGATGCTGGGATCATGACCTGAGCCGAAGGCAGCTGCCTAACCAACTGAGCCACCCAGGCGTCCCATGACCTTAATTAATTTAAACTCAGAGAGTGCAACTTCTGAATGAATTAACTGAGCCAAAATATTAACTCTTAGAGGGTGATTACTTGCTTTTGACCTGGGACTGCTAGGAAGATTTGGTCCTATTCCAAGACTAGTCCCCAGATTGTCTCCCCACTTATATGAAGTAATAAATACTTTTTTTTCTTTCCAGTCCCCTTCTCCCTCCACTCTGATTTTATTTCCTGGTAAAATGGTGGATGAATCCGACCTCTCTCATCTTGCAAGCTATCTACTCCCTCCTCCTTCCATACCATTGCAACAAACAACCCTCGAGCATTTATTATGCAACTTGGTCATCTGATTCTATATTTCAGTAAATTAAAAACCTCACTTTGAAGGATCCTTCTCTTGAAATTCCTTCCCCTGGATCTTTCAACTGACATGTCCTACGGTTCAAGCCATGACCTGGATGGTATCCAGAATAGTGAGGCTGACCACTATAACTCTGGTATTTATGGTCAGGCAAGTGAAAATAATATAGACCAGGATAAACTTAAAAATCCAAAAACAAGCAAAACTATCTGTAAGCGCAATGCAAATGTTCTTAATAATAAAGTTCAGACAAATTGAAAATGAAAACAATTTTTATCCCTTGTAATTTAACACTCGTTCTAGGCTTCAACTGAACATGTTTTCTTATTTTATAGCTTGGTAGAACTTTGAAGAAATAAAGGGAAATGTTAAAAACAATGTCCCCATAACAGCTAATTATCCTCAATGGTTTTTTCATAGGACAGAGTATTAGCCTAATTAACCCATCTTTCATGAACATGTTGGAGAAATGGGGCCTGTCCAACCACTCCTGCATATGTTCAGTTGCCTGAACATGCTTGCTTTTGTGGTTGAAACTAAAATTCTTCCTCCCACACAATGTATAGGAAAATATTTTCATGTCCTTGAAAAGGTTAAGAATCTTCAAAGTTCCATATTTATTTGATACATGGTTTTCTTTTTGTAAGACTTATATTTACTTATTTAATAGATTTATTTTCTATCCTAGCAGAATCAGAAGTTTATATTTATGTAATCAGTTTCTCTTAGGTTTGCAGAGTATCTGTTACATGTCATTCAAAGCTACTCATTCACTCAAGTTCTCTGGTTTTTGCCTAAATTCTGTAAATATTTTATGAAAACAAACACAATAAGCTAAACAAAATCTCTATTATATTTTGTGATTGTAGACTCGGGGTATAACATATACTTTGAGAAACAGTTCAATTTAGTGACAGTATAAGTTTATGTTTCATGCTACACATAGAGAAAAAGGCAACATTTTAAGATTTCTTTATTTTAATCCTCAATATAAAAAAGATTTGAGTAGATTCACAAATATTGAGCAATGTAATGGCATAATAATACACACACACGCTATATTATATAACAGAGAGTGTTAGAATTCCACATGCATTATCTTGTTTATTTCTCAAAACAACCTAACAAAGTCAATCTATTGTTACAATCTTCATTTGTTATAGATGAGAAACTGAGACTAAGAGAGGATAATGAATTTGCCCTAAGCTCCAAAATTAGGAGCAGTGGGGATTGGGACTTGAACCCAGCTGATCTGACTCTAGATCCATGTTCTTTCCAGTAAGGATAGAGAAAGAAAAGGAAGCCAGAGTTAAAGTTAGCCCAAAAACGTGCATTGAAAATTTTGTTCAATACAAAATGTGAACCATAAGTTTGGCTCTGATTTTCTGGGCACGAAAAAAGGAAAGAACACAAGACAAAACAAAATCCACACTGCCCATATAAATAAAAAGGCACACCAACAACTCAAAAAAATGGCTTTTCCTCTGGTGGACACTATGAAAAAGAACAAAGAGTAGTCTAAAAAACAAAACAAACAAATGAACAACATGGTCTCTTCTCATATTTCCCTTAACGGAAAACCTGGGGAATAACACAGAACATCACTCAAAAAAAAAAAAAAAAAAGTACATTCTTATTGCTCCAAAGCAATATTATCCATATATGTATGCCCAAGGGTGTGAATTGGTTCCAGAATAAAATAAAAAATATCTCAAGGAATGCAAAGACTACATCTTCTGTGGGCAATATTCCCATATATAACAATGTAATATTTCAGAAATAATTAAACATTTAATGAAAGTCGGGAAACAGATATTAATATTATATTCACTGGTAAGGAGCTGAGATGTATCTGTTTTATCTAGCTGATTTAGAAAGTATGTTATTTAATTCTTCAGTAAGGTAGAAGATAGAACACAAATCACAACCTAAGCTTCAGTCTCCTCAGCCATAAAATAGGGATAATAGTACTCCCACATCTTGTTGCTTTGAAGATCAAATAAAATAACACATAAAAAGTTCTTAGTGCTTGCCCGTACTATACACTGATTAAAAAGTTGATGGCTAATATTTTTAAAATATTGATAATCCATATTTAGAAGCTCTAAGCTCTTCAAAGCTTGTGAATCAAAGCACAGTGAATCAAAAAGAATATTTTTGCTTAAGAAATTAAAAGTGGAGTATTCATATTATCCTAGGAATCAACTAGTAGTAGAATCAGCTATGACTGAAAAACTACAGGTTGAATTTGTGATCTTTGCCACTTTTTCAAAATGTTATACATTAGGCTAAGTTTTTGTGGAAAAAAATATGTTTTACTTTAGTTGTGTAGACAAAATTAAGCCCTTGGATCTTTCAACAAAGTGAGGATATATTTCTGTCCAAATGATGAATTTCTACCTCATTTCATTGAGAATGAAAGGGGGGTGCTGAAATAATTAACAGGCATTAACCAATCTACAATAGGTATAAACCAGGATATTCCAGGGCATCTAGGATGTAGGGTCACCCTATTTAGTCTTCCTTCTCTATTTCCATAATACAGAGAAGAATTAATGTGTCAATGTAAACACATTTAATAGATCAAACTTGTTCCATTTCTTCTTGTTTTGTTTTGTTTTGTTTTGTTTTGTTTTGTTTTGTTTTAGAAAGACATGCTAATACAGGGGGTAAAAAAATGTTTCCAGATTCTTTAAGTCAAAGTATTTTCCTTCCACAAAGGATTTTTTGCTTGTCTTGACATCCCTCTAGTTTATTCTTCTAGGGTCTTCAAATGCTCATTATCACCTAAAAGTGAAAGAAAGAAAGAAGAAAGAAGAAAGAAGAAAGAAAGAAAGAAAGAAAGAAAGAGAGAGAGAGAGAGAGAGAGAGAGAGAAAGAAAGAAAGAAAGAAAGAAAGAAAGAAAATCAATTTCAGATTAGTGATTTTCTTTAAAAAATCATTATAAAATGAAATAAATGAAGGTTTAGAGAAGAGGACAGTGGAGAAACTAAAAGAAATATATGAAACGACTGGGCATACTCAAATGTTTCTATGCATAGTATGAAAATGTAATTCATGGTTAAATAGTTAAAATAATATCTTGTTCAGATTATCAATAATAAAAATAATGGAATAAATAAACAGTGTTCCAACTGAATGAAATTTTACTCTGTGACAATATAAATTAATTGATAAGGGGTTTCTGGAAGAAATTGATATTTGTTTTTTTGGTGTTTTTTTTTTTTTAGATTTTATTGATTTGACAGAGAGAAAAAGAATATGCAGGGGGGAACAGTAGGCAGAGGAAGAAGCAGACTCCCTGTTGAGCAGGAAGCCTAGACACGGGGCTCAATCCCAGGACCATGGGATCAGGGCCTGAGCCCAAGGCAGATGCTTAACCAACTGTGCCACCCAGACCCTCCAGAAATTGATATTTCAGGGGCGTCTGGATGGCTCAGTCATTCAGTGTCTCTCTTCAGTTCAGGTCATGATCCCAGGCTCCTGGGATCTACCCCACATCTGGCTCCCTGCTTGGCAGGAAGCCTGTCTCTCCCTCTCCCACTTCCCCTGCTTATGTTCCCTTTCTTGTTGTGTCTCTGTCAAATAAATAAATAAAATCTTTTAAAAAAGAAAAAGAAAGAAATTGGTATTTCAAGGAGAAAAAAAATGTATCAAGAAAAAAGTTGACATGGAATTATTCTTGTAAACCATGGATGCCTCTCCCCACTTTATTTCCAATCTTTGAACCAAGTAGCATAACTCCATGCTCATTACTTGTAGCGTTGTTGTTCTCTGAGAATCTAAGTTCTGTGAGAGAAAGAACTGTTTCTATACCATTGTGTTTCTTCAGAACATTATGCAGAACCTGCCCTTTAATAGGTCTTCAATAAACATTTATTGATTAATGAATTGTTTCACACTTCAGTATTTAAAGTCCATGATTATAACAACCAATTAAAAAAACATCATAGTAACCTGAATTAAGAGTAGGTTTACTATGATCCAGAAGTGTGAGTTAGTTTCAAAACCTAATGCAATCTTTGCTTATGTTGGTACAGATAAAGTACAGATCAAGGACTAGTAATCCTGCTTTATTCTGTACTCAACAGATCATAAATCCTAAGAAAATTTGACAAAATGGACTCAATTAGAAGGGGGAAAGAGGGTACTGAAGTCTATAAATGAATCATTCATACATCACTAAAAGAATTACAGAAAGACAAGTTGGGACACAATCACCCTTTTTAAATTTTTTAACCACCCTTTAAATTTGGATTCCTACTCTATGGAAGAGGATTTTTCAAGGCAAATTATAACTCTATAGTAGAATAATTGTTTTAATAATTAGAGATGAGAAAGAGTAGAATGGGTTATCTTCTTTTGAGGTGCTATGTTCTTTATGTTGATAAAGAGTTCTTCTAGAAAGATAGACTTAAGTCCATATTACTTCCAAATTGCTATTATATGTAAAATACAAAATAGCTAAACTCCAGTGGTTTGTATAGACGGCTTTATACATGTAGCTTTTAACACATATAAAATATTTTCATATATAGTGAAATGTTTTCCATTATTCCCATTTTAATTTCAGAGATATATACCAACCAAAACAAAGATAAAAGAATTCTTAATGCTTTTCACATGTATTTAGTTGTTAACATCTGTAAGATAGTGAGTAAATAATTGGTATAGTATAAAGTCACTCTTTCTGAAGTACTTCTGAGTTTATTTCTATTTCAATGGAACAATTAAGAATTTGTGATAAGCATACAAAAAGATGCTCAACATCTTATGCCATCAGGTAAATGCAAATTAAAACAATGAGATATCACTATACACCTATTAGAATAGTTAAGATCCAGAACACTGACAACACCAAATGTGGGCAAGAATGTGGAACAACAGGAACTCTTATTCATTGTTAGTGGCAATACAAAATGGTATGGCCATTTTGGGAGGTCATTTGGCAGTTTCTTACAAAACTAAACATGATCTTATCATGCAATCCATTAATCCTATTCCTTGGTATTTACCAAAAGGAGCTGAAAACTTGTGTCCACACAAAAACCTGCACATGGGTGTTTATAACAACTTTATTCATAATTTCCAAAACTTGGAAGCAAACAAAACAACTTTCAGTAGGTGAATGAATAAACAAATCCTGGTACATCGAGACAATGGAATGTTACTTAGCACTAAAAAGAAATTAGCTATCAACCCATGAAAAGACACAGAGGAAACTTAAATGAATATTACTAAGTGAAAGAAGTCTATCTGAAGGCTATATATTATATGATTCCAACTATATGACATTCTGAAAAGGGAGAACTATATTTACAGAAAAAAAAAAAAAATCAAGGGTTGCCAGGGGCTAGCGGGGAGAGAGGGAGGAATAGGTGGAGCACAGAGGATTTTTAGGGTTGAAAACACTCTGTATCATACTATAATGATGGATACATGCCATTATACACTTGTCCAAAACCATAGAATGCAAACACCAAGAGTAAACCCTAGTGTAAAGTATGGCCTTTGGGTGATAAAGATTTATCAATGTAGGTTTATCAGTTGTAACAAATGAACCATTCTGGTAAGAGATTTTAATGATGGAGAAGGCTATGCAAATGTGGGAACAGAGGTATATGAGAAATCACTATACCTTCCTCTCAATTTTGTTGTGAACTTAAAACTGCTCTTAAAAAAGTGTTAAAACTAACAGGGATTTGTGTTGCTTTACCATTATGTCATATTTAGTAGAACTGCTTACTTAAAAGAGCAGAACAAAGACCAGTTAGCAGCAAAATTCTGTACTTAAAAAAAAAACAACAAAAAAAAGAGTTTTGTAGAAACGTTTTGAAGAAGTGCTATAACCCAGGAGTTCTGAACTCTAGTTATGCACTAGAGCGAGCATGTACTACAGATCCAGGTCAACAAGCCTAACACAGTGGAGATTAGAACATCTTTTAAAGAATTTGCCAGTCCTGAAAGTGGAACTGATAAACTATAAATAAATGTTTATTCATATATTTATAAATATATATAAACTATACATATTTATATATTTATATCTATAAACTATAAATATTTATTCATAATAAGAAAGTAACTTAATTGCACACTGCCTTCTCCCATCCTCCATCCATTCAAGAAACCAAGTTGTCCTTGGATCATCCGTTTTCTCTTTCATCCTGCTTCCTTTATTCTACTTTTTTTTTCTACTCTTCCTTTCTACCTTTCCAAGATCACACACACACACACACACACACACACACACACACGATGCTCATCATTTAATTTCCCTTCACTACTGGCAACTCATGTATATGTTATATGTGTGTGTATATATATGATCTCATATAAGGCATATTTCCTGCTCATCAACATCCAAATTATAAAAAATAATTATTGAGGACAGCCATACATTGACAAATTAATAATTCAAGAAGTTACCTTTAAAAATTAAACACAACTTTTATTTAATCAGATTCTGAGTAGACTACAAGGAAATATGAAAATATATTACTGAGGAAGAAAATATGCATTTAAGTTGTCAATAGCTAAATTACCAATAAAAAGTATATATGTATATATTTTAATATATACATATATATTTTAATATATAAATATACATGCATATATATATATACCCTTTAAAGTGTGGATATTTATGTATATTGTATATATATGCACCTATATCCTTTAAAAGTATGGATATTTTAAACTTCACTTCTCTTTTCTTATTCTTGTTCATTTATCCTAGGAAAAGCAATTTTCCATTTTAGTTTAGATTTTCTCTGATTTGTAAGTTGTGGGGACTCTAATTCCTGTTGAAAAGCGTTGGTGAACTAATGGAAAACTGCCAAAAGGAAAAGCATTTTTAGTAGGGAATTTAGATTTTTTTTAAATACTCTTCATATCTGAAGTGCCCAAAATTGCCTCAAGTTGCCATCAACATCACCACATTCCTTTTACCAAGCTGCCTCTCTTCACACCCCGACATTCAAAATAAAGAACCCAAAGAGTTGTATGATTTCACTGTTTTTCTGTTTTAATTAGTTGTGCTGTTTTTCCTCGGCTGACCACAATCCACTGTGAGTTAACACTGACTTAGATTATTTTAAAAACCCAACCCTGTTTCCCTGTAAAAATGTGTATAACCCATTTTAGTAACAAGAGTGTTCACTTAAATTCTAATTATAGCCACTGTTCTCTGCAAACCCTTTTTCTGTGTAACAATACCTAAGTCAGTCTTTTTCAGTTTGTGTCTTTGTGGTTCATGCTTCGCTAATGATGCTTTCCCCTATGTTACACTAAACATTATCAATATAAAATAAATTTTGTTTTTAACATTTTTTAAAAGAAAATATAGTGTTCAAAGACGTCATAGCTTTCTGGGTGTGTGTATGTATATATTATGTTACTTGTGTTCTATATTATATATTTATATATTATATTGCATTATGTTATACACTATATATAATTTCATTCAAAAAATTTCAATTAAGTATTATTCTACTCAGTCTAATTTTTCAGCACTGGAAATACCCAGAGAGACTCTTAATCTGCTGGGTTAGTGAGAGATCTCTGAATAGTTCTTATTCATCAGTCTCAAATAGGATAATTGACCGCAGAACTCAAGACAAAAAGGTTTGAAAGAGGATGTGGCAAGGTGGTAAAGGAAGTAATTTAAGATGTTCATGGGGCTCTTGAATAGCAGATTTTTGAAAGGAGGAGGGAAAACACCTTTGTAAGTTCCTGGGATAATCTCTTAAACATGCAAATAAGTGACTAAGAGAAAAATCAATGTAGCAATGGATAGGGCATTTTTCCGTGGCATTTGGGATCATGTTAAAGCTGGTGAGAATTAAACCAAAATCTCAAGGGTCTCATCTACAAAGGTAGGAGTAAACGAAGAAGAAACCAAATGACTGAGAAGACTACTGAGCTAGGATTTTAATCACTGGTACCATGTAAGATTTTCTTTTGCTCTATTATGCCATAAGGGGATTAAATGATTTCTCTGTCTTCTGAGTTTCATGGGTTCCAAGTGGATTTTAATGGATTTCAGATGATTTCACTACAGTGCCGAGAAAACAATCCACATTACTTAAAGCATAAAACCAAATGGACAGTTTTACAGTATATTTCCATTAATTCATAGAGTACTATGACAATGCCACTCATTGTATCCCTCCATATCTTATCTAGAAATAATTATTCATGACAGTATTATGTTGACAACAAAGAAATGTAAAAATATATCACCATGAAAGAAAATAACTATTCATTTTAAGTGGCTGAAGGGAAATTATAGATAAAAGATTTTCAAACTGATATTATTGCTAGTTTCACGGGAAAAAAGATTCAAGTTTCTAAATTCACATACATAAATGGGCATGTATAGAAATGGTAGTTGCAAGAATAATTTCCTCATTAGTGGGTTTGTTGCTTTGAGGGAGACCATGTGTATACAGCCAGATTCTATAAAATCTTGTGTATTCATTAATAATTATCACATGCCCAACGATCTATTCACCAGATTAATCTTTGTGGTAATATATGACATACTCTTGCTCTTCATCTGTTAGGGAGAAAGGGAAGAGAGCAATGACTAGGTGATGACAATATAGTGGTATGAGTGTAATGGAAAAGTTAAGTACAGGGTACTGTGGGAGCAATTGAGGAGTGCCTCGTCAAAAATAGTTACGGATGGGGAGATACTGGAAGTTCAGCAAGGTTTTCTAGAAGTGTTCCTGCTAAAAGAAGGAGAGTGATTACTTGCAGAGGTCCACATTTCCCGCCCATCAACATCCAAATTAAAGCAAATGTACTCAATCTGGATTTAAAATGTTAATGCTAGGTTAACAGCATATGTGAAAGTACTAGTATAACCAAAGTCATCAAGAGCTTGGTACATCTTCATTTTTCTCAAGAAAAGGTGGTAAGCTGATCTTCCCTAAAGATCCAGTTCAATACAAAGCAAACTATTAAACTGGTGAATTTCAATATAATAAAAGACCAATAATTATTATAGTATTTTAAATGGCTATTCAAAACTCAGTATCAAGCTATAAAAATTCCATATTTAAAGAGACTCATTGAATAACTGTAACCATTTGTTTTTTGTTTATTTAAAAAAAGAAAAAACAATTTCATTACTACAATTCATGGGTATGTTTAACATTTTTTCACTCAACTGTAATCAGACATACATCGTTCTTTCTTTTTTTTAAGCCATCCCAATATTCTGACCAAACCTCATCCCTAACATATGTATACATATTTGTGTGTAGTTCAAAACATACAAACAAATATAGCAAAGTAATGGTTATTAACTACACCAAAATAAGCCACCTGAAATTTGCATACATTTTAGTGTTTGCTTTGGACAGTAAAGCTTTAGGATTTCAGTTTACAATTAAATGGAGTTAAGATGATATTTCCAGTGTAAATGCAGTGTTTTTTATAACTTAATTTTTTTAAAAAAATGAGCAAGCAGCTTGCTTATAACAAGAAATGTTGACAAGATTAATTCTTACCACAGCATCTCTGAAGCTTGATTAAACATCATAATTAAACTATCACATAACAATGAATTAAAGAGTAGATATGACAGAATATGTTTTATTCACGTTGGGGACTATCTCACCTGTGGTTTAGAATGAATTTAAGCTTGGTGACCTAAAATTTTAGAGTTAAAAATATAACCAGACATGATTATGACTGTGTTATCTCAGGCAACTGTTCAGTGGGCAGCTTAACTAAACACAAGGAAATAGAGAAAATATTGAAATTTATTTCTCATAAAGAGTTCACACTGAACCCTACATAAGCAAGGTTTTTAAAAGTTAACATGCCCCTATCCATCTTAAAATATTACATAAATACGAAGCTCCATTCCTAAAGCAATCCTAGGGTTATAAAGCATACATGTATAAATGTGAAAAACAAGGAACTATAAAACATCAAAAAGATTTAGCAACTGTATACTAAGAGTGACAGTAAATTCCTTTCAATAAATACGTGACGGGAGAGGTTAAAAGAGGGGATATAGACACTCATTCATTTTAAGAATAAAATTACATAACAGATTGCTACAGAAAATATTTCCTTTGGATCACAAAACAGCTCTAAAGCATTGCTAATATACATCTGAAAGATATGGTTTTTTTTTTTTTTTTCTGCATGTGGTATCTTATATCTGAAAGGAAAATAAATAGGAAAGATAAATATGATAGCCATGGAAAAAGAGGTGTCAAGCACAATTAATGGAGGATGTCCACCATGAACATCATATAATGAACTATGATCACTATGACCAAAAATGAGGCCATGGAAAAGTCAGAGGATAACAAAATAAGGACAACTGCTAAGGGTTCTTTTAAGATATAAATTAAGCTACCATCTGCAGAAATATGACTTCAAAAACGTAACTTTTGTATAATTTTTCCTTACTTCTTGGGCATTTTAAAAACATAGTGTCTAAGCTTATATTTCAAACAGATTATAAAACAAAGTCTAAGGAAAAAAGGTAAGTTTAAAAGGCTGTAAACAAGAATATCCAGATTCTGGCCGCATACTCTGCATAAAAACTTTGCAAAGAGCTCCATCTACAGACCATTCATAATAAGCCATGCTCAGTTATAAAGGTGTCTATTCCACTTTTCCTAAACAGTTCCTCATGATTTGTTCTGTTCTAGCACAGAAAATGTTACATTGAATAAACACATTGAATAAGACACAAAATTTCACAATTTTATCTCTCACACTATAATATTTCTTCACAGCTGAGGGTATTACTCAAATATGTCTACACATTGAGGACCCACCAGTGGGAGACCATTAGCTCCAGTTATTCCCTGAGGTTAATTCTAAAGGTGGGCTAAAAGAGAAAAGATTCTTTACATTTTTTTCATTTTAAAAGCAACTTTATATTTTTCATTTTCCAATTTCTCGTATTCCTTAATAGAGTTTAATTTTTAAAATACATTTACAATCTTGCAACTGAAGCAAATCAGAGATGACTTAAGCCAGATACCCCTTTTTTCTCCTGGCAAAAATTACTTCTTACCCAACTACTACTAAAGTCAGAGATAGTGATAATACAAAAGAACCTGGAAGGAATTATGTGGAGCAAACAAATCCAATATATCTCTAAATCCTTACTTTTTAATTTCTAAAGCCCATGTAAGTCATTTGACATCTTATCTCAAGAAATAAGACATATCCCCAGATAGACCTGATTTCAAATCTCACATGTCTGAAAACTACTATATTTACTCATAAGCCAGCAACACCTAGAATCAGGATGTAAGGGAAAAGAAGAGAAACCTCCAAAACACTACTCTTCATACCAAAGCGGGCCACATAGAGTGATTTAGACAACCAATACTAAATATTTACATACTTTAGTATACAAGTTCACCACTGGCCACAAATTTTGACCACTAAAGTCTCAAATGAAGTTTTATGAACACACTGTAATGCCTTCCATGAGGATATTTCCATATAAAGATTACATAAGTAAAACAAGATGATTTGATTCTTTGATTTCATACCTGGCCTGAAATCGTAAATATCATATACATAGACAATTATGGAATTGCTGTACAGTAAGTGTACAAATCTCTTAAAAAAAAGTAAAGACAACAGCTATTCCAGACCTCTGCTCTTTAGAACAAATCTGACACAAGGTTAAAACAAATTATAGACTCTCATATTTGGAAAGATTACTGAAGGTAATTAAATCCAACCACACCCCTAATGGAAGAGCCACCCCTTGTCAAGCAGTTATCCAGGCTATGCTCAAACCCCTCACTACATCTCAAGTTGTCAATTTTTTTCTTTGAGCAGATCTGACTGATATAGGGAAATTCATCCTTCCATTACTGTGTCAGCTGGTAGCTCTGTGCTCGTTTTTAGGTCTATGCAGAACAAATTCAACTCTTTTCCAGGAAAGAGCCCTGAGATAGTTTAAGAGCATTCCAACCATTCCCCTAAGGCTTTCCCTTTCCTCATAAGTGGTCACAGTTCTGTTCACTCTTCCTACATGGAATGGTTTTAAGTCTCTTGTCTTCCTGGCCTTTTCTCTAGAAGAGGTATAATTTGATATACTCTTGAAAGTATGGGAATGCCTGGCAGGCTCAGTCGGTTAAGCCTCTGCCTTCAGCTCAGGTCATGATCCCTGGGTCCTGGGCCTGGAGTCCAGCATCAGGCTCTCTGCTCAGCGGGGAGACTGCTTCTGTTCTGCCTGACGCTCTTCCCAGCTGTTCCCCCTCTCTCTGATGAACAAATAAATAAAATCTTTAAAAAAAAAAAAAGGCAAAGTAAAAGAAATTATGATAACCTGAGTACAATCCTCAAGAAGGGTCCTTTACACAGTTGGGTGAAGTCATCTAACACCTTGTGCATAGTAGGGGAATATATTTTTATTAATATAAGTTAGTTCAATTAAAGTCATTTTAACCAGAGTTGGGGAAACTGAAAAGGGTAAGAACCAAAAACGTATTGCTTGCTAACAAGGTGCCTGTTTTCTATTCTTTCTTTTTTCCATCACTGCTGTTCCCATAAAGAAAACTGCAATCATAAATAGACTCCCCAGAAAACTGAGTGTTTTGAGATATAAATATGTTACTCAGAAAGACAAATATATATATATATATATTCTCTATGAGAAGCTTTTATAGGATTTATGTAATTTATGGAGAAATATAATAAAACTCTCATTTCTTTTGTACAAAAAGAGTTAATCCTTGCTAAAGATTTGCATGTAAAATTCCTGAAATGAAAGAAGTTGTCCTAATCTATCACCATATCAAGACTATAAAACTAAGCTGGAAGAAATAACAGGATACCTCAGCTTTATTATTAAAAAAGAATAATACAACCAAACTAGTTGTTTTTTTTTCATTCATCATTAATAACACAAATTCAATCCAAGTATAGTCTTATATTCAACTTACAAAGTCAATAAAATCTTGCATACAAATATATATGCATAAACATAGATATGGATTATATAGATATGGATGGAGATATATACATTAGAATATATACATATATTAATGTATATACAAATATATAAAATACTTCTTTGTAATATTTTAGAAATAGGTTGTAATGCAAGCAAGCAAAACTCAAAATGTGGAAGTGAAAAATATGGCCCACTTGTACCTTTACCTTTCCTTTTATACTTTATGTTCTAGAACCCCTTTTATACTTTATATTCTAGAAACCCCAAAGTATTTTTCTTTACTGCACTTAGATGAGCTTTGCTACCATCAAAACCAATCTCTAGATCTATATTCACATCTACATCTATATATCTGTATAGTCTCTTCAAGATGTAGTAGGTGATAATTCAGTGTCTTCTGACACTAATGTCATTTATGAAGCTAGAATTACGTGGGCCCTTAGTCAAAAAGCAGAAAGAACCCCATTACCTTCTGTTATTTGTGAAAATAAATAGATTTCTGGGCGTCCCCCTCCAGTAACACAGGGACTATATGGAGCGTACTTCATACTCATGAAAAAGAAGAAAGTTAGGGAGAGAAGCGAGTACCCTAACAGCACGCCATCTGCTGGGGCAGAGCTTCCTGAATAACCAGTTCTGCCGCATGAATGAGGGCTGTGCTGCTAATGATCCTGTAAAACAGAATAAAATATCATCTTTTATGCAGTCTAACAATGCTGTGTAAACATATTTTTTTTGAAATAAGTAGAACCAAGTTGTTATGATTTCTGCATTGGTCATCAGAAGTATCTCCATCAACAATGAGAATTCTTTCCCAATTTATGGGAACTGCTTGAGCCAAAGCTGTAAGTCAATGACCTATTTGATCATATTCAATACTATAGACATTTCAATAAGCTTAGAATAAGACAATAAAAAGAGAGAAAATGAGGCTTAATGGAAATGATGATACATTTTTGTAATTTTAGTTATCTAAAAAAATCTTTTCTCAGTGGAGACTTAGGGTCAAATATATGTCATTAAATTTAATTTAATCACTCCATTTTTAGCTGGGAGAGGAAAATAATTTCTCATAAATTTATGATGAAACAATAAATGATTTTTATATACCACATAGGCTAATAATGTAATCGATAATATTTTCAACTGCTCAGTTAGGCACTAATATTTAACTGGGAATCTCTATAGTTAACCAGAGTAAAATAACTGAATTTACTCCACACATATCATAGATATTTCTTTATTCCTATTGAGAAAAATCAAATTTCTGGTAAGCAAAATCTAAAGAAGCAGGAAAAGAAAAACATAAAATAAACCAGAAAAACACCAGTGTTTTTGTCTACAAAAATATAACTACATGGGCATGGCTGCATAGATTTTTATAGACAAAAAAGAGAAATATCAATTTTAAAGCAATTCTAAATAAGTTGATAAAAACATTAAAAGTTGATTACACTGTCACTTACAAACAACATGTTTGTTAGAATTATTGGTTAGCTAAGAAAATATTAAGAGAAAACAATACTATTATTGGATATCAATACCATCATAATAAAAACTATTACCTTTTTGAGTCCTATGTTCTCAGCATTATACTAGGTGCTTTACAAACATTAGATAAGTTTATCACCACAACAAATGTTATGTGCATTTTCTCACATGCATTTTTCAGATGATAAAGCTGTAGCAAAGATTCCACATTCTCTGCCCAAGGCCAGTCTGTCTAACCCCAAACTGATGATGTACAATCTTTCCTCCCTGCCTTTAACATGCCACATTTAAAAAGCCACACTCTGTGTCTTAACAATAATATTGACACGTTTCCAAAAAATTTTATTTTCATTTTTACAATTCTATATCCTTGTACTCATAATACACCTTTTAAACAGAAATACAGCATATTTTTATAGAATAATATTTTATTGATTTAACATTAATAATAGAATTTCATACATACAAAATTTAATCATTTATAGTTTTATTATATTTTAATGTTATATTGGATCTTTCTATTCAGAATCAAATCAGAGTATTAAATTGCATAGTAGAAGAAAAATATTGAGGACATTAAATTGGTTGTGAAGTATTGACCGAAAGATGAAATAAAAGTTTGATTTTCTAAGTTAAGAAAAGAATGTTAAAACAATTTCTAAGAAGTAAAAATACCTTGACTTGTCATTAATTATTGAACATAATACTTATAAATATTTAGGAAAAAATTGTAATGGAAGATAAGGAAGAATTCCCATAAATCAATACTTTAATTTTCTTAGTTTTCTAAGTAAAGTAACGTAAGTACATGAATGCAAGTGGTTTAAAATGAAATAAATTCATTAATAAATTAATCTAGAGCACTGCATTATTATTCTCTATGTCGAATGAAACAGTAGCTTTGAGAGCAGAGATGAATTTGTATTTACTTTTTCATAATTATTGAAAAACATGCAGTTTTAATTTTAAAGATTAAACTAACTTTACTACTAAAAGTTAAGTTTTCATTCTCCCATATAAAATGATACTTGCTGTGAAATTAAAAGTTTCTCACTGCAGGTGCACCCAACAAGGTTTTATTTTTCTTAGTCTGAAATGTCTCCCACTAAAGCCTGTTAGTCTAAAATATCCCTCACCAGGAAGGAATGGTTGACCCATTTGCAGTTGCCACTAGGTGGAAGTCAAGACATTCCCTCAGTGCAAACCCTGTTAATACAGAAGCTGGTCTTGCCAGCACTTCACCCAGAGCCATAGTGTGGAAAAGAAGGCCCATGCCCGCCTCATGGCCATGTGTAGGCCCCATGCCCTTGCGGATGCCCACACAGACGCTGACAGCTGTGTGCAGCCTTAACTGCCACCTCTCAGAATTTTGAATGTCAGCCAGGAATGTAAAAGAAAAGAGAGAACATCTTATAACCACAGCCAAGCTTGTGATGGCCTGATCACTCCAAAGCCTCTAAATCATTCTGAAGACTATCCACATAATCATTGCTGCAGATAAGTTTTCTTTTTTTAATCTTTTCCGCCAATGTATTCAAACAGCTCAACAGCTCTTGCTGTCACTCCTCATTCTAATCAGGCTTCCTCATACTTCAGACATCAGAGGTTTGTTTGTTCAAGAGCATATGAATTTGTATTTCCACCCAAAGTTAAGACACAATGTCCAGGAGCTAGGCACTGTGGAGGGCCACGTACTGCATCTATCTGAGAAAAGCCAATCGCTGTGAATTTCTGTGCGGAACACAGACTTAAGATAGCATATTCAAGTGTTATCATGAAAGGGGGCAAGCTTGGGAGATTCACCATCAGAATTCTGACCATGAGAGTCAAGGTAGGGTCTGGTGTGCCCAATCCAGAAGGATAGCTCAAGGAACAATAGGTCAAAGTATCTTTTAATTCTGGCTTCATGAAGAAACTGAAGAGAATTATTGAATTATCTCTAAACTTACAGTATTGAATAAAGTATATTTATAGTTGACCTAATTATAATTTGGGGAGTCAAAACTTACACTTGGATTTTTGACTGTGCAATGAGGGGTGTGGTTGGTCGGAGACCCCAATCTCCCTGTTGCTCAAAGGTCCATGGTATACACTGAAACTACAACTCATTTGCAGTAAGTCTCCAATATAAATTTCCAAATATCTCCTCTCTAAGAATTGGTGATAATTCTTAGCAAAGTGACAAAACATACAGTCTCTGTTCTGGTGCACATCAGTCTCCCTTCTCTCTTTGCATTGCCCATTTCTTTGACCTCTTCTATGTACTTTAGTCCTTTTCATGTCATATGAAAGAACCAAAGAAAGTGGTTGTTGACAAAGATAAACTCAAAATGGATAAAAGTCCTCAGCGTGAGAACAGAATCCTAGAGGAGAATATAGGCAGTAATCTCTTCGATATCAGCCACAGCAACTTCTTTCAAGATATGTCTCTAAAGGCAAAGGAAACAAAAGCAAAAATGAACTTTTGGGACTTCATCAAAATCAAAAGCTTCTGCACAGCAAAGGAAACAGTCAACAAAACAAAGAGGCAACCCACAAAATGGGAAAAGATATTTGCAAATGATGGTAAAGACAAAAGGTTGATATCCAGGATCTATAAAGAACTCCTGAAACTCAACACACACAAAACAGACAATCATATCAAAAAAATGGGCATAAGATATGAACAGACACTTCTCCAATGAAGACATACAAATGGCTATCAGACACATGAAAAAATGTTCATCATCACTAGCCATCAGGGAGATTCAAATTAAAACCACATTGAGATACCACCTTACACCACTTAGAATGGCCAAAATTAGCAAGACAGGAAACAACATGTGTTGGAGGGGATGTGGAGAAAGGGGAACCCTCTTACACTGTTGGTGGGAATGCAAGTTGGTGCAGCCACTTTGGAGAACAGTGTGGAGATTACTCAAGAAATTAAAAATAGAGCTTCCCTATGACCCTGCAATTGCACTCCTGGGTATTTACCCCAAAGATATAGATTTAGTGAAAAGAAGGGCCATCTGTACCCCAATGTTTATAGCAGCAATGGCCACGGTCACCAAACTGTGGAAAGAACCAAGATGCCCTTCAACAGACAAATGGATAAGGAAGATGTACATATACACTATGGAGTATTATGCCTCCATCAGAAAGGATGAATACCCAACTTTTGTAGCAACATGGATGGGACTGGAAGAGATTATGCTGAGTGAAAAAAGTCAAGCAGAGAGAGTCAATTATCATATGGTTTCACTTATTTGTGGAGCATAACAAATAGCATGGAGGACATGGGGAGTTAGAGCGGAGAAGGGAGCTGGGGTAAATTGGAAGGGGAGGTGAACCATGAGAGACTATGGTCTCTGAAAAACAATCTGAGGGTTTTTGAAGGGGTGGGTGGTGGGGGGTTGGGGGATCCAGGTGGTGGGTATTGAAGAGGGCACAGATTGCATGGAGCACTGGATGTGGTGCAAAAACAATGAATACTGTTACGCTGAAAATAAATTTTTTTAAAAAAGTGGTGGTTGTTGTTGTTTTAATATTAGAGCCATCACCTAAAACTCTGCTAATGAAGTTAGTCGTTGTGAATTTCTAGTACAATCACTCTCAGTAGATCCCTATTTAGGCTTGCTCCCTCCGTTCGGCTCTTGCGGGGGGGGGGGGGCACCAGTGTTTTTTCTCTATTAACATGGCTCCAAGACCCGGCACCAGCCCATCTGAGGGCTTTGCTGGGTACTCTGTAACTTACTTCCTTGATTCAGTAACCAGGATGATTACAATTAGGAACAGACGCTAAAGCCAGGCACTCTTGATCTGAGTCCTGGCTCTGTCGCTATCTATCTATGAGGCTTTAAGAGATCTAGTGAGCCTTTTTCTGCTTCAGACTCCCCATTGGTACAACAGGGATAATAGGACTCACCCCGACAGTTCTGTGGGGATTAAATTACTTCACTGATGCAAGGTATTCGAAACTGGTCTTAGCATGTGGTATTTTATATTACCTACTTTTATTCTGCCCAGCTGACATCTGCTGCCCAAATGATTTAAGAGCCAATGTCTGAATGCAGTACCCAAGTGGTGACCCCGATTCTTGTAATTGGAAAAGGGGATGTGTCTCACTTAGTTAGAAGTGTTTTGATCATTAAGAAGGCATAACCAAATTCCAAATTTGGTTAGGGGAGAGATGAGAGAAAAGTAAAATTGTCTTTTTTCTTCTGGGAACTATAAGATCTAGGTGCTCATATTTAGGAGAAAGCTGTTGAAGTTTGGATTAAACCTGAGCTTTCTCTGTGTCCCTAAAACTCAACCTGGCCTAGTGTAATGGTTAATTTTATGTGTCAACCTAACTAGGCCATGGTACCAAGTTATTTGGTCCAATGTCTCTGTATGATGCCATGAAAGTATTTCTTAGATGAGATTAACATTTCAATCAGTAGACATTTAGTAAAGCAGAATATCCTCCATAATGTAGATAGGCCTTATCCAAACAGTGGAAGGCCTTGAAAAAATGACCAATCTTCCTCTCAGGAAGACAGAATTCTACCAGCTGGCGGTAGTCAGGTTCGAACTGCAACATCAGCAATTCCATGGGCATCCAGCCTCCTGGCCTACTCTGCCCATTTTGGACCTGTAAGCCATTATAATCACATCAGTCAATTTCTTAAAATAAATCTCTTGTCCGATGATATAGAGATAGAGAGCAACAGAGACAGAGATGAGACGGAGATAGAGATAGAGATAGAGAGAGACAAGTACATCCTATTGATTCTGCTTCTTTAGAGAAGCCTAATACACTGAGCTTCCAAAAGTAGATTCTTGAATGCTAACAACCTATACTAGGTCCAGAGGGAAGAGTCACTCACGTCTTCTTCAATTTCCCCTGAGTGGATACAGAGACACACGTTTTGTAATTGCTTTTGTGAAAGGTCAGGGACTGCCCAGCTGGTGGGCCTCCAACTAGTGAGAACTTACCCAGCCCTGAGAGTCCTTTGGTGAATTTACAACAGCATTGGATTCACAAAAAACAATGCAAAGATATACTTTCATTTTGCCTCTTTTCAAAAAGCATGAGCTGCAATCTATGAAATTTTGAAAGAACTGTCTGTACCCTAATTTTTATTTTGTAAAAATACAAATTTTCATTCACTTACAAAATGCCAAAAAGGTAGTTTCTTAAATTTCAACTGCATAGCACAACACTTTTTCTTTAGATCATCTCCTGTATCCATGAACAAGACATTTGGTGGAAAGTACCCACCTAAAGTGCTACAAATGAATTATAGGTGTGTTGTGACTATTGCTCCCATCAGCTCTTAGATAAGCTGGGAAGAGTCTGGGTGGTCAGAGTTCCTGAGCCAACCACCTCTAGCCAGGAGTGTCTTTTTCTAGAGCTCCTCAAAGTACCGCTCCAGTAGAATGAAAATTGATTGTGTGCCTCCTGGTCACCATGGACAGCAAAAACCATGAGTTACATACAGCTTTATTCATTGTTCTACCATGACATGCTAAATATAAGCCACATTTGCTGTATTACCTGCATATCCACTTCAATAGCTAGCCCATGACTGCCCACCATGGATACAGGGCCCAAGGAGCGACTGAAGGAGTTCATGATCCAAGCACCATGAAGCATAGCATACAGTCTAAGGTTATAGCTAGCTATAAAGGGCTGGCTGATTAGCTGAAAGGGACGCTGGCACACACACCTCTAGGCAGTGGCTCCAATCTTCACTTCTGTTGGATACTTCTCTTTGATGTTTCTTATGTGCTGCCATAGCAGTGTACAGGTAAGTTGCAGGCTGACTGTTCTACCCACCTATGCCTTTCTACAGATTCTAGCTTTCTTATTTTAAATATACATGATATAAAAAATGATTACATTCTATATCTCTTTACATTATAAGATTTTTTTCATTTATTTATTTTCAGCATAACAGTATCATTATTTTTTCACCACACTCAGTGTTCCATGCAATCCGTGCCCTCTATAATACCCACCAACTGGTACCCCGACCTCCCACCCCCCACCCCTTCAAAAACCCTCAGATTGTTTTTCAGAGACCATAGTCTCTCATGGTTCACCTCCCCTTCCAATTTACCCCAGCTCCCTTCTCCGCTCTAACTCCCCATGTCCTCCATGCTATTTGTTATGCTCCACAAATAAGTGAAACCATATGATAATTGACTCTCTCTGCTTGACTTTTTTCACTCAGCATAATCTCTTCCAGTCCCATCCATGTTGCTACAAAAGTTGGGTATTCATCCTTTCTGATGGAGGCATAATACTCCATAGTGTATATGTACATCTTCCTTATCCATTTGTCTGTTGAAGGGCATCTTGGTTCTTTCCACAGTTTGGTGACCGTGGCCATTGCTGCTATAAACATTGGGGTACAGATGGCCCTTCTTTTCACTACATCTGTATCTTTGGGGTAAATACCCAGGAGTGCAATTGCAGGGTCTTAGGGAAGTTCTATTTTTAATTTCTTGAGAAATCTCCACACTGTTCTCCAAAGTGGCTGCACCAACTTGCATTCCCACCAACAGTGTAAGAGGGTTCCCCTTTCTCCACATCCTCTCCAACACATGTTGTTTCCTGTCTTGCTAATTTTGGCCATTCTAATTGGTGTAAGGTAATATCTCAATGTAGTTTTAAAATGTACTCTTTTTTTTAAGATTTTATTTATTTATTTGACAGAGAGAGATCACAAGTAGGCAGAGAGGCAGGCAGAGAGAGAGAGAGGAGGAAGCAGGTTCCCTGCTGAGCAGAGAGCCAGATGCGGGACTCGATCCCAGGACCCTGAGATCATGACCTGAGCCGAAGGCAGCGGCTTAACCCACTGAGCCACCCAGGAGCCCCAATGTAGTTTTAATTTGAATCTCCCTGATGGCTAGTGATGATAAATGGCAGAGGGTTGCAGACTGGATAAAACGACAGGACCCATCCATATGTTGTCTACAAGAGACCCATTTTGAACCTAAAGATACACCCAGACTGAAAGTGAAGGGATGGAGAAGCATCTTTCATGCCAATGGGCCTCAAAAAAAGTCTGGGGTAGCGATTCTCATATCAGACAAATTAGGTTTTAAACTAAAGACTGTAGTCAGAGATCCAGAAGGACACTACATCATTCTTAAAGGGACTATCCACCAAGATGATCTAACAATTGTAAATATCTATGCCCCCAATATGGGAGCAGCCAATTACATAAGAAAACTGTTAATCAAGATAAAGAGTCATATTGATATGAATACACTAATCGTTGGAGATCTTAACACGCCTCTCTCAGAAATAGACAGATCATCAAAGCAGAAAATCAATAAAGAAACAAGAGCACTGAATGACACCAGATGGACCTCATAGATATATACAGAACATTCCACCCTAAAACAACAGAATACTCATTCTTTTCAAGTGCACATGGAACTTTCTCCAGAATAGACCACATACTGGGTCACAAACCAGGACTCAACTGATACCAAAAGACTGAGATTATTCCCTGCACATTCTCAGATCACAATGCTTTGAAACTGGAGCTCAATCACAAGGAAAAGTTCCGAAGGAACTCAAACACCTGGAAGCTAAAGACCACCTTGCTTAAGAATGCTTGGATCAACCAGGAGATCAAGGAAGAACTGAAACATTTTATGGAAACCAATGACAATGAAGACACTTCGATCCAAAACCTATGGGATACAGTAAAGGTGGTCCTAAGGGGGAAATACATAGCCATCCAAGCCTCCCTCAAAACAATTGAAAAATCCAGAACACAGCAGCTGTCTCTACACTTTAAAGAACTGGAGAATCAACAACAAATCAAACCAACTCCACACATAAGAAGGGAAATAATCAAGATTAGAGCTGAGATCGATGAGGTAGAAACCAGAGATACAGTAGAACGTATCAATGAAACTAGAAGCTGGTTTTTTGAAAGAATCAATAAGATCGATAAACCATTGGTGACACTAATCCAAAATAAAAGAGAGAAAGCTCAAATACATAAAATTATGAATAAAAAGGGAGAGATCACAACGAACACCAGGGAAGTAGAAACTATCATCAGAAGTTATTATCAACAGTTATATGCCAATAAGCTAGGCAACCTAGATGAAATGGATGCATTCCTGGAAAACTATAAACTCCCAAAATTGAATCAAGAAGAAATTGACAACCTGAATAGACCAATATCTAGTAACGAGATTGAAGCGGTGATCAAAAACCTCCCAAAAAACAAGAGCCCAGGACCTGATGGATTCCCCGGAGAATTCTACCAAACTTTCAAAGAAGAAATAACACCTATTCTCCTGAAGTGTTTCAAAAAATTGAAGCAGAAGGAAAACTTCCTGACTCTTTCTATGAAGCCAGCATTACCCTGATCCTAAACCAGGCAAAGACCCTACCAAAAAGGAGAATTTCAGACCAATATCACTGATGAATATGGATGCTAAGATTCTCAACAAGATCCTAGCAAACAGGATCCAACAGCACATTAAAAAGATTATCCACCATGACCAGGTGGGATTCATCCCTGGGCTACAAGGATGGTTCAACATTCGCAAATCAATCAATGTGATACAACAAATTAATAAGAGAAGAGAGAAGAACCACATGGTCCTCTCAATTGATGCAGAAAAAGCATTTGACAAAATCCAGCATCCGTTCCTGATTAAAACGCTTCAAAGTATAGGGATAGAGGGAATATACCTGAACTTCATCAAATCTATCTATGAAAGACCCACAGCAAGTATCATCCTCAATGGGAAAAAGCTTGCGTCCTTCCCATTGAGATCAGGAACACGACAAGGATGCCCACTCTCACCACTCGTGTTCAACATAGTATTAGAAGTCCTAGCAACAGCAATCAGACAACAAAGTGAAATAAAAGGTATCCAAATTGGTAATGAAGAAGTCAAACTCTCTCTCTTCGCAGATGACATGATTCTTTATATGGAAAACCTAAAAGACTCCACCCCCAAACTACTAGAACTCATACAGCAATTCAGCAACGTGGCAGGATACAAAGTCAATGTACAGAAATCAGTGGCTTTCTTATACACTAAAAATGAAACTACAGAAAGGGAAATTAGAGAATCAATTCCATTTACTATAGCACCAAGAACCATAAGATACCTGGGAATAAACCTAACCAAAGAGGTAAAGGATCTGTACTCAAGGAACTACAGAACACTCATGAAAGAAATTGAAGAAGACACAAAAAGATGGAAGACCATTCCATGCTCTTCCATGATCGGAAGAATAAACATTGTTAAAATGTCTATACTGCCTAGAGCAATCTATACTTTTAATGCTATTCCGATCAAAATTCCCCAGTATTCTTCAAAGAGCTGGAGCAAATAATCCTAAAATTTGTATGGAATCAGAAGAGACCCTGAATCGCTAAGGAAATGTTGAAAAACAAAAATAAAACTGGGGGCATCACGTTACCTGATTTCAAGCTTTACTACAAAGCTGTGATCACCAAGACTGCATGGTATGGACACAAAAACAGACACATAGACCAGTGGAACAGAGGAGAGATCCCAGATATGGGCCCTCAACTCTATGGTCAAATAATCTTCGACAAAACAGGAAAAAATATACAGTGGAAAAAAGACAGTCTCTTCAATAAATGGTGCTGAGAAAACTGGGCAGCTATATGTAGAAGAATGAAACTCGACCATTCTCTTACACCGTACACAAAGATAAACTCAAATGGATAAAAGACCTCAATGTGAGACAGGAATCCATCAGAATCCTAGAGGAGAACATAGGCAGTAATCTCTTCGATATCAGCCACAGAAACTTCTTCCAAGATATGTCTCCAAAGGCAAAGGAAACAAAAGCGAAGATAAACTTTTGGGACTTCATCAAGATCAAAAGTTTCTGCACAGCAAAGGAAACAGTCAAGAAAACAAAGAGGCAACCCACGGAATGGGAGAAGATATTTGCAAATGACAGTACAGAGAAAAGGTTGATATCCAGGATCTATAATGAACTCCTGAAACTCAACACACACAAAACAGACAATCATATCAAAAAATGGGCAGAAGATATGGACAGACACTTCTCCAATAAAGACATACAAATGGCTATCAGACACATTATAAGATATTTTAACATTACATCTGTCACTCAAAAACAATTAGGTTCTTAGATAATAATTTCAACTGGTATTAAATTTTTAAATGGTAAAAGTATGTTTTAGAAGTATTCTTTGCTGTTGGGACATGTAGCTGACTTATTTAAGTGTCTGACCCTTTATTTTGGCTCAGGTCATGATCTCAGGGTCATTAGATCAAGCCCTGCATCAGGCTCTGCACTAGACATGGAACCCAAAGACTCTCTCTCCTTCTGCCCCTCCTCACTCATGCACACTCTCTCTCTCTCAAAAGAAAAAAATGGTCTCTGCTGTTTAAGCAAGTAACTTCTCATCAGTGATTATTACCAAGAATTTGAAGAGATCATAATTTTAAAATCTTATAAATTTTTTTTCATATTATTTATCTAGATGTTTGTCAATTAGATACTGAATTTTTAGTAAATTAAATGTTGATTTTTCTCTCATGGTACCATGTATTTTATTATTATCATCATAAATTCCCTGACGATTATCCCAGTGTACATTGCAAACTTTATCATTGTTTATGTGTACTGTGATTAGATACAAGATAAGAAACACTGGCTTAAATAGACTATTTTGCAGCATATCCCAAAAAATACCCAGATCTTTGCAGCACTATCTACTCTTTGAAATCTCCTAAAGATAAGCTTATGCCTACTTTATTATTATATCTTCAGTTTCTTGTCTGGTGACTAGCTCAACAGATGCATGGTAAAGGAAAAAATAACTGGTAA
The DNA here is from genome assembly GCF_022355385.1 of Mustela nigripes. Lineage (NCBI taxonomy): Eukaryota > Metazoa > Chordata > Mammalia > Carnivora > Mustelidae > Mustela > Mustela nigripes. The sequence goes on from NC_081557.1 coordinate 173,580,888, forward strand.
GTAAAAGTCACTTCTTTCAAAATAACATTTCATAACTTCAGCTATTTAGTTATGGATAGGAGACACTTCCAGAATTCCTTAGGGGAAGTTCTTTTTTTCTTCAAAGAAACACTTTAAACCTTGAATAAGGATCCACACTACTTAGCAAGGAAGAAAGAATTCTAAGTCAGCATTTTAAAAACCAGTCGTGATGAGCAATATCCACTCTCACCCTGCAGTTTCCCTCTGATCTCCTTCCACTGTAAATCTGCCCTGCTCCCGCATTCTCCCTCTTTTCTAGTTTGACTCCTGAAAGTGACTATGTCAAACATCTTAAGTTTTTCCTCTTTAAAATAAAAAATAAAAGTAATTAAAAAGTGAGAGGGTCTTCTGGTCTTGCTTCTTTGTGGTTGTTGTTTTTTTTAAGATTTTATTTATTTATTTGACACAGAGAGAGAGATTACAAGCAGGCAGAGAGGCAGGCAAAGAGAGAGAGAGGAAGCAGGCTCCCTGCTGAGCAGAGAGCCTGATGCGGGCCAGATCCCAGGATCCTGAGATCATGACCTGAGTCAAAGGCAGAGGCTTAACCCACTGAGCCACCCAGGTGGCCCTCTTTGTTTGTCTTTAACATGTGAGTCCTTACAATAGTTTTTCTGTAAGTCAGTGACCAGCTACAAAGGAAGATTTTCCTACTGTTGTTACAATGTTTTTCACAAAGGTTTCCACCCTTCAATGACTTTGCCACTCTGTCAACTTTGCTAAAGTTTCACTTTAAGTCAAAATATATTCATGTATTTATAAATTACCAGTAGGTGAAATAAAAGGAAACAGATAAGCAGAAAATATGCACAAAGCTCTTATTGCAAGAGTAATAGAAAAACATCAGTTAATAAAGTAACACTAGATCAATTTACCAAGCTTCCTGGTATGTCTACCACCTTCACCACAATCAGAATCAAATGGAAACAATTTTCCTTTCTAAGAGTAGCATCTACTCTTAGATGCTTAAAAGCTACAGTTGAAGAAAATTTGATTTTGACCTCAGGTAAAAATTCCAGCAGGAATATAGGAAAAACTACAGGCAAACACACAAAGGAATAGAAAATATTTTGGCTGTGAGGCCAAAGCAATTTACCATTTTACCCACACACATGTACCAAATTTGAACTGGAATATGGTTCATTTATTATGTGACTAACTATAACTTTTCCTAAAATCTATGGCCCACTCTATCTCCCAGCAGTAGAAGCCAAAATGGTATGCCACCTGAGGGAAAATGTAGATGGGTTTAGCAAAGCTGGATTTACCAAAGCCATCAATTACCTACTTCTTTGGACCTGTGCGGTTAATCTGTTTTTAATTGAGCTTCACTGTTGTCATATATTTAGTAAACAAATGGGCATAAGTGCAAACATCATGATTGTTTTTATAGCACAAATATGCAGCTTGCAGTTTTGGAAGACCCTTGGCAAATCTTAAAACTAAAAGTGTTTAATGTTCAGACGTATTCTTTTCTTTACACTTCTGCTCATGATATTCTTGTTTTCTGAACCTCACAAACCCAGCTGTTAGCTCAAGTGACATGGCAGCTGAATGGACATACCAAAAAGCTCTTATTAAACGGAGATTCTTCTGGTTCCAATTTATTTCTCCACTAAACAAAAGGTAATTTCACACTTGCCTGGAAAAAAAAATTTTTTTTGATTACTTTTTGATGAGAAATTCTCGGCTATTTGATCAACAAACAGTAGATTACAATTCTCTCTCTTGCACACGTCTATTCTCCCATATAAAAGGTATATCACAAGAAAAACGAAAATTTCCCTAACTTGCTTTTGAGGCATTACTAGTGCTGAAATTCTTTTTAAATAATAATTCTAAATAGCTGGATGCCAACTGCTCCCCCTAATTCATATCTGAGTTTGATGTCCTTAAGGAAAAAAAACTCTGATTATGTCTAACATTTTCCCCAAAACCTTAGATCCCCTAAAAAAAAAAAAAAAATTATAGTACATACAAATATATCTTTTTGTCTGTTGTTCTCAAGCAACTTGGAAATATGACCCAAGTCAAGAAAGGTCAGTACTATATGCATTACAAGCCTAATAAATTAAATACTGAAGATAAAGAATGCCTAAGACTTAAAAGTGTAGACAAACATACTACTCACTTGAATTTCTCATTACAGAATAACACGCAATTACCTGATGACCCCAGCCCAGTAAAGAGTTTGTTAGTTTTCAAAATTCCCCAAGCTCCTCTTCCTTTTGCTAAATTTCACTGACTATATATTTGTGTAACATATAACATGATACAACAGAACTAGAGGCTTTTAGAGCCAGTAGCCTTTTAGATTGACTGTTGAACGTATGTCACCGGCAAAGCAATGTCTCCAATTCTTAATATGCTAGCAGTCTTAAGGGACTTGCTCAAGGTCACACAGCTGTTTAGTAAATAAAGCAAGACTAGACCCAGCCTCTGGAGTCCTGGTTCAATGGCAAGTGTTTCTCATTTGCTGCTGCTTGTTTAGCAAGGAAGACTGGGAGAAAAGAGGTGTCGATTGTCAGTGCTCTACTATTTAGGACAAATGTAGCACCACTTAATCAGAATTCAGTCCTTCATTGAGCAAAATCTCAAAGTGACATCTTCTGGAATACCCACTCTCTATGGAGAAGTTTAATTAAACTTCAGTCCCTTTATTCCAGCACAAATATTGTGAGGGAAAACAACTCAACTCCTCTGACATTTTTGCAAATAGGTTTAGTGGAATCCATTCTGTTTACTTTTACTGACATTTGTTTTTCACTCAGTTATCCCACATGGTTATTTTTTTCTTTTCATAATTTATTTCTAGCAACTTAGACATAAGAATTAATACATGTAATTCCTTTCTTTGGTACAAGCACCAGAGCTTAGATTCATAATAACTGAAGAAAATAAATACTCATTTTCTCATTTTACCCCTCCCCTTTCCTCTTCCTAATAGTTCTGGTTTACTTATTAATCGGACTGGTAACAGTACCAGAATCCAACCAGGAAGAATTTAACCTCAAACACATCAGGGTTTTCTCCTCACATAGCCCTAAAACTTTGGAAAATAAACTTTACTGGATTAGTCATCTTCCAGATGACTAAATATGACAAACATTTTTTTTTATCTTGTATCCATTTCCAGTCTTTGCACGAAATTTTCTGTGCAGTCTTGCAAATTTCAGAAAGCCTTCAATGCAAAAATTCCTCTTCCTTTTTTTAATCCATGGAGTGTCATTGAGTAGACATGAAACAACTAATTTTTAAGAGGATGAAAAATATGTAGTATAGAGCAGTACTGCTCAAACTCTACCATGAACACGAATCCAACTGGAGAACATCATAAAATGTAGGTCCAAATTCAGTAGATGTTGAGTGAGGCCTGAGAGTCCACATTCCTAACAAGTTTTCCGGCTAGACATTAGTCTGTGCTTTAGGTCGAGTGTAGAAGAAAGGATATTTATCTTGGGGAGATCTGGATTGAAATCCAACATCATTGGTTCCTGACCATGAGAAACTGAGAAAGCTCACCCCACCCCAGAGTACTCCTTTCTCCCCCTACAACACTTACAGCCTCACCACTATCACCAGCCTTGATCCACTAGGACTGATCTCATCATACCCTTTATCCTACTTCATGTCAGGCCACCCTTAGAGTCCCAGGCTGTCTCTCAACTCCTGCAATTAAATCCCTGTTAGCCTCTGTGAACCTATCTGGCCCCTTTTCCCATCTCTCCCCAAGTTCTGAAATCCTTCCACTCTATCCTCCAAAACTATGGGTGCCATCAACAAAATCCCCTATGTTAATTCTCCAGCTACTGTCTGAAGGCTTTTCTCCCCTTCATGCTTCAAGAGAAACCCAGCTCTGCATTGAGGAAAGTGCCACTGCTGCAGTTCCCTTAGTGGTGTTTATTTTGTCTCTGGTTCTTACAGTACTAGACTGAGAAGTAGAGAACATGTCCTTGGTGCTCCTGATTGCTGCTTTCAGACAATTTTCCAATCCTCCCTCATTCCTAAAAACTGCCCATTCAGGATCTCTGTCATCAGTTTTTATCACCCGTGAGTCCTCATTGTTGTTGTCACAACAACCTAGCCATCTCATGGTCATTACCCTAGATTTCATTTCTATCAATAACTGTATCTTCTTTTTAGTGCCATTTGCATACATCCTACTTTTTGACATCACCTCCTATCTTTTCATCTCTTCTGGCTGTGTTCTGTACCTCAATTCTTCCCTACCATTGGTGCTGTGAAGTCATTCATCCTACCATCTTTTCAGTGTTTCTCATCTCTTGAACATCTTATTTCCATCCTTTTCCAACTTAAATTTCATTGTCAATGGTTATCGACTCCCTCTTCTCTCTATAGTTTTGTTGCTCTTGTTTTCTAGAACTATAATCTTATTTAATTCAAATTTGTGCCTACTCTAAACCTTCTTTTGTGCTAAACATCGTGGAGTAAAATACAAACCACAGTAACAGGTCTTACTTTAAATACTTGACTCAAGTGCTCTACCATTCATACCAAATATCTCTAGTCTATACACTCTTTTATTTATTTTTCCAAAGATTTCATTTATTTATCTGACAGAGAGAGATAGCGAGAAAGAGAAAGCACAGCAGGAGGAGCAGCAAGCAGAGGGAGAGGGAGAAGTAGGTTCCCCAATGAGCAAGGAGCCCAGTGCAAGGCTTGATCCCATGACCCTGGGATCATGATATGGGCTGAAGGCATGCCCTTAACTGACTCAGCCAACAAGGTGCCCCTCTATACATTCTTTTTAATTATGGAGGCTGACATTTTATACTCTCTCAAGATCTCAATACCTCTCCTCCCACTGTTATTCTCAGCTAATAAACTTACTTTGTATTTTAATGAATTTTAAAAAATGGAACCAATAAAAAAAATAATGCCCACATTCTTCCAACAACACATCTACTACATGCCTACATCAGCAGACATCTTTGCCTTCCCGTCTGTCACCATTGTTGACTTGTCCAGTGATCCTATCAAAAAATGAATCTTTATACTTATGCACTAGACATTTCCTCTCACTAATCCAACCCAGCCAAGCCTGCAGACAACTGAAACCCTGGCCAACACCTGAATGCAGACTCCTGAGAGACCCTGATCCAGATTCGAAATTTCTGACCCATAGAAAGTATGAATTTAAAAATGTTTATTGTTGGGCGCCTAGGTGGCTCAGTGGGTTAAGCCGCTGCCTTCAGCTCAGGTCATGATCTCAGGGTCCTGGGATCAAGTCCCGCATCAGGCTCTCTGCTCAGCAGGGAGCCTGCTTTCTCTCTCTCTCTCTCTCTGCCTGCCTCTCTGTCTACTTGTGATCTCGCTCTGTCAAATAAATAAATAAAATCTTTAAGGAAAAAAAATTTAAAAAAATGTTTATTGTTGTAAACCACTAAATTGTGAGGTGATTTGTTATACAGCAATAAACATAATAAATGAATGAAATGAGCAATCACAAGATCAACATCATATCCATCAGCTAATTAGGAAGGATTTAAAAACGAGTTAACTGAGGAGCTAATTTTCACATGCCAGGAGGGGACGTACAGCATGTAGTTACTCTAGCTAATAGGGGCTTATAAGGGAAGTTGATAAGGAGTGAAGCCTTTATACAGAACTATAGAGTATGAGCAATACATATTCCATTCTTCTGAATCTCAGTGGGAAAGAAAAAGAAGGCTCTCTAGCCAAAAGAAGAATATCTCGTTATTATGGATGCCCACTCTCCAGGCAGAGGTAAAATCTATTTTCAATTCAGTAGGGTGGAAAGTGAGGTCCTAACATCCATGAGGTCTCAAGAAAGCTGAGTCATTTCTTGCCTCTCCTGAGGATGAATGGCATTTACATCAACTAGTCCTAAAGGGTACAGTGGCAGCAATATGTGTCACTGCTGTCCCTTTCTTATGCAGCCAGCCAACTTTTACAAATTCTTATTAGAGTGGCCATCCAAACCAGAAGCAGACAGCATCACATTGACAGCAACCAAGTGTTTAGGGGTCAGGCTGCTTACTCATCATTGATAGCCAAATGTTCAGGACTGGGAGCTCCCAGGTTAAAAATAACCCAGCAAGCCGCTAAAATCACAATTAAAATATCAATGACACTTTCACATTTGTAGATAATATGGGAATCTAAATTCAAACTCCTATTTGATGAAGAATTCCTCAGGTAGTTTTATATCTAAACCCATAAGTTTTAACCTGAGGAAAAAGTTTAATGACCAGAGGGCAAATAAGTATCATTACAAAGTAGTTTTTTGCTTGCAGGGCATTAGACCCCCAGAAATTCCTACCAAAACACCTGAGACTATCTATTGATAAGTTGATTAATAGATACGTAGACAGACACACACACACACGCACATTTCATTAAATTCATATAAGTACAATTTTTAAACTTAGCAATAAAAGGTATTTTTCAAAACATAAGTAGAAAAGTATCAAATACTTAGAAAATGTTTCCATTTATTTTAAATTTTTTCCTCTATCAGCAACTTCAAACCAAAAGACACAATACTCTCAGGCTTTACAAAGCATCCAACAATGAGGGTGGTCAAATGTTTCACCTATAGTTTAGATGTTCCAATAGGGAAGTATTAAATTTTTTAAGCACTTCAATTTGTTTTCAGAAAAAATGAGTTTGAATATCTAGTATTCTAAGTGAAAGATCTTTACTATCATAAAGCAGTTGATGTTTTCATATAATTTGAATATACTCAATATTAATTATATCTGTGGCCATGATAAAAACAGAAGCTATCAAGTCATTTGTACTAACTCACATAAAACATGCTCTTTGAACTTCATCTTCCCTCTGGCTCCACTCACTCCCATGATGATCTCATCCAGTTACTTGGCTTTAAACATCATCTATACACTGATGATTCCCAAATTTATATCTAGAACCAGACAGCGCCTCTGAACTCCAGACTCATCTATCCAGCTGCCTATTTGACATCTCCATTTAGAGGTCTTACGTGCATTTTACACTTATCTTGTCCTAAACCAAACTTCTGATCTTTTCTCCTCAACCTTCCCCTCCCACTGTCTTCTCCATCTCAGTAAATAGGAACCCTATCCTCCCAGTTACTCAGGACAAAAATTTGGGAGTTATCTTTGACTCTTCTCTTTCTTTCATGCCTGACCTTGAATCCGTCAGCAAATCCTGTCAGTTCCACCTTCCATATCACTCAGAATATGACCCCACTATCTCCACTGCCGCTGTGTTGATCCAAGGCACCACCAGCTCTCACCTGGATTACTCAGTAGCCTCTTTACTGGCCTCCTACCTTTGCCCTTCTCCCTATTGTTAGATACACAGTGTTCCAAGTGATTAACGCACAAGTGATTAAGAAAAGCAGATCATTACTTTGTTAAAACCCTAAAATTGCATCTCATTTCAGCAAATTAAAAGGCAGTTCTATAGGGTCCTACATAATCTTCATATCACACCCTCCACCTCTACCCTGTTACCTCTCTAACTCATATCCTATTATTATCCCCACTGCTCACTCTACTGAAGTTGTTCAGGCCTCTTTATTGTTCCCTAAACTCTCAGGGCCTTGGCAGTAGCTCATCTATTATCTGGGATGCTTTAGACCCAGTCAGTCACATGGCTTATTCCCTTACTTGCTTCAAGACCTTGCTGCACTGTAACCTCCTCAGGGACTCCCCTATTGAAAATAGACTCTCTACCCTATTCAGCAATACTATTTTCCTTTGCTTTATTTTTCTCTATAGCCCTTTTCATCTAACAGTGTAAATATTCATTTGTTTTCTGATTATTTCCCTCCACAAGAATGTAAATTCCCAAGGGCAAAAGCTTCTGTCCATTTTCTTTACTACTATACAGCCCGTTCTTAGAATTTGCTTAGCAAATAGTAGACACTCAATAAGTACTCCCTGAGGCACCTGGGTGGTTCAGTCCACTAAGCATCTTCCTTGGCTCTGGTCATGAAATCCAGGTTCTGGGATTGAGCCCCATATAGGGCTGCCTGCTTAGCGGGGAGTCTGCTTCTCCCTGTTCCACTGCCCCTCCCCCCACTCATGCTCCCACACATACATACACATCCCCCCCCCAAAATTAAATTTTAAAAAATTAAATAAATAAATAAATATTGATTATATTAATATTAAAGAATTGGAAAATTACTAGCACAAATATTTTATTATCAATAATTCAATAATTAGTCACTATCCTAGCTGGTACAATGAAAGCTCAATACAGTAGTGTTCATTCCTCCTGGCAACAAACAGTCTTTATCAGAGAGTTAAATGCCTAAGGTCTTTTTCACCTTGGCCTTATGAATTTTTGCAGCAAACCTAAGCTCTGATGTTATGACTCTTTTTCTGAAAACACTGGTTTCTGACTATATCAATATCTTCTCACAACTGAAAACCCATTAGAACTGATGATTATATCACTCTCGAAAGTTAGATGGACAAAGTATGTGAGGATTTAAACCCCCTCACCCTTACCAAAGGCAACCAGAGAAATATTTTGCAATAACTGAATGGTTATAGAGTAGGGGTCTACAGACTATGGCCTGGAGACCAAAGCCAGCCAGGACTGCCAGATAAAATACAGAATACTTAATAAAATTTGAATTTCTGATAAGCAACATTTTTTTTTTTTTTAGTATAAATGTATCCTAAATACACACTAAACGCTAAATCTGGAAAACTTAAATCTGGCTCACCACCTGTTTTTGTACAGCCCACAAGTGAAGAATAGTTTTTCCCTTTAAATTCAGGAAAAAATTAAAAGAAGAATATTTCTTCTTTTAATAGTTTAATAAGAATATGACATTTGATAAGAATATGGCAACTGAAAATTATATGAAATTCAAATTTCATTGTCTATAAATAGTAGTATTGGAACATATCCAGTTGTTTTCTTGCTATCTATAGCCACTTTCACATTACAGCTGCACAGGTAAATTGTTGCAACAGAGAACATAGAGCTTCAAAGCCTAAATATCTACCATCTGGCCCTTTACATAAATTTTACCAACCCGTTTTAGAATGTTTACTCTTATTCTTCTCCTTACCAAAGACAAAGCAAAGTAACCTCTTTCCCTTTCGAATTCTCTTCCCACAGGAACACTTCTGGTGCTTTATCATTATACTGGAAAGAGAGTAGGAAGCAAGCTGAGAAGAGGACATGTGATGAAAGGTGTGGGCTGTGGATCCCCATAGAGCTGAATGTGAATCCTTTCTGCACCCATCACAGCCTGAGTGAGTTACTTACATGGGGGCCACAGGAATGCCACCACAAAGGGTAGCTACTGAGTTAAGAGATAAAGATTAAAAGCTTGATTTTAAAGAACAAGAAAAAGGTCAAGTTTCTATATTGCAACAGAGGGTATGATTGTCGGAAGGACAAAAAACAGGGAGAGAAGAACAGTAAAAAGATAAAAATTGGGACTAGGAGGGCGGACTTCTTAAACACTCACCAAGAGGAGAGCTTAAGTGAAAAATACAGATTTTACATGGATTCAAGCAAAAATATCATGACCAAAATTAGGGAAGTGTGGATAGATTTATTTGGACTAGGTACGGCAGTAGTAAAACCCTTTTCAAGGTCAATAAATTTTAGATTGCTTCTACTCAGTACACACAGATGATATAAACCCCAGTTCTAGAGTAGTAGTATATTTGAAAGGGAAGCTCTATTACTATGAGGGGAAAGGAGAAAAGACAGAGCCACATTTACGTGGCTGTGGACTCCCTCAGGTTCTTAAAGGGGCCAATAAAGTAGCATCCACAATCTCTTCAGCCATTCTTTCCAGGAAATATTTTCTACTCTGGCCCTTGGGTTAAAGTTATCAGGTCTCTGTTTTTAAAGTCTAGAAAAATAGAAGTGTACAAAATAAAGGGGCAATATATAAAAGTCATCAAATGACTGTATCTGTGGCCCATGACCCTAGGCAGTGCTTCTCAACACGTGAGCCTTACATGTAAGACATATTCCCAAACACAACTTCTGACACTAGATACAGTGCACTTCACTCCGTCTAAAAGGCATATCAGCATGGAAGAGAGTGACAGTGATGTTACCACAGAGATAACCTTGAGGCTGTTCTAAATATATTTTCAAATGTAAATTATTTGCAAGCTTCAACTGTATTTGGTAACAAAAACAGCCTCATTTCTGACCTGTGTCACAACACTGTGATTTATACTGTTTCATGTCACTCCCCAAGAACAAAATCTTCCTGAAATATAAAAGTCGTTACTAATATTGATCACAGCAACAATACTATCAACAATGCTTCTAATCAAGCCCCAGGGTTACTTCCAGAACTGCGTTTTTGAATTTGACTTTTGTTCACAACCTATGTTGATGTTCTTTATAACCTTATACTCAGAGCTGGCCAAGATATTCATTAGTTCATTCACTAAGTTCACTTATTCTTAACATATGAGACTCACATGATGAGAACCACTGACCAAGTGTGATAGACTATAAATACAGACATCTGATATATTTCAATCAACCAATATGGAATGAGATCCTACTCTGCCTGATACGGTTCTGGAAGTAAAGATGAATAGTGAGAGCCCCAGCCCTCTGGGACCTCAAAGTCTACTGGAGGTGACAAAATAATTTCAATGAAGTATGATTAAATAAAATGGTAAACATGAACATAATACATGATGAGTTCAAGGAAAATGAACTGAATCCACAAGGGAATGATTAGGGAAAGCTTTGTTAAAGAGATAGTACATTGAGCAGCAGCCCACTGTCCGTAATTATACTGGGTGCTGCAAACCATAGATAGCTAATGTCAGCATGGTGTCTAACATCAGTGAGCTCACAGTCTAATATGAAAGGCAAACCCATTAGTTAATCTCAAAAGTAAATGCAAAGTCAATGAACTATGTTGGTGCCTTTGACCCTTCTTCCTTTTAACCAGACCTCTTACCTTCACCAACCTGTTCTCTCTTACTCCTCTGTGGCAGATACTTCAAGAAATAATTTCTTATCCCAAAATTCTCCCTGCTTTGGAAATGGCCACAAACATAGATATAGGATAGCAGGCCACATCTTTTCATGACATGGATCCCCCATAAATAGCTGATGGTTTCAGAAGTAGACATCTGACCCAAACTGGACCATTCCGTGATCTCTCATTAGAATTTGAAATTCTAACCTAAGATGCACAGGGACCGATGAATCACATTAATGGCAACACTCTATAAAGTGTGATGACAAATTCCTGACACACAGGAGACACATCCTGCTTCTACTCTCTCCACATGTTGCTTGTTGGACTCCTTTCAATTCTATAAGAATTCTCCTAATTTCCTTCCAACTGCTTAGGCTGGCCAGAGTTGATTCTTATGCTTATAGACCAAGAAACCTTCATACATGTCCCTTGCCCACAGTCTCCCAACTCTTGTACCCAGCCTAATGGTATTTCCCTGTGATCAAACAATTTGCTGTGAGATTATAAAGCTTACTATGTTATCTACCCAGAGAGGTAATTGCTTGGGGGTTCTTGTGGAGATACAATGCTGGAATCCAGAGAATTTACAGCAGGGGCATTTCAGGATTTACTGAACCATGATAATCCTATAAAGGAGATATATTGGCATACAGAGAATTATCATTAATGTCCCTCAAATTCCACCAAATATGGTTCCAAATCTCAGCTCTGTAATTCACATAACCAAGTTTACACAGCTCATAAATTGCAAAGCCAAAATTTGAAATCAAATCTGGCTATTTTCAAACTCATATATTTTTGATACCATGATGTATCTGTCAATCCCTATTTTCATTCTTTCTTTAAATCAGTGGTTCTCAACTGGGGGGCAATTTTATACACACATACCTAGAAGACTTTGAGCAATATCTGAAGACATTTTTGGCTGTTAAAACTATGAGGTGTAACTGGTGTGCAGTGGGTAGAAGCCAGGGATGCTACTAAATATTCTATAATGCATGGAACACATCCACAACATTAACTATTTGGCCCAAAATGCCAAGAAAGCTGAGGTTGAGAAAGTCTCCTTTAAATCAAACAAATAAACAAGTTTCTGAAAAATATACAATTCAAATGTACAAAAACAAAGAATTAAGCAAAAATTCCATTTTATGCAATATATTATACTAGTATACATTCATTAACTATAGATTTATTGATACAAAAAATATTTGTATTTTTAAATAGGAAAGGCATGCTTCATAGCAGTTATGTAGAGTATGATATCATTTTGTAAAAGATATATATATATATATAAATATATATGCATGAACATTTGTTCATTTACATGAGGGAAGAAAACTGAAAACTGTAATACCACTAAGTTAATACTGTCTAGCCCTAAGAAATTAAATGACTTTTGCTTTTCTCTTCTTTTTTCCTTGAGATGCATTTCTGCATTAAAAGATACCAGTTTTCGGGACGCCTGGGTGGCTCAGTTGGTTGGACGACTGCCTTCGGCAAAGGTCATGATCCTGGAGTCCCAGGATCGAGTCCCGCATCGGACTCCCAGCCCCATGGGGAGTCTGCTTCTCTCTCTGACCTTCTCCTCATTCATGCTCTCTCTCACTGTCTCTCTCTCAAGTAAATAAATAAAATCTTTAAAAAAAAAAAAAAGATACCAGTTTTCATTTTAAGATATAACTCTTCTTGTCAGCCTCATGCCTGACCTCAGTTGGTTCAGACTGGTTCACACTACTCCATATTTTGCTTCGCCCCCCTACATACTCAAGAAAAGAGGCACTGTTTGTTTAAAAGAGGATCAGAAATGGCATCTTTGTTTATGAGGTTCTGGTGCATGTGTGAAAACATTCATTGTATTCACTCAAGGTCTCATATTTTCTCAAACCTCCTTGCTTTGTACTTAGGTGACTTAATCCTAATCCATGCTGGTGACATCCCCACACCACTCTTCTTTCTGCTACTGAGTCAGGTTTTGTCAAGACCACCTTACGTCTCAGTAAACCTTAGATAAATGAAACATCTTTCAGCTCCAACTCTCTCACCTCTAGCGTTTAACTGAGGGAATGGAATATGAATTTTAGAATTTAAGTTTTTATCTAAAACTCAAAACAGAATCACTAAATGACACACATTTTTCCCAAATAGTTCTAAGTACTCTTAAAATTGACCCTCATAGCCCTTCTAGATTCACTTCTTTCATGACGCACAGTAGCTGTAGCCCTAACTACAGTCGTAGTATGTGTCTTCTTTCTATTCCTATCAAAGTCATAAGAAAGACAGACTTGATCTCCATTTGAGGTGTTAACTGAATAGGGTGGGTCAGTCCAGAACTACCCTCTTTCAGGTGCTAGAAGACGAAGTCCTTTGCCATATCTACATACAGTTGTTACAAATATGGACAACTGATTAGGGGAAACGCTCTTCTGGGGACAAAGGAGCAACTTTTCAGTAACTGAACATTAGCTCTACCAGATTATCAGAAAAGCATTTTCTATAATTTTCCTTCTTTGTTCTCAGTGCTTCTTACTACTGCAAAGACATTTTTATAAAACTCAGACTAAAATAGAATGACACATCACATTAAATTATATTCCAGTTACTTCTTTTTTCCACAGACAGAGCATTCAAACCCACCGTACACTCTCAAGACCTTGCCTCTAAACAGGTTCTCTTCTTTCCTCCAGTAACTGCACACCGCAGTAGGGCATGTGTGTTTGTGTGGGTAAAAATGTATGTATGAATGTGTGTCTGTGTGTGGGTAGGGGTTTGCATGTATGTGTTTGTTTTATTCCATATGAATGGAGTAAGACATTTACTGAACCCCTCAAAAATGAGACTGGAAAATAATAGCAGATACTCCAGAAACATGTGTTAAATGAATGACCAATGAATAAATAAGGTCTGTAACATTTTAAATAAAACTTAAAGTGATATATTGTCCTTCTTCCTGAGAAGTTCATAGCTTTTTAAGAGAGGAACTTGCATTACCAGCAACTATTCCTGAAAATTCAGAGCATCTTTGTCATTTCAATAAATACATTAATTGCTTTAATTGGTATCATGCTTTTCCATGAAGGTATCAACATATTTGATGTGTTTTAGCTCCTGGAAGAATGAGTTAAGTTTTTTAAAAAATCTGTCTCATTGAGAAATCTGTCTGCTAAAACTTCATTTAGATTATAAGTAATTGAGGATTTTATATAATCATGGGAAGATGTTACTTTTAGCTGAAGTAAAAATAGAATTATAATGAAACAGATGATATATTTCATTTTTAAATGATGAGAATGACTGATCATTAGATTAAACTTAAGTTAATTTCACATGTAATAAAATGCAAGCTGTTTTAGTTCCCATATATGGCAATTTCTATGATTAAGGCTAATTTCTCTGGCAATTGTAATTAATAACCTCTGTCCTATTGTTTCAGGAAATTTAATCCACAAAAGGAAAGGACCAACTGTTCATCGCAAACAATAAAAGCTCTTTTTCATGGAAAGATATTTTAAAACAATAAGCAATTAAAGAAAAATATGCAAGTACCCAGAAATTGCAAATGCTCAATTTCAAATGACATATCCTTTAGCTATCCAACCAGCAAGAGAAGTCATTTAAAAGCTAAAAACTGTTGGCAGGAAAATTACAAGAAAGAAATTAATTACTCATGAATAAAATTCAATATAAATGTTAGAAATGTAAGTTAAAATAATAATATAATCACAGAACAAGTAGAGAAAGAATAAGAGAATGTAATGGAGACTATAAACAATTTTGTCTCTAAACTCAAAGCAAGTAATTTATATATCTCATACTTTATATAATCTCATACTCTATATCAATCTTATATTTTATATTTATCAGAAAAAGCTGATATGTAGAAAAACTGACTTATATTTAAATTGTCTCCTACACTAAAATCAGATTTTTAATTTTGTGAAATCATAATATCTCAAGTACTGGAAATACTTCCCTATTATGAAAACTAATTTTCACCTCTGTTAAAGGACTTTCTTAGATTTGGATTACAAACTTATGTTTGTATTATACCAGAAACTTTAACTGAATAATTTTTTAAAACAGTCACTATCTGAGAAGACAATGATAGCATTGTAATAGATCTAAATAGAAAACAATTTCTACTGTTCTCTCTGACTCTTTCTGTAGTATCCCTGCAGACCTCCTGTTGATCAATTCTCTCATGGGCTCTACTAGTCAGTTCTAAAGGGTTCCCTTCCAGTTCAAACCCATTAGCAATCATAAATTTCAACAAAAATCAAAATTAGGTGGTGTTACATCCCAGAAAACTACTCAACACATCAGACTTTTGTGAATTACTTTCTATGACAGGCAACAGTTTATCTAATATGCTACTTATCAAAAATATACCTTGTATCTCTAAATATTTTTATATCTCTGAATTGTATCTTATTCAGCTTATTTGATTCATTCATTTTCACAGGCCTCAGTTTAAAGCTTTTTCCCCCCACATGGACAACCATGTCATCTGAAATGAAAACTCTGCAGGGTGTTGTAACAGACATTTTTGTCTGCCACATACCTCATCTTAGATGTCTATTCTGTAATAGGTCTTTCTGACATTCTTCTGTTGACAGAACATCAACCTACTGATGAAACTTAGGTTATCACCCCATGGACAAGCATCACTAACTGAAACTCTAGAAACCAAACCATGGAATACTAAGAATAAAAACAGTAAGAATAGTTTCACATGCTGTATATGACATGCAAAATACAGCATTTGTTCTCACTCTTATTAAAACGGAATATTTTCCTTCACCTGGTCAATGCCAATTAGTTACAGTTAAGCCACAATCTTTTGTGAGATACGACATGTCTGTCAATAAAAGGAAAAGTATATCATAAGCCTACTTCTTAGCTGTGACATGCTGTCTAGGCTTTGGCATGCCTCAAGTTGGAAAATATTCCTTTCCCTTCACAAAGAGAAATACCACATGCCACAAAGACTGTGAACCCTGTAGGGTTAATTACTCATGGTTTTCTGAAACTAAAAACTACCTGTTTTTAAGTCATATGTTAGTAATATATTTTTATTTAATTGTGTATTTAATTTTTTAAAAAGATATTCTTCTAATAGCAACTTATTTAGTGTTAGGACAATCCCAAGCAACTGTTATTACTTCGACTACTCTATGATACTTTATTTTTAAGTCTCAGGTAATATGTCCTTAAGGTGAATTGCTACAGCTATCTAGTCATCTTCAGACTCTGGACTGACTATCTAAAGCAGTGATTCTCAAACTTGTCTTCACATTGAAATCATCTAGGAGATTCAAAAACATACCAATGCCTAGCTTCTACCCCAGAGATTGCAAATGAACTGGTCCTAGTGTGACCTAAGCTTGGAAATTTTTAGCATATCCTGAGATGTTTCTAATGTGCAACCAAATTTCGAAACCACTGGTATATAGGAATATTGATTAACATACCACCTGTGGATATTAGACAATATTTACTATCATCATTGTCTGACAAAGTCAAAGAATGATATTCAGAGTAATTAACCTTACTAGTAATTGTTATCACATATTAAAATGCCAAGTATTTTACCAACATTTTATCTAATCCTCACAATATTCCTGCAAGATAGGTATTATTATTCTTACTTTTGTACATGGAGAAATAAAGGTCAGAAAGTTTAGGTTGTTTCCCCAATCTCACCAGCTAAGAAATGGCAAGGGTGCTATTTGAATCCATGTCTGTTTGACACTAAAAGACCAATTCTGGGACGCCTGGGTGGCTCAGTCAGTTAAGCAGCTGCCTTCAGCTCAAGTCATGATCTCAGGCTCCTGGGATCAAGCCCAATGTCAGACTCCGTGCTCAGCAGGGAGTCTGCTTCTCCTTCTCCTTCTATGCTCTCTCTCTCTCTCTCAAATAAATAAAAAAATAATCTTTAAAAATGAAAAAATAAAAGACCTATTCTTTCTACTATGCCATACATTTTCAGTGGGGGTAATATCAGCTAAAGAAGTAAAAATTAAAGGAAGTGAAGATCAAAAGATTCTTAGATATTGCAATGGGTTTTGGCCTTCCAAAGTTCGACTCTGCTGAGGAAATCTTATTCTTTAATATCTAATTTCTCTTATTGAAAAAAATTAAATTTAACTTTATTTCTCTACCTAGGAGGCTAATAATGAAAAAAAAAAATTCAAGAGACACTCTACCATATTATGCCTCCAACCATTTTGATTAATAATTAGTTAACATGTATACTACTCACATACCAAATACATATTATCTACTTCTCTACATTATATAGAATGCCTGTAAAGAAAGTGTCTCTCCCCTCAATTTTATAATTCCCAAGTTGTATTTATAATTGAAAGAATCACAGTATAAATAAAACTACATATGTTATAAGTCCCCAAGATGCTAATGATAGGAGAGGAAATAGTAACTCCAAAGAGCATTATCAAAGACATTTGTCCGTTATATTGTTACTCCAGCATTATAGCAGTATGTTGTTGGTTCAAAACCAAAACCAAAACCAAATTTCTGGATTAAATCTGAAACTGGCCCAGTACATGGAGGGCAAGGAGAGACCAAAGAAGAAAGGTAGAACACTCCAGATTCTTGGGTGATAGGTTTAGCAAAGGAACTTACTTATAAGATTTGTCTTGGGGTAGCCACTAGATGAGTTTATATCTACACCCATCCACCAGAATCTTTAACGGGTTTTTTTTCCCTTTTTTCCTTTTTTTTTTTTTTTTAAAGATTTCATCCATTTTTCTTACAGAAAGAGCACAAGCAGGTAGAGCTGCAGGCAGAGGGAGAGGGAGAAGCAGATGCCCCACTAAGCAAAGAGCCCCATACGGGCTTGATCCCAGGACCCTGGGACCATGACCTGAGCCAAATGAAGATGCCCAACAGTCACCAAAGTGCCTGAGAATCTTTAAGATTTATACAGAGGCCTTAACTGGATTCAGTTACATATTCTGTGCTGATGATCTCAACGACACATTACTTTCTCAAGCTTGTATCCTTGAGGCAGCCTTTAATGCTGGGAAAGCAGGCAGAACACTCATTTCAAGTATACGGGGGAGAGTAAGGAGTCTCCAAGTGCCAAGTCTCCAAGGGTCCAACTTGAGGGTCAACTGGTATATGCCAGGGTAAGCTTTCTCTGATATGATATGAATATATGTCAAATTATTCAAAGTTTAAACATCTGGAGGCAAGAATCAAATCATTCAGCGTTGTATCTCCTATAGCACTGGGTGTCACATAAACTAGTCAACCAACAAATATGCATGGAATTAAAAAAAATAGAATTTCCATTACCATACCATCACATAATCCAATGCACACAATAACAAAACAATGTTAAGCAAATTTTAATTAGCCTTTATGGTTTCAAATGTTTTTCTACTTTCTTTAGAATCATTAATTTTAAAACATTTTTAATTCTTTAAGAGGGGATAGTGTAACACAGAATAAGTATCAAACTTAAATTAAATATCTTCTTTTAAAAACTACTAATTTGATGTACAAAGTTGTCACCATTGCCCTATGAATAACACATAAAAAGACATTTCAGGATACTGGCAAGTGCTCAAATACTGAACTCAGACTTTGGCTAAAGTCAATGATAAAGGCTACCCTACAGCAACCTATAGATGTCCTCTTGGGAAGATCTATCCTAATTTAAGCAATGAGTCAGCATGTATATGCTCATATTAAGGAAATATAGAAAAAAATTGAAGTGACAATCAGAAATACAGTGCCATTATGCTTATTTGCCCAAGGCAAAAAGTGCTTTTAACAATCTCCTGAAAGGAGTTACTGCTTTGAAAACTAACAATCCAATAATCAAGGAGGACTCCTTTGTGAGCATTCTAGAAAAACACCCTGAGGTTTCCAGCTAGTGAAACAAAAGATACTTGTGTATGTTCCTGGCAGACAAGGACACCAAAAGAGGAGTCCTGGAAGCTGTTTGCTGGGAGTTGCTATCCACACCCATGGCCACTGGACCATACAGAACAGAGTTGAGGTAGAAGAGAAAATCCAAAAGCTTTCTGTAACCCTCCAAGCACCTAGAGCTCCTCCCTAGACTGAGCATCTTTTGTTATTCATCTCACTGAGGAGAAAATTAGGTCTATGAAGGGGAGGAAAGAAACTAATTTAAAAAAATTTAAAAAACAGCTAACTAAATTTGCATTGCAGAACTCAAGCCAGTTACTTAGACTCAGAAGGGTAAATTAGAATTCAGATTCCTGCCTAAAGGAAATCTGCCTTATCAAAGGAGCCATAATAATAACAACAACAACAACAATAATAATAATGATAGTATATAACATTTATTGAACATTTGCTATATGTAAGTAACCATGTTTGATATTTATATTCTTTTTTTTTTTTCATTTAAAACTTTCAAAAATCTCATGAGAATTTTTTCTTCTTATATACAAAGAAAGAAGGCTAAAGAATTTAGGTGTATAAAATGCCAGACAACAGAATTTGCTCTGAGTTTTCCTGTGTTATAAGCTATGTTATAAGCTATGAACTTGCAACTTAATCCTCTCACAAATATCCTCCTTTTCTTACAGTGATGGGTGTTACAGAGAACCTATGCTTCCTTTGTGAGGGACAGAAACCTAACTTAAACTAGGCAAAGCATAGATCCTGTTAAAATACAGATTCTGATTCAGAAGGCCTAAGGCAAGGCCTGAGGCCCTACATATCTAGCAAATTCCTAGGTGATGTCATAGACCACACTTTAACTAGGAAAGCACTAACCTTCTTTCTATGCATTACCCACATATGTTTAATGTAGTAGATGTTCTAAAGCTTAGAACTCACCAACAGGAATGAATGCAATCTCACATGCTTGTCTGAGTATGATGCCTTCTTAGGACCAGCTGTGTCCCCGTCACAACACTGAAATAGCAGAGGTGTTGCATGTCAAGATCGAGACATATTGGCAGAACTCTGTGATAAAAACACTTTACTATTTCATAGCACCTTTCATTCCAAAGTGTTTCAGAAGCTATATACATTCAGCACCACAGAAAGATGATAGAGGCAGCAGACTCCATGGGGTGAAGGAGGTGTCGAGGGATGGAGTGGGGGTGGAGGAATAAGTAAGCCAAGGACAGTGGGACATTTCTCTATTAAAGGCAACACAACACCAAAAAATTATCAATGGAAAAAAAAAATCTTTAAGGTTCATGTTCAAAGAATGATAATGCATAAGTTAATGTTCAGAATCACTTTCATAGGATCATTTTCTCTCAATAAATTGTTTATTTATATGCGTGTTCTGTGAGAAAATCAGAAATGAGCTAAACACACTAGATTATTAAAAATATCAGGAAATCTATAAGGTCTGAATCCAATAACTACAGCTTGAATAGACTTTCTCAGTTCTTGATTTAACAATCAAGTCCTAAAATCTTAGAAGACAGCTTTCCATAACATATTCTCTGGCATGGGAAATAGCTTTTTATTTGCATAGCACTTAGTACAAGAAATGACTTTTCTAAGTACTACAAAATGCAAACATCTAACTTAACCCTAATATACCTGATGACAATGTGGGTAGTTTGTATTTGTTCTGGAGGGGAGAAAAAAAAAGCCATTATATGACAGAACTTGAAAATGGAAACTTTTTAATGACTCCTAGAGTGTTTGCTTTTAAAAGAAATCCATTTTCTAGCTGCTGTTTCCCATTTGTTACCACGGACTCTTGGGGGGCTTCCAGTGACTTGGAAAGAGTTCTATTTTCACTTCTGCTGGCTTCTGTGACTACATCCAGATGATAAATGAGGACCCACAAACTCCCACAAGACAGTTTTAAAGAGTCTGTTCTCCAGGCAGTATGTGGCTATCTGCCAGGAAAGCACATACCAAATTAAAAGGGCGAGAAGAGAAATCCTTTGCTATTTCATATTTCCTGGGGTTTCCAATGAACTCATTGCATTAGTCTTCTTTATGGAATATTTTAGAAAATGCGCTTATTCATGAACATTCACAAAAACTTCAAGATAACACAGAAAAAGAGAACAGGGATTCTTAGACCAAGAAATCCATCTTTCTAGTCTTTTTTATTCACTATCTTCCTGTCTGTTCTCCTCCTACTTTCACTTGAGACAAGGTGGTAAAACCTTCCCCCAGCAGCAGATTACAGTGGTCACTCCATCAGCAAGCAGTATGTAATCTTGAATCACAGAGTTATTGTTTTGTCAGAGAAAAAATCATGCTGCTCTTATCCCACAAAGGTATTTTCCTTTAGGAAAAATCATTGAAAATGACCCACTACTCTTGTGTCCTCACACTATAATTCTGGGCCACAGGCAAAGTTCTGTCCAAACTCCTATTATTATAAATGATGAAAAGTAACTGATCCATCTGGTTATCTCTCAGAATTTTGTCAGTTTCACAACTAGAAATGGTGCTGCCAAGCTCACTCCAAAGGAAGCTGGTGGTGAAGTGTAGGCTTCAGATAAGGATTTACACTGAGAGTCCAGCTCCAGAAACTGCACAAAAGATTATGGATATGAGACAGGCAAAGAGAAAGGAGCAGTCATAAAATTAGTTATTGCAATCTTGCAGATAAATGAATATGTTCCATTTTGGCTTTCTGTACATTTGACGATAGTACAGAAACAAAACTGAATATACACCTTGTGAATTATAATAATCTAACTTGCCAGCTTGGAATAACAGTCTAAAAAGAAAGGAAAGTTACCAATTAGATGGCATATTTTAAGCAATGAAGTCTTCAGAATTATATCCTTATTTGACTCATCATTTGACTTACTGCTAGTCCATTTGTTTCTCAAAGATTTAAGTTGCCTCAACATTTAATTAATATCAACTACATAAATATCAGTTGAGGGCTTACTCCACGTAGGCACAGTTTTAGGAATTGGGGACTTTTAGTAACCAAGACAAGTATGATTTTGCCTCTCTCAAAGTTTACTGTCTTTAACATTTCAGTCTGATTGAGCATGAAGAATGTAATTGTCCTAGTATGAACTACTGAAACAAAAATAGTAATACTGAGACCTATATGATCCTTACATTACCCACTACTTTTTAAACACATACTTTTTAAGGGAAGTCTTTATCTTTAACACAAAATTTACCATACGATCTGTATAATCTATAAAACCTAACAAGTTCTCTTCTGCTGTCTGAGTCCATACTCATTAAAGATACTTTAACATGGATAATAAAACATTTTCAGATGAATAGTGTAACTGAATTTAACTCCAAAAATACCTACTGACGGTCTCTGAAGTATAAAGCATATTGTATGTCCCTCCCCCCACCAAAAAGCAGAAAATCACTTAAGACATAATGCCCACTCTTGGTTGTTTTGGTGGCATTCAGGAAATATTTACATGAAGAAAAGGAATAGAAAGTCGAATGAGATGGATGCTATAACATAGGTTTAAACTTATGCTCTAGGTGTATGTGGTATCAAAAGGTTAACTTTAGTTAAGACACTGGGAGAAGACCTCTACAGAAGCTGTAATTGCAAGAATGCCATGAAGAATGAGTTAATCTCATCAAGCAGAGAGGGTGAGGGCAGAAGGGTACAGCTGTGAAGAATTGGCAACACAATATGGTGGTCAGAATTCTGGTACTCTTTCTTACTAGTTGTATGATTTGGTCTAGTTTCTCATTTGTAAAGAGGGACAGTGTAAGACTACATCATAAGGGGGCAACTGGGTGGCTCAGCTGGTTAACTGTCTGCCTTTGTCTCAGGTCATGATTCCAAGGTCCTGGGATCAAGCCCCACATTGGGCTCCTTGCTCGGTGGAAAGCCTGCTTCTCCCTCTCCTTATGCCTGCTGCTCACCTACTTGTGCTCTCTATCTCTCTGTCAAATAAATAAAAAGCCTTTAAAAAAGAAAAAAGAGAGAGTACATCGTAAGTATGTTATAAATATTAAATACAATGATTCATGTAAAGTACTTTACACAGTGCCTGTTACATAATGCTCAATAAATATTAGTTTCTATTATTATTATAGAGTAAAAGTAAAGGAAGAGGAGCAGGGAAGTATAGATTATTCTTTTTTTTTTTAATATTTTATTTATTTATTTGACAGAGAGACAGAAAGCAAGAGAGAGAATACAAGCAGGGGGAGTGGGAGAGAGAGAAGCAGGCCTCCTGCTGAGAAGGGAGGCTGACTCAGGGCTCGATTCCAGGACCCTGGCATCATGACCCAAACTGAAAGCAGATACCCAACCAACTAAGCCAGCCAGTCACCCAGTATAGATTATTCTTAATGAATAGCTGAAAAAGCACATGTAGGGCCTATTGAAAAAGAGATCTTGAGGGGTGCCTGGGTGGCTCAGTGGGTTAAAGCCTCTGCCTTTGGCTCAGGTCATAATCTCAGGGTCCTGGGATCTCTGCTTGGCAGGGAGCCTGCTTCCCTCTCTCTCTCTGCCTGCCTCTCTGCCTACTTGTGATCTCTCTCTCTCTCTGTCAAATAAATAAAATCTTAAAAAAAAAAAAAAAAAAGAAAACAAAGGAAAAAGGGATCTTGAGAGATAGATTATTGAAGGCCTTAAAATACAAGAAAAGTAACATGGCCTTTATTATATAAGTAATAAAAAACCACCCAAGGGGTTGGCATAAGGGAGTAAGTGACATAACCAAACCATAATTAAATTGTGTTTCACTCTTACCAATTTTAAGATGTTTCCAAAGCCTTTTTAAGATGAATAGTTGTACAATGATCAGGATTTTGAGTAGTGATAATAGTAAGTACTGTTGATCAAGCACTTAATAAACACAAGCATTGTGCTCAGTACTCTGCATACTTTTTTATTTAATCTTTCCCCCAAAAATCAATAAATCATGTATAATCAGATAAATATAACAGAAAACTAAAGCTAAAAGAGGTTTAAAAAAAAACCCAAGGTCACACAGCTTAAAGAAAAGTGAATATTATGAAAAAATAAGTCTTTTAACTAACTTAATAGCATGGTTCTGGTTTGTTCTATCTTAATATATATCACACTCCATTGTATCTGACTGCTTAATTGTCTGCTACCCCCATTAGAGTGAAAGTTCCTTGAACTGGGGACCATACATCAGTCACTGTTGTGATCTAGGCAATTAACACTCATGTCATGAATAAACAAATGAATGGATAAATGTAATTTTATGACAGAATTTTCCTTAAATGGCATATTTATAAGCTTCATCTTATTTATTGCAAGCCTGCTAGAGCTGTTTCTAGAATATATGTAGAGTTTATATTTTATTTTTTAAACTTTATAACAACAGTTTCAGGAATTTTTATGGTCTGATTAACATATTTGAGTCTTTAAAATCTAAACAAAACAAGACTTTCAGAGTATTTGATTAATGTACCTTGTATTTGTGCCATCAACAAATCCATGTTTTTTTGTTAAATAATTTACATTATTCTAGACAAGGAAAGCTTCAAATTTCTATTCTTTGAATAAACTTTTCAATGAAAAGGAAAAAATTGTTTCTTAAAACTAGACTACATTTAGAGTCCTCTAGAGTCAATTTAAGCCATATTCATGCCAGTCAAAAAAGAAAAAGTACAAAACAAATATAGAAACATCAAACACAATTAATAACTGTAAAAGTGGGCAATCAGTGAGGTTAAAAAGAATACAAACACTTTAAATCATTTAAACACTTTAGATCATGACTTTTCTCTGGATGACTGATGTTGATTCTCTGACTCCAAACTAACACGACATAAACAGAAATAATATTGTCATTTGCTCAATACATTAAAACTGATATTATCTGTTAAACATTACTACAGATAATCTTAAATGGCTTGCAATTTTAAAGAGGAAAGCCCATAAGACAACTTGATTTTTCCAGAAGATTTACAACCTAAATAGTTTTTTCTCTTTGGTTCAGCACACAAAATATGAGACTTATAATGATTAATAAAGGTTAAATAATAGCTAGAAAAATCAAGTCCTAGGACTTTTAAATTACCAGAAATAATCCAGACAGAAAATAAGCATGTAAATGTATCTGGATTGGGTGATTATCAAAAATTTTAATTTTCATATTAGGATTTCTTTATCTTCCATGTTTCCTACAGCGGTAATAAAGAGTCTGATTCCATTTATGATGTTTGACTATAAACAGCTTTTAAGGCCCATCACCATGCTTGCTCTTCTGCCTCTCAGATGGGCAAGCTGATAAGAAACCCCAGATGCTACCTTCTTTGGTGCAAATGGAAAGCTCAAACCATATAATCTCTTGGCCATGCACAGGAACCCACACCCTTGACCTATTCCCTACTATAGTAAAAAGCTAAGCCAGTCTTCTTTCCATATTCTTTCAAACTATCTCTGGACTTGCTTGGGAGCCAACCTTGCACTTCACAGAATGCTGCTCTGTAAGTAATAAACCTTTTCATATCGACTTGGTGCATGTGGTATCTCATCAGTCTCAACATCAGAATCAAACTCTGGATGAGAATTCATTCACTACAGAGTGGGTGACAATTGTCAACGTATATTATTTTCATAATTTAAAAAGCACATAAAAATGAACAAAGTTTAGGGGTGCCTGGCTGGCTGAGTTGGAAGAGCATGTGACTCTTGATCTTGGGGTTCTGAATCAAGAAGCTCCATGTGGGGTATAGAGAGTACTTAAATAAATAAAACTTTAAAAAAATGAACAAGACTTAAGGATGTTGAAGCTTATCAGCCATGTCTCTCATACATACATACATCCATGTACACACACACACACACACACACACACACACAGGCAAAATATAGGTCACTTTTCAATGCATATTTCCCAGATATTTTGCAAAAATAATTTTACATCAGATCATGGAAGAAATTATACTACTGCTTTCAAATAACCTATGGAAATATTATACAGTATGAATAACTGACAAAATGCACACTGAGGAAATTTTGATCACAATATATTATGAAAAATAAAAGTACTAAAAGTAAACATTTTAGTACTAAAACATTTTAGTACTAAAATTTTTAGTACTAAAAACATTTTAGTACTAAAAGTACTAAAAGTAAACATTTATCAAGTGCTATTGTGAACTAGGCTCAGTGATAAAAGCTTTATATGCATTTTCTCCTCTAGCCTTCACAACACTTTTCAGCAGATATTTCAGGATCCCATTTTGCAGATGGGGAAACTAAAGCCCAGGGAGATTAAGTAACTTGCTTAATATCACAAAACTGAGTGGGAGAGGTGAGATTTGAAAAACCAGAAAATATGCTTCCACAGTTATGTACCATAAAATATCTCCTAAACCATTTTCTCTCTAAAATTAAATATAACTGATTATTAAGGGATGATTCAAGATGAGGGTGTTAGGAAGACCCTGAACTCAACTCCTCCCACAGACACACCAAATCTACAGTTACATACAGAATGAATTCCCTTTGAAAAAGATCTGAAAACTATCTGAACTCCATCTTCAAAACAAACAGTAAAATCAAGATGGTTAGGAGAGACAGAAATACAGCCTTGCCAAAAACCTTAGACCCAGCACAGCATCCCTCATTCAGGAGGGATCTCACAAACTGGAGCTTTTCCTCTGAGGAGTAAGTTGTTTGTGCCCCACAGGCACTCCAATCCTGGACCTACAATGGAGAAATGAGTCCCCAGAACATCTGGCTTTGAAAATCAATGGGACCCACATCCAGGATACCTAAAGGACAGTAGGGAACTGAGAAACTTCTCATAAAAGGCTGGCATACAGACTGACTCACCCTAGGGACCAGTGCAAAGTGAGCAGTTTGAAAAGCACCTAGACTATATGTGAAGATGATTCCTTTGGTAACCTTATAATATCTGCCAGAGGGGCAGAGGCCTGTTTGGACACTCTCCAGAGCTGGACATGGCAGGCACCATTTTTTTGCCCTCCCTCTACAATGATAATTTTTTTTTTTAAGATTTTATTTATTTATTTGACAGAGAGAGATCACAAGTAGGCAGAGAGAGAGAGAGGAGGAAGCAGGCTCCTGCTGAGCAGAGAGCCCGATGCAGGACTCGATCCCAGGACCCTGAGATCATGACCTGAGCCAAAGGCAGCGGCTTAACCCACTGAGCCACCCAGGCGCCCTACAATGATAATTTTGATGGATGGATAATTTTGATGGATAAATTTGATGTTCTTTAACAAAGAACCTTTGGTCTTCTACTGCCTCACTAAAGAAAATAGGTGCATCCTAGCCCTACATTTTCTTAACTCCCTGTGAAAGCAGGCAGGCAGGGCCCCACACTGCACTCTCCAGCTGCCTTGCTAAAGCCGGAAAACATATGCAATGCACAGTAAGAGCTACCCCTTGATCACCTGGCTCTGCTAGCCAGGGAGAATCTTCCATTCCTGGGTCCCACCAGACTATAACAATCAGAAAGACCACTTTAAGCAGACTGTCACCACAGAGCACCACACAGACAATAGACTGAAATGCATCCCCAGACTTTTTGTGAAAAATACATATTTACTTGTCCTGGAGCTTCAGCCTGAGGGGCAGACTTCAGGTTTGCCACATATCTATAGGTTACAAAAGTGCTCTACAGAATGTAGGTGGAGGGACACCATCTTTGTGCTTTCCCTAGGCCTCATTACAACTCGTTGGTGTCTCTCAGAAAGGAGTTTATATGCTTGTCTGAAGCTTCAATTTTTGCAACTTTTGCACAGGAGACATCTTTAATTGTGATGGCAAAGAACTCTATATATTTGTATACTTTAAAATCTCCTACATGAAGGTCTGGTTTCCAATTGGCCTGAAACTAGGTGCTGATTGAGAGTCCTCTCTTTGGAACACTGGATGATCTTGGCACACCCTCAACACCTGGGAACTATTAAGAATAAATCAAGCTGCTCTGGCAATTACAAGGATTTGAAAAACAACCAAGAACTTGGGCCAGTTTGAAAGATAAGTTCCATCTCCTACACAAGGCCATTTCTTAAAAACTGGAAGAGATAGCTGTTTCCTAGTACATAGAAACAGAGATTCAAGCAAAATTAGGAAACAGAGGAATACATTCTAAACAAAGCAACAAGATAAAACTATAGAGAAAAGCCTTAATGAAACAGAGATAAATAATTTATTTGAAAAAGAATTCAAAGTAATGGTCATAAAGATATTTGTGGAACTTCAGAGAAAATGGATAAACACAATGAGAACTTCAGCAAAGGGACAGAAAAATACAAGATAATAACAAATAGAAGTCACAGAGCTCACTGAACTGAAACATATACTACGGGAGTTCAGCATCAGACTAGATGAAGTAGAAGAAAGGATCAGTGATCCACAATACAGGACAGTGGAACTCAAACAAACAGAACAACATAAAAAAGTTTTAAAAGTGAAAATACTTTAAGTGACCTATGGAACAATTTCAAAGAAAATAACATATGCATTAGAGAGGTCCCAGAAGGAGAAGTGAGAGAGAAAACAGCAGAAACCTTATTTGAAGAAATAATGGCTAAAAACACCCCTAACTTGTGAAAGGGAAAAGAAATCCAGAGAATTCCAAATAAAATGAACCCTAAAAGAGCTATACCAAGACACATTATAATTAAAATGTCAAAAGCTGAAGATAAAGAAAAAACCACAACCCAACAAAAGAAAAGCAATTTGTTACATACAAAGTAACCTCCACAAAACTGAGCAGAATTTTCAACAGAAACTTTTCAGGCCAGAAAGGAATGAAATTATACATTCAAAGGGCTGAAAGGAAAATCTTCCAACAAAGGTTATTCAGAATTGAAAGAGATATGGTTTCCCAAAGAAGCAAAAGATAAAGGAGTTCATCACCACTAATCCAGCCTTTAAAAAATGTTAAAGGGACATCTTAAGCTAAAAAGAAAGAACATTAATTAATAGCAAGAAAATATATGAAAGTATAAATCTTACTGGGAAAAGTAAATATATATTAAAGGTAGTGACTTGGGGTGCCTAGGTGGCTCAGTGGGTTAAGCTGCTTCCTTCAGCTCAGGTCATGATCTCAGGGTCCTGAGATCGAGCACTGCATCAGGCTCTTTGCTCAGCAGGGAGCCTGCTTCTCTCTCTCTCTCTCTTCCTGCCTCTCTGCCTACTTGTGATCTTTCTCTGTCAAATAAATAAATAATTTATAAAGTCTCTACCTTTAAAGGTAGTGACTTAATCACTTATGAAGCTAGCATAAATGTTAAAAAACAAAAGTAGTAAAAATAACTATAATTACTATAATCAGGGCGCCTGGGTGGCTCAGTGGTTAAGCCGCTGCCTTCGGCTCAGGTCATGATCTCAGGGTCCTGGGATCGAGTCCCGCATCGGGCTCTCTGCTCGGCAGGGAGCCTGCTTCCTCCTCTCTCTCTCTCTCTGCCTGGCTCTCTGCCTACTTGTGATTTCTCTCTGTCAAATAAATAAATAAAATCTTTAAAAAAAAAAAATAATTACTATAATCAGTTAAGGAATACACAAAATTTTGTAATGTAAAATGTGACATCAAAACATAAAAAATGGGAGAGGAGAGTAGAAGAGTATAGTTTTAAAATGTATTCAAACTTAAGTTTCTAGTGACAAAATAAACTAGTTAGTCTTTTATATGTAAGTTCATTATAAGCACAAAGCAACAACTTATAGGAGATTAAAGAGAAAGAAGAAGAAGGAGGAGGAGGAGGAGGAGGAGAAGAAGAAAAAAGAAAAAAGAAAAAGAAAGGGAAGGAGAAGGAGAAGAAGAAGGAAGAGGAGGAGGAGGAAGAAATTTAAGCATAACACCAAAGAAAGTCATCAAACCATAAGAGAAAAGAGCAAAATAAAAATAAAGGAGCAGAGAGAAATTACAAACAGTCAAAAACAAAATGGTGGGTACCTGGGTGGCTCAGTTGGTTAAGCAACTGCCTTCAGCTCAGGTCATGATCCCAGAGTCCTGGGATGGAGTCCCACGTCGGGCTCCCAGCTCCATGGGGAGTCTGCTTCTCCCTCTGACCTTCTCCCCTTTCATGCTCTCTTTCACTGTCTCTCTCTCAAATAAATAAATAAAAATTTTTTAAAAAGGCAATAAGTACATACCTATCAATAATTATTTTAAATGTAAATGGACTGAATTCTCCAATCAAAAGTCAAAGACTAGCTGAATGGATAAAAAGCAAGCAAACAACAACAACAACAACAACAAAAGCCAAGACCATTTATATGTTACCTACAAGAGACCCATTTCCAATGCAAGGATGTAGACAAACTGAAAGCACAGGGATGGAAAAAGAAGTTTCACACAAATAGAAATCAAAACAGAACTGGAGTAGCTATACTTATATCAAATAAAATTACTCTTTAAAACAAAGAATGTAATAATAGATAAAGGAGAGCATTACATAATGATACACAGTCAATCCCACAAAAAAATAAACATTTGCAAATATTTATGCATCCAAATAGGAGCACCTAATATATAAAGTAAATATTAACAGATCTAAAGGAAGAAATTGACAGCAATAAAATAATAGCAGAGGACATTAATATCCCACTTACACCAATGGATAGATTATCCATACAGAAAATCAATAAGGAAACATCAGCCTTAAACAACACATTAAGCCAGAGGGACTTAAGAAGTATACAGAGAATATTCCTTCCAAAAGCAGCAGAAGACACATTCTTCAAGGGTACATGGAGCAATCTCCAGGATACATCATATGTTAGGCTACAAAACAAGCCTCAATAAATTTAAGAAATTTGGAATCATATCAAGTGTCCTCTCTGACCACAATGGTATAAAACTAGAAATCAATTACAAGAAGAATACTGAGAAAATGACAAATATGTGAAGATTAAAAAACATGCCACTGAACAACCAATGGATCAATGAAAAAATCAAAGGAGAAATCAAAAATTACCTTGAGACAAATAAAAATGGAAATACAACTTACTAAAATATATGGGATGCAGTTATAGTAGTTTTAAAAGAGAAGTTCAGGGGCGCCTGGGTGGCTCAGTGGGTTAAAGCCTCTGCCTTCGGCTCGGGTCATGATCCCAGCGTCCTGGGATCGAGCCCCACATCGGGTTCTCTGCTCAGCAGGGAGCCTGCTTCCTCCTCTCTCTCTGCCTGCCTCTCTGCTTACTTGTGGTCTCTGTCTGTCAAATAAATAAATAAAATCTTTAAAAAAATAAATAAATAAAAATAAAAAAATAAAAGAGAAGTTCATAATGATACAGGCCCACCTCAAGCAACAAGAAAAATTTCAAGTAAATGATTTCACTTCACACATAAAGAACTAGAAAAAGAAAAAAAAAATGAAGCCCAAAATTAGTAGAAAAGTTCAGAGCAAAAATATATAAAACAGAGACTAAAAAGACGATAGAAAGGACCAATGAATTGAAAATCTGGATCTTCGAAAAATTTTAAAAACTGACAAACACTATTAGCTAGATTCATCAAGAAAAAATAAGAGAGCATTCAAATAAATAAAATAGAAATGAAAAAAGTTACAACTGATAGCACAAAAAACAAAGTACTGTAAGAGACCACTATGAACAATTATAAACCAACAAATTGGATAACCTAGAAGAAATATATAAATTCCTAGAAACACCCATCTTCCAAGACTTAATCATGAATAAATAGAAAATCTGAATAGAACATTTACTACTAATAAGATTAAATCAGTAACCAAAAACCTCCCAATAAATAAAAGTCCAAGACAGATGGCTTCACTGACTAATTCTATCAAATACTTAAATGTTTAATATCTATTAATTAATGTTTTTAATTAATAATGTTTTAAATCAATATATGAATTACTTATCATTAATATATTAATAAATAAATTATTAAATGTTTAATATCTATTAATTAATGTAATTAATAGATATTAAATGTTTAATATTTATTAATTCTCAAACTCTTTCAGCAAATTGAAGAGGAGAGTATTTTTCCTAATTCACTTTATGAAGCCAGCATTACCCTGATATCAAAATCAGTCAAGGACACCCCAAAAAAGAAAATTATAGACCAACATCTTTGATAAGCACAAATGAAAAAATCCCCCCAAAATATTAGCAAACTGAATTCAACAATACAGTAAAAGGATCATTTAGTATGATCAAGCACAGGGATTATTATTCCAGGGGTGCAAGAATGGTTCTACATCCACAAATCATATATCAGTGTGATACGACACATTAACAAAATTAAAAAGAAAAATCATATGACCATCTCAATAGATACAGGAAAAGTTTTGACAAAATTCAACATCCATTTATATAAAATCTCTGAACAAAATTGGTGTAGATGGAATATAACTCAACAGAATAAAGGCCATATACAACAAACCCACAGTTAATGTCATAGTCAGTGGTGTGAAGCTGAATTTCTTCTAAGATCAGGAACAAGACAAGGATGCTCAATCTTGACACTTCAATTTAACATGGTATTGGGAGTCTTAGCCAGAGCTATTAGACAAGAAAAATAAATAAAAGGCAACCAAACTGGGAAGAAAGTAGTAAAATTGTCACTATTTTTGTGGACAACATGATTTTATATACAGAAAACCATGAGACTCTTAACTGTAAGGAACAAACTGAGTGTTGTTGGAAGGGAGGTGGGTTGGGGTGATAGGGTAATCGAGTGATGGACATTAAGGAGGACATTTGATGTAATGAGCACTAGGTGTTACATCAACTGAAGAATCACTAAATTCTACCCCCTGAAACTAATAATACCCTATATGTTAACTAACTTGAATTTAAATAAACTCTTAAAAAAAAAAAAAAAAGAAAAGGAAACCCTAAAGACTCCACCAAAAAAACCTGTTTAAAGAAATGAATTCAGTTAAGTTACAGGGTATAAAATTGACATGCAAAAATATGTTGCATTTCTATACACTAAGAATAAACTATCAGAAAAAGAAATTAAGAACACAAACTCATTCAAAATTGCAACAAAAACAATAAAATACCTAGGAATAAATTTAACCAAAAAGATGAAAGTTCTGTCCACCAAATATTATAAGACACTGATGAAAGATTAAATTAATTAAAGATTAAACAAAATTAAGTAGAAAGATAGTCTGTGCTCACAAATTGGAAGAGTTACTACTGTCAAAATGCCCACATTACTCAGAGAATTCTACAGATTTGATGCAATCCCTACCAAAATTCCAATGGCATTTTTCACAGAACTACAATAAATAGTTCTAAAATTTGTGTGGAACTTCTAAAGACCCCACATAGCCAAATCAATCTTGAGAAAGAACAATACAGGAAGTATCATTCTCCCTGATTTCAAACTATACTAGAAAGCTAAAGTATTTAAAACATGCTGTTGGCATAAAAGCAGACACATAAATCATTAGGACAGAATAGCAAAACCAGAAATATGTAGTCAATTAATCCAAGACAAACGGGAAAATATTTACAGTGAAAAAAGGACAGTCTCTTTAATAAATGGTGTTTGAAAAACTGGACATCCATGTGCAAAAGAATGAAACTAAACAACTATATTACACCATACACAAAAATTAACTCAAAATGCATTAAAGACTTGACCATAAGACCTGAACAATAAAGCTCCTAGAAGAAAACATAGTTGATAATCTTGACATTGGTCTTGGTGATGTTTTCTGGAATTTAACTCTAAGAGCAAAGGTAACAAAAGCCAAAATAAAGAAGTGGGACTACATCATATTAAAAGCCTCTGCACAGCAAAGAAAACCATCAGTAAAATGAAAAGGCAACCTATTAAATGAGAGAAGATATTTGCAAATCATATATCTATTAAGATTAATATCCAAAATATATCAGGAACTCCTATAACTGAATAGCAAAAAGGTAAGAACAATATGATTTTTTTAATGGGCAGAGGGTACTACTAATTTTTTTTAAATGGTCAGAGCAGATTGAATAGACATTTTTCTAAAGAAGACATACAGATGGCAAACAGGCACATGAAAAGATATTCAGCCACACTAATCATCTGGAAATGGCAAATCAAAACCACATTGAGATATTACTTCAGACCTATTGGGATGGCTATCATTAAAAAGACAATAGATAACAAATGCTGGTGAGGATGTTAAAACGGATACATCATGCGCTGTTGGTGGGAATGTAAATTGGTTCAGCCATTGTGGAAGACAATACATAGGTTTCTCAAAAAAATTAAAAATAGAATTACCATATGATCTAGCAATTCTACTTCTGGGCATTTATTTGGAGAAAATGAAAACATACATTTAAAAAGATATATGCATCCCTATGTTCAGTGCAGTATTCTACACAAGAGTCAAGATATGGAAACAACCTAAATGGCCATCAATGGATGAATGGATAAAGAAGATGTAATACACACATAAACAAAGGAATACAATTCAACCATAAAAGACAATGAAATCTTACCATTTGCAACATGGATGGACCTAGAGGATATTATGCTAAGTGAAATAAGTCAGACAATAAAAGGCAAATACTCCATGATATCACTTATATGTGGAATCTAAAAAAAAAAAAAAAAAAAAAAAAAAGGCAAACTTATGGATATGGACAATAGAGTTGTGGTTACCAGAGGGTAGGAAGAGTTGGTAAAATGCATGAAGGG
Source organism: Mustela nigripes (assembly GCF_022355385.1). Taxonomy (NCBI): domain Eukaryota; kingdom Metazoa; phylum Chordata; class Mammalia; order Carnivora; family Mustelidae; genus Mustela; species Mustela nigripes. Next base: position 173,615,433 of record NC_081557.1, read on the forward strand.
AGTGGAGAGGTATAAACTTCCAGTTGTTGAGATGAATAGGTTATGGGATATGGTGTGCAATAGGGTTACTAGAGTCAATGGTATTGTGGTGCATATTTGAAAGTTGCTGGGAGAGTGGATCTTAAAAGCTGTCTTTATGGTGTGTACCTGGCTGGTTCAGTCAGTGGAACATGTGACTTTCGATCTCGGGGTTTTAAGTTTGAGCCCCACATTGGGTGTAGAGATTACTTAAAAGCAAAATCTTAAAAAAAAAAAAAAAATTAAAAAACTAACTAAACAATGGAATGCCTGGATGGCTTAGTCAGTCAAGCATCTGCCTTCAGCCCAGGCCATGATCCCAGAGTTCTGGGATCAAGTCTGGAATCGGGCTCCTTACTCAGCAGGGAGCCTACCACTCCCACTGTTTGTGCTCTATCTCTCTCTCTCTTTCTCTCTCTCTGACAAATAAATAAAAATAAAATCTTAAAAAAAACTGAACAAAATAAAATAGATTTTTTAAGTTCTCATCATAAAAAAATTATAACTTTTTATGGTAACAAATGACTAGACTTAACATGGTGATCATTTTGCAGCGTATACAAGTGTTAAATCATTACATTGTCCCACTGTAACATAAGGAATATCAGTTATACCTCAATAGAAGATTTAATAGAAGATTTAATAACTCCATTTTTATCATAATTACATTTTATACTTGATTTATCTATTCCCTTTAGGTGAACATTTAAGTTTTCAGCATTTTTCCAGTGACTAAGCCCTAAACTAAACACAAGCTCCAGAATGACAGTTATCTTAGGTTAAATTTCTAGGGCATCCATTCACACTTTTCCTTTTCCTAATAATGGCCCAATTTTCCTTCCTGCATTCATCTCTTCCCCCACACTACCCAAATGCATAAAGGGTAATTACCACATGGTGAGCTCTAGGAGTAAACCTGATTGGTTTAAGCCACCTCTGCCAACATGAAATCAGAGAGGGAAACAAATGATAAGAGACTCTTAATCATAGGAAACAAACTGAGGGTTGGTGGAGGGGAGAGGAGTGGAAGTAGGGGGAATGGGGAAACTGGATGATGGACCTTAAGAAGAGAATGTGACATAATGATCACTAAGTATATTATATAAGACTGATGAATCACTGAACTCTACCTCTGAAATTAATAATATATTATATGTTAATTAATTGCATTTAAATTAAAGCTTAGGGTAACATACATATATATGTACGTACGTATGTACATACATCACCTCTGCCACAATGACTGGGTCAGGAATACCGACATAAACCAATTAGCATAGGTCACTGACCTAGCCACAAGAATTAGTTCAGGAATGGACATGTTATCTAATTTAGATCAATAAAATTCAAAGAAAGATTTATACAGAACTCCTGGGAAATAAGTTCTCTCATGCTTAATAAAACAAGCAAACCAAAAAAAAAAAAAAAAAAAAAAAAAAAACAGAAAACAAGGTCTTACTTCCTCCAAAAGTGATGAAACAGAATTATAAAGCTTAAAATAACTGCACTCATTTTACCTCCATGAAGGAAGCCAGCCTGAAGATGAAACCAATACACAGAGGGTACAGCTGAGCAAACTGGAGAAACCGCCAGAACTAATGGTTTAAACTAGCCTGAAGCTCACCTCCTCTGAATTTTTGATCGTGGGAGCTAATGATATTTATGTTTGTTTAAGCTAGTTTAATTTCGTTTTCTGCTACTTGCAGTCTTAACTCACATATGTAAAATCAGACTCCCTCTAGTGATTTTACACTACTCTATCCTTTCAACAAACATCTGTACAAAACACCCTCCTGGTACCAGTATAAGATTCTTTATTCACGTGAAATGGGACGTTAATAACTTTTCTCTAAGACTTGAGGTTGTAGGTCTGTATTTTTCATTTCCAGAAACGTTAACTCCTTTACTTCACTATTTCTCATCAAAGCTACTCCCAGGTTTTTTACAGTTTGTTCCTGGGTACTACATCATAACAGAGATCAGTAGAAGGAAGTTCAAAAGAACCTCAAGATTGTTTTCAGTGTTTTATTCCTTACACTCCCTGAGTAATCCTTCACATAGGACCCTGATGCAATGACTGAGGGTCACGTGGAAAGTTACTGAAGAATGAAATAACATTGATCAAACTGAGCCTTCATGGCAGTGAAATCTCACACGTTGAAAAGCAGGGACTGTAGTGGTGCCTGAGTGGCTCAGTCGGTTAAGCTCCCAACTCTTGACTTTGGCTCAGGTGATGATCTCAGGGTCATGAGATCAAGCCCCAAGTCAGGCTCGCACTGGGTTTGGGGCCTGCTTAAGGTTTTCTCTCCCCCTTTCTCTCTGCTCCTTCCCTACCCTCCCCCTCTCCCTCTCGCATTCTTTCTCTCTCCTTAGAAAAAGAAAGAAAAGAAAAGAAAAGAAAAGGAAAAGAAGGAAGGAAGGAAGGAAGGAAGGAAGGAAGGAAGGAAAGTTGGATGTATGGAACAATTGGTCAATGCTTGAGGTCTAGGTACTTCAAGAAATACTACATAGTTTTGCAGTTTGTTTTTGTTTTTGTTTTTTTTTAATAATGATTGTAGAAACTATGGTAAAACATGAAGGAAAAACTTATTTATAACACTAAGTAGAGAAAGAAGATACAAAACTGTACACACAATATGTATTGTTATGTAAGAGTCACAAACCAAAACGACAAAATGAAACATAATTTTTTAAAACTCTGAAGCACATTAAAAGCAAACAAAACAAACACCAAAAATATGCTAACAGTGGTTATCCTGGGGACTAGACTTTTTTCCTGTTTTTTCCTTTCTCACTTTTTAATGATCATAGGTGACTCAATGAAGGAAATTTTTAATGTTTTAACATAGGAATGCTAGCATCATTTTCGCTAACCACTTTTTTAACTTGCAGACTTGTTTGAGATGTACAAAGATAAAAAAAGTTGAGGAGGGAACATTTAGCATTGCAGAGCTTGAGGGTCTCAATGTCCACTTTCCCAAAGAAGTTTTCTGGGCCAAAGGAGATGTACAGTATCCAAAATAAGACCTTATCCTCCATAAAATTTAAATACTGTCCCTCAGGTGCTAAGAAACAAAAGACCACCAGTCAGGTCTTCTGAGTCTCTTGGCAATCTCTCAGCCTCCTCTAAAGAGTAGTATCATGCAAGAAATAACATAGCTGATGAAGGGACAAAAAAAAGAAAGGACAGAGTTGTGAATCAGCCCAACTTAATCAGACTATGCAAAGGGAAGAAGGAAGAAGCAAGGAATTAGATAACACCAAGCTATAAATCTGTATATACCATTATTTTCCCAAAGTGAAGCACAAAGTACAAAGGGGAAACAAAGAGGAGACAGAGGAAAATGAAGTGGAAGGAGATGGAACTGGGAAGACAGATGCCAGGGATAGGCATATAAAAGAACAAACAATAAACCAGAATTATGGAGAGAGATAAAGGAGTTAATAGAAAGGACAGAAAGAAAGTGAACAAGCAACCAGAAGAGAAAGGATAGTCCCAGTGGTGTCAGAACTGATGATGGAAACCTTAGGGAGACCCTGGGAAAGGAAGGTGGAGGTGAATGACAAATGTGCAGCATCAAAATAAATCATCTTTTCTAGATCTTCTGCGGGAACAAAATTTCCAGAGATTTAGATTTGGTAAACAGATGAACCTGGATCACAGTGAGGAACGTACAGGGGACTTGAGATGTCAAACACACAGAAGTTAAAGTTTGCCTGTACTGTTCAAAATAACACCATGCATGGCCTTTTAGCATCAGGACCATTTCAAATAACTGCAGTTCAGAGAGACTTCCCTAAAAACCTGAGACAATATGTTAGTTTTTCTTTAGTTTTTCTACACCAAAAACTAATGATGTACTGTATGGTGACTAATATAAAATAATAAAAATAAATAAATAAACCAACTAAAAAAAGAAATCAACTATTTATTTATTATAACATGAGAAAATTGATTGAAAGAAGACACATTTGAAAATAATCTCTATTTTCTGATTTTTTTTTAAGATTTTATTTATTTATTTGACAGACAGAGATCACAAGTAGGCAGAGAGGCAGGCAGAGAGAGAGAGAGAGAGAGGGAAGCAGGCTTCCTGCGGAGCAGGGAGCCCGATGCGGGGCTCGATCCCAGGACCCTGAGATCATGACCCGAGCCGAAGGCAGCAGCCCAAACCACTGAGCCACCCAGGCGCCCCTATTTTCTGATTTTTAAAATTAAAATTCTTAAGGCACAGATTGTTAACTGGGAGTGAATTTTGTAGCCTGAAGTTGCTTTATTTATTAACCCAGAAAGACAAGCACAGAGAATAAGAGAATGGGCTCAGAGTGAAAGAGGCCTGCCTGGGTCCAGGCTCCACAGTTTATCGGCATGTTAGGACTCTTTCCTAAGTTCTCTGACCAGGAATCTCCCCATCTATGAGAGGACAATCTCAGTAACTGTCTCATATGGCTATTGTGAGGATTCAACGAAATAATACATACGAAGTACTTAGCATAGTACGTGGCACATAGTACTTAGTAAATGCTGTCACTAGTTTTAAAAGTCATCATACTGATTGTCTTTGCTAATGTTATGGCCAATACTGTTTCAGTGTGAGTGGGAATTTTATTAAGACAGGAAACATCATTTCTTACTTACTTTGTTGTGCACTGTATCTCAAATCCACTGAGGTCCCTGATCTTATACATGTGATTTCCTGTGTCTGGATCCCAGACCCTGCCTAATTCCCACTCATCCCCCACTCTTAGCTAAAACTTGGCCTCCTTCTAGATTTCAGCCTTCTCTCACTCTGAAGGATGGGGTTGGCACCTAACAACCTACTCTTCCCCTGTGCTATTGTGATCCCATTACAATGTAATGCCATGTCTATTTTATTGATCTGTATTCCCCCTTATATCACATACACACACACACTTACAATTTTAAGCTTCATGAAAACATAAATCTCTTCTTGACTTTAATTTCTAACCCCATCTTGTACTCAAAATTTGCCTAAGTTTCTAATAAATGTTCTTTTAAATAAATAAAGGACACTTAGCAAATGGATGTTAAGAAGTTTTACAAGCCTTATGTGCCAGGCTGAATCATAAAATATCTATTAATCAGAAGCACTTTGTAATTTCTAAACTATAAAGTTCAATGACTACTTGAGAAGAGTATCCTAAATAATTTGACAGTAAATAAATAAAGTACCTTGACATATTTATATAGATCTTTGAAGTAGTAAGCTGAAGAAAGCAATTTAAATAATATGCCTTCAAGCAATTTTTACAAAATTTAGTCCTTTCCTGAGCCCAGCTATTTTAGTAGCTCTGAATAGAAATTACTTTTTTGGGGAGAGTGATGGAAAATAGCAATCAGAACTGAATGAAAAACTCATCTAATAAACTTCTATACCTGCTATGTGTTAGGCACATAAGCAGATCAAAGAAAGATGAAACACATCCCTTCTTCTCAATAAGTTGACAGTTTAAGTGACATAAATAATAGAGAAATTTTTCCATCTATTGACCTCTCTCCACCAAATTCCTCAATTAATGACATTTATTTGTAGTTTATATACACATACTTAGCTTTGAATGCAAGAAAGGTCATTATTAGACACAAATATGTACATTTATTTCCTTTGCAACTGATACGTACCTGATGTATTTGAGATAAATTAAGCATGCCAGTTTATATCACAACTTTATGATTAATTTAGTCTTTTGAAAATAAACCAATTTTCTCCAAGAGCACATGCTCATACATCCATCAAATAGACAAGATGATTTGTATATAGCCTCTAAAATTTTACCCTGCAGCAGCTAATTATTTTTCCTGTTGGCAAAAGCTTCTGAACACCTGTTGAAGTCATTATTGTTCAGTCCTTTGGGGGCAATAGGAGAGCTCAGCTCCCTCACACACTGCATATTTCTCAAGATTCACCAGGAACCTCATTGACTTGCTGCTGCACAACCTGAGCCATTTAACAGGTGGCTGGTCCTGCTTCTACTCTCCACCTTCCCCAAAAATGATATACTAGATTTCTTTGTTTTTTTATTTTTCATTTCTTTTATTTTCCCTAATGCAAATATCCAAAGTAGTAGGGACAGTCTCAGGAGCAGACAGAATTTAACCCAGAAGATTAACTTCATGAACCTACATGGAACTAGAGCTTTGCTTGTGAAATAGGAGATGAATGGGTCTTTTCCTTTCCTCAAAGCTGAGAAAAATGGGTGAGAACTATAAAGATATCAGTCCTTCCAAAATATGATAGGTCAAAAAAAAAAAATCATCTCAACAAAATGATGGATACTAAATGGGTTACTGAACACTGTGACCATTTCTTTTAGAAAATTAAGAAACTCTCTTTTTTTAAGATTTTATTTATTTATTTGACAGACAGAGATCACAAGTAGGCAGAGAGGCAGACAGAGAGAGAGGAGGAAGCAGACTCCCTGCTGAGGAGAAAGCCCAGTGCGGGGCTCACTTCCAGGACCCTGAGACCATGACCTGAGCTGAAGGCAGAGGTTTTAACCCACTAAGCCACCCAGGAGCCCCAAGAAACTCTTAATTTATAATTATACATTCTTCCTTTCCCTCACCAAGGCAATGCTTGGAGCAGCACTTGGGCTATATGTGTTTATAAGGAAAGCTTTTGTTTTAATGTGCCAAGGGACTAGAATGTAGTGGTTCCCAGCATCTGGCTATTGTGTATTACCATCCTTCCTTCCTGCAATGCAGTTCATTCTCAATTGGTGACAAAGTCTTATTTCAAATTCTGAGACTATGATTCAATATTCCATTGTCCTAAAAACTATTGTGTCCATCAAGATCATGGTAGAAAACAGATTCATTCAAACCATTTACATGAAGGGACTCCAATGAAGCAAGAATTTCATAAGTTTTAGGCAGGGTTAAGGTAATAAGGAAGAATGGTGAGGCACCTACAGACTTCAGCAGTGGGAAGCCATTACTACCAGTAGTGCTGAAGGAAGAAAGGGAGGAAACAGTGTTCCAGGAGGCCAAGAAGTCCTGATACTAAGGAGAAAGGACCACGTGGTAGGAGCTATAGCTACAGGAGACATTACAGAAGATAGAGGAAGTATATATTCTGACCCTTTTCTCTTATTCTCTCATTGATTTCCTATTGACCAAATCCAACTGGATCTTGGAAATCAGCTACAAGAGAATCTAGGTCTAGAGAATAGCCTCCTAAAAATGTAGCACAAGGTAAAGGGCAACAAATAGACCTGGAATGAAACAAATATAAAGAAAAAAGGTATAGGCATATCCAAATAGAACTTGTTACCAAGTTAGTAAACTGGTGCCACAGTATTTATCCCAAGTGGTCTAAATAAGAGAACCATTGAGAGTAGTCCAGATAAAGACTTTGCAATGCATTTGTATGAAAAACAAAAAATTAAGGGTCCCCAAGAGAACTTCTTAAAAAAGAATAAAAAGATTCTCTCCAGAAGGGCAAACTGCCTAGCAGTAACCTTGCTGAGGTATAGAAGCTCATACGTCAACCCTCTACTACTACTGGTACAGAGCAAGAGAAGGTTCTTAGCTTTTGTCCTTGGGAGTTTGGGGGCATAGATCCTGATATCTGACTGCATTTGGAGAAATGAGGACAGGCTGCCGGCTAGAGAACATTCATGACAACTGGGTGAAGAGAGAGTACATTGGTGGGATCATCTTAAGTTTCCACAGACTAGGCTGACACTCAGGAATAGGTAGGCATAAAACAGGTAGGAAAACATTGCCCAAGATGGCTATTTTTCAAGGCCATGAATACCATTAGCTAGAGGCTCTGTAGGTAGACCACAGGATGGGGGCTGGGGAGGTTAGAGAGACAAGCACAGAAGAGGGTGTGATGTAGTGCCAAGTTCTTTGCAGAGAGAACTACAAAACACCCCAAAAAGGTGGCCCATAAGGTACTCTCTCTTTCTTCCCCAACCTTGAAGGAATTTGAAGGAGAGAGAGAAGAGGAAGAAGCAAAAAGAAAAAAAAAAAAAAAACTGGAACAACAGCTTACCAGATGCCCCTTGTCTGTTACTGGCCACTGAGTCACTCAGCAGGGAAAAGAGAGAAGCTTTGTTTTAGATGAGGGATTGAGAAAGATTTTTCCTTTGGATTGTAGTGGGCCATTTAGTACCTAAAAATAAGACTGGGTGAGACCAAACACCTGAAACTGACTAGGCAGAAGACTAGGCATAACTTCAGAAAGATGAAGAAATTGGAGGAACCAGTTCCCTCTAAAGTATAAATGAAAATTGGGGCTGAAAACAGGCAGTTGTATTTAAGTCTCTAAAGCATCCTGACCCCCAGATTCCCTTCATACTTCCTATCCCAGTCATGTGACTATTCCTCCCCAATCCCAGTTGAAGACTAAAGTAATAGTGCTTCCTGAAACCAATGAACCAGAAAGGTGTTTAAGTTCACATGGCCAAAAGTGAGAGCAAGGCGTCAGAATGAAAAGAGAGAGTTATGACAGTTGACCTACCTGACACTGGAAAATCCTAGCCCTTTTGCCCACCTGGGACATAACTTACACACCTCCCAGCAGGAGCCTAAGATTCTTATAAAGGACACTTAACAATCTAAAAGAGAAGACTTTGGTGTTAGCAAATTGAATAGCAGTTGTAAAGGGAGGAAGGAAGGCCCAGTTACCCCTGAACATCTTTTTATTGTTGAGCCGTTTACCATGCACATGTGTTACTTATTAAAATAATAAATACACAAACATTTTAAACAAAAACATTTAAATATATGAAAATTTAAACTGACAAATGCCTCAAAGAAACATAAAAAGATAGTTTGTAAAACAGAAAAGAGATGCTACAACTAAAGAAAGTTTCTAAGATGAAAAAGAAAAAAACTAGAGATGAAAACATGACAATATGATCACAAAAATAAAATATGATAGGATAAAAGTTTACATAGAGATAAGGCAATTTACATAAAAATGCTTGGGAATCAAAGTATCACCTTTTCAGCAGCAAAATTGGGCAATGGAAAAATGCCCTCACAGTTCTGAGGGAAAAGGTTTTCCTACCAAGAATTCATAACTTAGTCAAATTAATAATCACTTTAGGGAGTAAAATTAAAATATGCAAATTTAATTCTTATCATCTTTCTACAAGAAATTATCAAAGGACATGATGCAACAAAATGAGAGTAAAAAATCAAAATATGAGACTGAGAAAACAGAAGACCCAACACAGAAGAAAGAATGAAGGCCTGTCTAGGGTTCTAACAAAGGAAAATTTGAGCCTCAAAAGCAAATATTCAAAAGTGAAAAGGGGGACAGAAAGTTTCATAAAGGATGTATGCAAAAAGAAAGAACAGAAAGACAGACAGGGAGGAAGGAAGGAAAGAAGAAAGGAAAGGAAAGAAGAGGGGGCAAAGTATAGAAGAAGAATATATTTGACTAAGTTGAAAGGATATTCATAATTCTCAGAAAGTTGGAGAACAGATAAGCTTCATTTTCAGTCTCAAAAAATCATTTTTAAAAAGGCAATTTATTAACTCCAAGAAATAGTGTAATTAGAGTAAGCAAATGGCTCAGCTGTGAGAACTATTTACTTGGTAACACTGAATATTGTTAACAAAATAGTGTTGGGTATACTATACTGGGGTACATGGGTGAAAGCAGGTGGGGGATTGTGGGTGGCTAGAAAGAAGAGTATGTTACAGGTTAAAAGAATTAAGTCCTCATCTTTCACAATAGTTAATCTAAAACTGGCAAATCAAGGCATAGAAGAATAAGGATGTTGTTTTATATATTTATATACAAATACATATGTTTAAGATTTGAAGCAATGCAATATATAATACAATAACATATATACATAAACTTTAAATATATATATATATATACACACAAATGCTACATATACATTACTTTGACAGAGATTGAAATCTATGTTATAAATAAATAATCAGCAATAAAGTACATGGTTACACTTTATAAGAGTAAAGAAACCAGTTGAACAATGCAGAATAATTAGGACTCCACAAATGGGCCTAATAGGAGATCATTTAACCCACAGTGAAGAAAAGGAAAGCCCTAAAGTTCACCACCTACAAATCATGTAAAGCAAAAAACAAGTAACAGCAATAAGATAGTTTCCATCTCTGGCTGGATTGCCTTAATTGTGTCTCAAATTGGATATATTCTGGAATACTTAATTTTAACATAAAAAATGACAGACTTTGGCCCTTCCTTATGCATGGAAAGGGTTAGACAGTATTGACTTAACACTTGCATAGACAATTAAATACAAAAATCAATGACGTCTCCACAACTCTTTTGCAAAATATAACTTGATTGGTAAAGGGTTTTTAAGGTGCACCCAAAGGTGGAAGCAAAAGGGAAGGGCCAATGTCAAGGTAGTCAGAGGCAGAGAAGCAGCTAATCACAACTTATAAGGGTGAAAAAAAGTCACACTTTCCAATGTCTAGTTGGAGGGGATAGAAAAATACCATAAAGACTCCTATTCTTTTGCTACTTATCAGAAATGCTCTAACTCCACATACATAGGGTCAATTACTTTGTGAAAAAGGAGCCAAGAATATACAATAGGAAAAAAAAAAGAGTCTCATTAATAAATGGTGTTGGAAAAACCAGGCAGTCACATGTAAAAGAATTAAACTAGACCACTCTGTTTTCCACCATACAAAAAAATTAATTCAAAATGGATTAAAGACTTGAATGTAAGACCTGAAATCATAAAAAAACTGTACAAGAAAACATAAATGGTAAGCTCCTTGACATCACTCTTGGCTATATATATATATTTAGATTTGACACCAAAAACAAAGGTAACAAAAGCAAAAATAAACAAGTAGGACTATATCAAACTAAAAATCTTCTGCACAGCAAAAGAAACAACAAAACAAATGGCTACATACCAAATGGGAGAAAATACTTGCAAATTATGTATCTAAATAGCAAAAAAAAAAAAAAAAAAAAAAAAAATCAATTAAAAAATAGATACAGGATCCAAAGAAAACATACACAGGGCCAACAGAAATATGAAAAGGTGCTCAGCATCACTAATAAGTGAATGCACTAATAAGTGAATTCACTAATAAATGAATCAGTGATCAGCATCACTGATAAGTGAAACGCAAATCAAAACTATAGTAAGCTGTCACCTTACACCTATTAGAAAAGCTAGTATCAGAAAGATAAGAAATAACAAGTGTTGGTGAGGCTGTGGAGAAAAGGGCATTCTCACATATTGTTGGTGGGAATGTAAATTGGTGCAACTACTATGAAAAACAATATGGTGATTCCTCAAAAAATTAAAAATAGAACTACCATATGATCTGGCACTTCCACTCAAGGGCATTTATCAGAAGAGAACAAAAATACTCTCTCAAAAAGATATATACACCCCCATGTTCATTGCAGTACTATTTACAATAGCCAATATATGGAAGCAAATTAAGTGTCCATTGATGGATGCATGGATAAAGAAAATACGGGATATATAAATATAATGGAATGTTATTCAACCATAAAAAAGAGTGAAATCTTACCACTTGCAACAACATGGACATCCCCAGAGGACATTATGTTAAGTGAAATAAGTGGAACGGAGAAAAACAAATACTGTATGATCTCACTTACATGTGGAATCTAAATCAAAAACAAAAACTGAGCTAGTAGATACAGAGAACAGATTGGCAATTGCTAGAAGTGGGGATGGGGAATAGGTGAAATGAGTGAAGAAGCTCAAAAGATACAAACTTCCAGTTATAAAATAAAGAAGTCATGAGGATGTAATATACAACATGGTGACAATAATTAATAACACTGTGCTGTATATTAAAAAGTTACTGACAGTAAATCTTAAAAAGTTCTTATCACAAGAAAAAAATTGTTTTTTTTTATGGTGACAGAGGAGAGATTATAGTTCCTTGCTCCAGAGCCCGAAAGGTAAGCCAAATAGTGCAGTTGTCAATGGCAAACTCAGCAAGCTCACAAGTAAACTTCAATGAGGATGGTGTATCATAAGGAATGTTCATATCCTGTAGATAAACTAGGAAAGAACCCATTCATCCTCTGAATTAAACAAATGTTTATATTCTAGCAGTAAAATGTGTCATCAGTGAAAAATGTTTACATGCAGATATTTTTACCAAAAGAGAATGTACATTAGTCCCAAGCATAGTGCATGTGGTATGTACAAGTGCTGCAGGGAAAACTAGAACACCTGCATGAACATTTGATTACTTAACCAGGCCTTTTGTCTAGTCTGTCAAATCCCTCTGTTAGAAATCTCTCTTTCGACACAATAACAAGAGAACCAGTTTTTCAAATGAATGTTCTTTTGCTCCAAAGAGCAAGCCAGGACTCATACTGTCTGTGTGTGTCACCATCCCCTTTCAGGAGACAGTTGGTAATTACTGCAAGGCTTCACTCTGCAGAGGGTTTGCCCCTGCAACTCTCACTGATTTGTTTAACTAGCAGTGAAATGTGATTTACATGCCTTTCTCCCAAGGTGGTCTTCTCTAAAAACCACAGCAAAATGATCATCTGCAAGCTGAGCTCATGGTAAATAAAACCAAGGCTCTTCTTTTTCTAAAGTGGAAGGTCTAATCCTGTAGTCTTGATTGCTTTCCTAATTACAGACTCCAACCATTGCCACGGTACCCAGTGGTGGCAAGAACTCTGTAACTGGTTATATATCCCATCCTCATCATGAATCTTCTCATTAAGTGCAATACAGAACAAACTTAAACCCACAGATTTCAGGTACTGAAAACTTCACTTAAGTGAGGGTTTCATTTCCCTTTTCATTCATTCTTCTTTCTCCCGATCATAACTTTATCTTTCTCATTGTTGTGTCACTAGGAAAATTTGCTTTTTATTTCCAAAAAAAAAAAAACAAAAAAAAAAACTTGTCCAAAAGACTATTATCATCTTCTGTGAATAAACTGCTGAGGAATAACAAAGCAACTCAGATCCTGAAATCAAAAGGGACTTTGCTTCCTCAGCTCATTGCTCAAATACAGAATGAAAGGAGACAAGGAAGGTATGTATCACAAATAGATTCCCCCCTCCACCCAGTTTGGCTGGATAGTGGACAGATACAAGTCTACCAAGAATGCAAAAGTTTTATAATAAAATGAGAGATCCAGGCAACTCTTTTCAGGAGAATAATTCCCAGAAAAACCTAAGTACCTCCCAGAAGACCTCATATGAAGGAAACACCGGCCTCCATCTGCCCACACTCTTTTACCTAACCATATAAAAAACTCATATTCCCCTGAAGATATGCCTTTGTCCTGGGCACTACTCCAACCCAAATCTGGAAGGAGATACAGCAAAAAAAAAATTTAACTGAAACTTAGATATAGAATTTAGTACTTTGCAGTCCAGTACTACCACTTCATATGTCTAAAGTGCTTTGCAAGTATTGTATATTGTATATTTTTTTATTAAACTCCTTTTCAGAAAACAAGAAAGAAAATTGATTAAAAGACCCAAGTCTAAACTCAGCCCACAAAGCAGTAATAAATTGAGGGAGGAGTCCAGAAGCCCTTACTTTGAACTGAGCCTCTGATGTCTTTAAGATGCTGCCCGTCATCTCAGTTCTGAACCACCCCAAACTTAAGAGACAAGGTAATATAGCTATTTCTGAAGAGGATTAAAAAGGTGACAAGAAAAATCTCATCAGTGAAGAGGTCATTCTGAGGCCACTATCTACCACCCAACCTTGGAGATTAAGGAAGCAGGGAAGGAGAAACCACATCAGCTCTCCCACACCCAGGGGAAGGTCTATTGCTTCACTGAATAGCAATATTATGATGCTAACTCAGCTGGTCCAGACAAAAAAGTATGTAAGGCTAAGTAGTGAGGTTTAATTTCTGTAATTACTAACTCAGGCAAGAAATTATCTACCTCCCCAATTTTTTTCCACAAAAAGTGAGTGTGAATAAGGTAAACAGAGTCACATCTTCAGTTTCATTCTCCCCAACGAACTCCACAGTTAGTTTTATACACTTCAGGTGTTTTCTGACCATTAAAAATAGGTTAACAAGGGCAGTTTCTGTTTTCAAGGTAGAAAAATTATAAAATTGCTATCATTAATAATTAAGGTATTTCTCTCTTCATTCCAGCAAGCTTCTTCTGACCCTCCTCCCCAGCAAAGTGTACTGAACCGGCCAGATTCTGATGTCCTAATGAAGCCTACACAGAACCAGGAGCTCACTAGCGCCCACTTTCAGAGAATGTATTCACTTATCCCACATCTTTACCTTAGAGGCAGTAATTCCTTTTCTAGCCAATTTTCTAGAGAAAACCTTTCTTTTTGACCGCCAATAATTGGTTAACCTGCCCAGTATCAATGAAGACCAAATTTCATCTGATGGGATATATTGGAAAGATCAGGCCTATTGGACTAGTTTATGTTCGAGGTCTTTATTATCCAAATCATGGCCCACTTTCACACATAAATATATACAGCTTAAACAAGAGACTATAAAAGAGTATATGATTTAACCTCACTATATCTAGAGATTCTAAAATATTTATATTTTACCACTTAATATTCTTCTTCTTTTTTTTTTAACCACTTCATATTCTTAAACACTTTATATTTCTGGGCATCACATGCATTCTTTTGAGCTGAGCTACCCCTAATATGATTTCTAGTTTACAGATAAGGAAACTGAGGCACTAAAACAGATGTTAGATCTATCATTGTTCTTCACAGTTAGGAGGCTACTGTTGACAGTATTAAGAGAGACAATAGAGCAAGTCAAATACTGAGCTGGATTAAACCTTCAAGGTTTCCTAGGTTTACGCTTGATCAAGGAACCACCTTGTCATTCCCACATAATCATGGAGGTCGGTAAGCATTTTATAATGTCACCAACTTTAAAGGAGTGCTATCTTTTGACCCTTTATCTTGGTCCTTCCTAGTTCAGATCAGCTGTCTGCCATAGTTCCATGTTTTGAGTATACTCAAGAGCAAGATTGTAAAGAACACAAAAATAAATCAGTCCATAAAGATTATCAGCCTAAATGCCATTAGGAGACAAAAGAAGCTGCCACAAGGAACAAGGGAAATTAACATTCTTTCCTACCACCTGGCAAGAACTGAGATCAAACTGAACCTGTTGGCAAGCTCTGTTAAAAGTTTGTCTAAAATATTCTGGAGCTAGTAGCACTGAGGTTTTCGAGGACCTTTTTATTATTTCTCATTCCCCACCCACCCACCCAACTAATACCATGTTTTGTGAGATTCTCCTTATCAAAGGGCCTTAATTCTTTCTGAAAATGAATACAAAATGAATTAATGGTTGGATGAATGATAGAATATATGCAGGCTTTATAATTAGAACTTTGGCACTGAATACCACATTTTACCTGATATTAGGTGACAGTGAGCAATTTGCTGAGCTTCTCTGAGCCACCTAACTTCCCTGAACCCAAATATTCACATCTGTTGGGGAAAAAAATGGATAATAATACTTTCTCTTATGATTGAAAGAGAACATATATAAATCGCTTGGGACATAGGAAACATTCAGTAATTGGCTTGGCACATAGGATACATTCAGTAATTGGCAGCTATTATTTTTAAGCCTGAATTACCAGTAAAACCATTCTATATCAATGTAGCTGCAATTAAAGAGAGAGAGGTGGTATTTGAGTTAGATTGTCTACCTTTATCATATGCAAATAAAGCATTCTATATAAGTGTTTGGGAAATAGATTGCAGGTATCCACTTAAGATTTTCAAGATTCAATAGACATGAAGGGACTACAATAGATCAAATACAATGTTAACATTCCTTATCTCTGTGCAAAAAAAAAAAAAAAAAAACCACACACACTTGTCATCAATGCCTTTGAAAAAAAAGATGTTCAAAATTCCTTAATGTAATTCTCTGAGCCTATTAAATGATTTAATGTAACACTCGATCTTAAATTCTAGTTACTGTAAAGTTTTTTTTAAGAAATTAAAAATTCCTCTATCAGAATGTGAGCTCCTAGACTCAGTTCGTTGAAGTCGCGTGATGTTAAACATGCCATTTAAAACCTTTTAGCTATGATTTTTCACATGCCCAATGAAAGGACTGAAGCAAGTTTCTATTTGAAACTTCATGCATTTTGTGCATTAAAAATGGGCAGTGGTATATGCTATGATGAGTGCTGTGAAATGTGTAAGCCTGATGATTCACAGACCTGTACCCCTGTAGCAAATACTACATTATATGTTAATTTTTAAAAAAATTTTTAAATGGGCAGTGGTGGGTGATAAATACTATTGTGGGAGAGGGAAGCAGACAAAAACTAGTAAGTTATTGTCCTGCAAAATTGGAATATGTTATCAAGGTCATGCATTCAAGTTCTAAAATTTTATGGTTCTCAGAAGACAAGAATAATATCATACATATCTTTTTAGCTCTTCCCTACCCCAACTCAATATAATACTTTTCCTATAGTAAATATTTAATAATATTTGTCAATAAGGAAACAAATGAACACATAAACTTTGTTTTACATCTAAACACCATAGCCTAATACCCAAAGAATTATCTAGGATTGTGCTCTTCTTATATACTTTGATTCCAATGCATGAATACACAACAACGATGATTTGTCTCTGGAAATATCTCAAGGGTAATCTCATAAGAATGGAGGACTACGGAAAATAGCGGCGATGGTGATTGATCAAAAAAATGGAAGAAATGCTAAAATTTTCTAAAAAGGGAAGCAAATAACATTTTCTGAGTTTCTATTTCAAATGAAAAGGCAGTGGAACAATCAGCAAAATGCCAAGAAAATTAATTCAATATGCATGGAAGATAGAACACCAAACAACCAGCTTCAAAAATTTATATAGCCATGTGGTAGGGACTTAATAGTAAAAGACCAAGGACTTCTGTTTTAGTTTTACACTTACTTCAGGAAAAGCCACAAACTTTGCAAACCATGTGATAGATACTTTCTGCTGGATATTTTTAATTTGATCAAATTGTTCTCAACAGTTCCTTTTACCACATCATGCATTATGCACATTAAAGATTAGCAGTGTGTAGGGAAAACTATTCAAGTGGGAAAGGGAAACAAAAAGTTACATATTATTTTCCTTTAAAACTTAAATAAGCTATCCAGATCATGCTAAACTGTATGATTTAACCTGCAAAAGAAAAGAAATGAAGTTAGGAAAAATCACATTAGATTCTGTGTTGCAAGTGTTAGTTTAATTACCTTTTGAATAATTCAATAGATTATCACACCTACAGTGAATTTTATCTTTTAAATTATGTTAAATCGGTAGTCAAATTTTACTAAGAATTAAGGTGGTGCTTTATTGAAGTCTTCACTTGAGTAAGCTGCATTTCACTGTGTGATGGAAAGAGACTTATTAACATGTTTATACTTGTAGGCTTTGTCATCTTTCTCACCTCCTGACTCAACACCTCTAACAAAGCACTGGCTTGGTCATTCAACTTCATCTTCTTTCCTACCCTCAACTTGCCAGTCTAATGCCCCTGTTCATATTTTACTGAAGATTTTCAGGGATACTCTCAGAGTAACCTGACTATCTCCTGGGCACCTTTAGTTATAGGTCCTAAGTAATAACTGATTTCTCGCTAGTTGACCCTAGGTTGATAGAGATCAGTGAGTCACATAATAATCAGACCAGCTGCTTGCAGTACTGAATACATCTATTAACTTATCTAATATTCTCTTTTGGATAGGCCAGCATGTGTTTTTAAGCGGTCTATCCAAGTTTTGACACTGATTCTAAAATATTCCTTGCTAAAATAGCCAGGATATCAAGGCATGTTAGAATTCCAAACCCAAAAGAGGTTATTGAATTTGACCAGTAAATAATAATAATATAAGAAAAAATTAATACTACCATTAAGAAAAGTTTCAGTGGTGGTATATTAGGAATCAAAGTTGAAATATAAATAAGAGAGCAGAGTGAAAAACTAGACAATGTGGGTATATTATTCAAACAAATTTGTGGAAAGACATGGGATAAAAGTTTCTAGATGATAAAATTAAAGTGTGACCTTAGACCAGCAAATTATGGCCCACTGCCTGCTTTTGTAAATAAAGTTGTATTAAAATATTTCCACATCAATTCATGTGCGTATTATCTATGGCTGTTTTTGTCCTCTAAGCATAAATTGAGTACTTACGATAGAAATCACATATTTATTACGTGGCCCTTCATTAAAAAAAAGTTCAACAAACTCTATTTTAAGCTTTAACAATCTAATGATCATGTTGTGAGCCAAAAGACTCTGATTCAGTTCATACAGTACATTCACATTTAAAATTATTTTACACTTCAGACTATTTGAATGATCTTAATTTCACAATTTGGTTGAAGTGATAAATTTAGATAAATATTTTCTAGATTACTTATATCATTTTTCATATGTAAAGCTACTTAAAGTATATCCTTGTCTACTCTTGTAAATTATTGAAAAACAATATTTCTTTGCACATCTGAATTGTAACATTTTTCAAATAAAAATGGAGCACTGTAAAAGAATTTGAGAAGGATGAAGAAAAAGAAGAGGACTTTAGTGATGTTTTAAATAAGGGAAACATTCTGAAGGAAACTAGGGAATGAGTAGGTATTGTCAAAGATGTTTATAATAAAAAATTTCTAGTAACCCCATGTTCGTTGCAACATCATAATAGCCAACATATAGAAACAACCTAAGTGTCCATCAATGGATGAATAAGTAAAGAAATCGTGGTGTATATATATATATGCAATGGAATATTATTGAGCCATAAAGAATGAAATCTTGCCATTTGTGAAAATATGCATGGAACTTGAGAGCATCATACTAAGTAAAATAAGTCAGGCAGAGAAAGACAAGTACTGTATGATCTTATATGTGGAATTTAAAAAAAAAAGGGGGTCACAGAATAAACTGGTGGTTGCAAAATGCAGGAATTAGGGTGGTGGGAGAAATGGAGCTACTGCTTTCATTTTTGTTTTTTAGTTTCAATAAATTAAATTTTAAAATGTTTAAAAATCTGGTAACCATCTAATTATCAGCTAATTATGACAACTACTATACTTGCTTTTGTTTATTAAGTGGTGCAACTGGGCCTTGCCAGGCCCAGATCCTGTGGTCTTCATTGAATTCAGGAAACCTATTTTCATCTCCAGCCTAGACAGAACTACTACAACTACTGTAGTACTTCAGGAGGCTAGTATAACCGTTAACAAAGCATTTCTCAATTTGGGGTGCAAAAGAGTAAACTCCAAACCTTCTTGAATCCCAGGACTGAAGTAGATGAGCAACCCAATAACATCTATAAAATTAGGGAGAAAAAAAAAAATCTCTAAATCTGACAGACACTTGACCTGTATGACCACACTGGAAAATCTTGGCTCTCCACACTATTATCAGCTCTAATTCAGTTTCCAAACCCACAGGCTCTTGAATGAAAGAGATATGTATGACAGGTAGAAGGAAGGGGGGTGGAGGGGAAGCATCAGCTGTTGGGACAATAAATCTCCCCTTCTCCTAAAGGGAACTGGAGCCACTTACACATTCCCAGGATTTGTTTTGTAGCTTATTGATAAAACAGAACATATTTCAAAACTTGGTTTCAGCCTCTACTGTGAGGAAATATTTTTGCAAAGTATGGGATGCTCTAGCATATGGTGCGCATCCTGAACCAGTACCGAATATACAATACTACTTTTCACATAGAAATAATACATGGGTCCAGGGACCAAAAGATAAAAAGAAATGGCAGCCTTCACTCTAAATCCCAATGAGTCATTATCAAACTTGTACTAGAGGTCCCTGAGACATGTTCAGCCTGTGCACAAGGTCAACGTATTTTCACAATTATGCTATTATTTTACTTTTTCACTGTGTTAATATTTACACTGATGGTAGATAAACCAGAGCCATAGCACCAAACTGTACTAGTAGCCATTGTTTTTTTCACATCCTTGCATATGTATTCCACATATACTATATTTTACCTCCATTTACATATATATTCCACATCTTCCATCTTCTTTATCCTCCACCTATAGATGGATACTGAGGTTACTTCCATATCTTGGCTGCAGTGTAAATAATTGTAATAATTGTAAATAATGTTGCAATGAACATAGGAATGGATATATCTCTTCAAATTGGTATTTTGGTTTGTTTGTTTTTTTTTTTTCCCAAATACCCAGAATGGAATTACTGCATCATATAGTATTTCTATTTTTAATTTTTGAGGAACCTGTTCCTCATACTTCCTCCAGTTTCATACTATTTTCCATAATGACTGCACCCCTTTACATTTCCATCCAACAGTATACAAGAGTTCCCTTTTCTCCACATCCTCGCCAAGACTATTTTTTGTCTTTTTGATAATAACCAATCTGATAGGTGTGAGATGCATCTCATTGTGGTTTTAATTTGCATTTCACTGATGATTAGTGACGTTGAGCCTCTTTTCACGTGCTTGTTGGCCGTATTTATATCTTCTCTGGAAAATGTCTCTTCAAGTCCTCTGCCCGTTTTTTAATTGGATTTTTTATATTAAGTTGTAGAAGTTCTTTATATATTTTGAATATTAATTCCTTATTGGATGCATAATTTGCAAATATCTTCTCCCATTCAGTAGGTTCCTTTTTGTTTTGTTTATGGCAGACCAATGGATTTTAAAGTAAGAGTATTAAAAGTTTACCATTACAGTATCAGATTCTATATTGCAAGTAACCTACAAAAAGAAATACAACTTTCCAAGTTTTAGTGGGTATTAAAAAGGATATTCACAATTATATAAAAAGACTATTGAAATACTCTCTTTTTTCCAACTACATATCTGTGTGAGGCTAGGATTTTTGCTATACTTCAACTAAAACAATGCTTGCAATATTAAATATAGAAATCCATCTGTCTTCCATTAAGCCAGACATTAAAGAGACTTGCAAAAATGTAAAACAATGCCATTTTTCTCCTCTTAGTTATTTTTCATTAAAAATATGTTCTAAGGAATCTCCACAGTTTCCCTAAGTGGCTGCACCAACTTGCGTTCCCACCAACAGTATAAGAGGGTTCCCCTTTCTCCACATCCTCTCCAATATTGTTGTTCACGGTCTTGTTAATTTTGACCATTCTAACTGGTGTAAGGTGGTATCTCAATGTGGTTTTGATTTGAATCTCCCTGATGGCTAATGATGATGAACATTTTTTCATGTGTCTGCTAGCCATTTGTATGTCTTCTTTGAGAAATTAAAAATAGAGCTACCCCATGACTCTGCAATTGCACTACTGGGTATTTACCCCAAAGATACAGATATAATGAACTGGGTATTTACCCTAAAGATACAAATGTCGTGATCCAAAGGGGCACATGCACCCAAATGTTTATAGCAGCAATGTCCACAACAGCCAAACTATGGAAAGAACCTAGATGTTCATCAACAGATGAATGGATAAAGAAGAGGTGGTATATATATACAATGGAATACTAGTCAGCCATCAAAAGAAATGAAATCTTGCCATTTGCAGTGATGTGGATGGAACTAGAGGGTATTGTGCTTAGTGAGATAAGTCAGTCAGAGAAAGACAACTATCATATAATCTCCCTCATGTGAGGAAGTGGAGATGCAATGTGGGGGTTTGGGGGGGTAGAAAAAGAATAAAAGAAACAAGATGGGATCAGGAGGGAAACAAACCATAAGAGACCCTTGCTGTCAAAAAACAAACTGGAGGGGCTCTTCATCGGCTACTGCAGAGGATTCAGAGCCAAGTCTGAGGAGGAGGCTCCCGTTTCCTGTGCGCCATCCGCCACCTTACTGGACTCGGGCGAGGGAATGAGAGTGTCGCCACTGTAGCCTCTAGAGAAGATAAGGGCATCGTCGCCTCTGCTGTCGTCTTCTCCTGCAGTGGCTAGCCAAATCATAAGCTCTGGGGAGGAGTCAAGATGGCGGAGAAGTAGCAGGCTGAGACTACTTCAGCTAGCAGGAGATCAGCTAGATAGCTTATCTAAAGATTGCAAACACCTACAAATCCATCGGCAGATGGAAGAGAAGAAGAATAGCAATTCTAGAAACAGAAAAACAACCACTTTCAGAAAGAGAAAGTGAATTCAAAGTGATGGGAAGATAGACCCCAGGGGGAGGGGTCGGCTCCCAGCAAGCAGTGGAGCAACGGAGCACAAAATCAGGATTTTTAAAAGTCTGTTCCACTGAGGGACATCACTCCAGAGGCTAAACTCTGGTGAAACCCACGCGGGGTCAGCGTGGCCTCAGGTCCCGCAGGGTCACAGAAGGATCGGGGGTATCTCAGTGACGCTGAGCTTACAGGTATTAGAATGGGGAAGCCAGCTACAGAGACAGAGACCACCCTGAGCTCACAGCTTGGGGTTACCTTGAACCGGTAGCAGGCTCGGTGAGCTCGGAGCGCAGCCGGAGGTCAGGCAGACGGGAGTTACTGGGCGCTGTTCTCTGAGGGCACACTGAGGAGTGGGGCCCAGACTCGTGGCTCCTCGGGGCCGGAGACCAGGAGGCCACCATTTGTATTCCCGTCCTCCAGAACTCTACGGAAAGCGCTCAGGGAACAAAAGCTCCTGAAAGCAAACCCGAGCGGATTACTCAGCCCGGCCCCTGGTAAGGGTGCTGCAAATCCACCTGGGTCAAAGACACTTGAGAATCACTACAACAGGCCCCTCCCCCAGAAGATCAACAAGAAATCCAGCCAAAATCAAGTTCACCTACCAATGAGTGCAGTTTCAATACCAAGGAGAGCAGCAGAATTCCAGAGGAGGAGAAAGCAAAGGACGGAATTCATGGCTTTCTCCCTATGATTCTTTAGTCTTGCAGTTAATTTAATTTTTTTTTCTTTTTCATTTTTTTTCTCTTCTGCTAAAAATTTTTTTAACCTTTACCCTTTTCTTTTTTAACGTTTTTTAACTAGTTTATCTAATATATATATTTTTTCTTTTTTATACTTTTCTTTATTCGTTTTCTTTTTTTAATTCTTTTCTTTCTTTCTTTCTGAACCTCTTTTTATCCCCTTTCTCCCCCCTCACCATTTGGGATCTCTTCTGATTTGGTTAAAGCATATTTTCCAGGGGTTGTTGCCACCCTTTTAGTATTTTACTTGCTCCTTCATATACTCTTATCTGGACAAAATGATAAGGCAGGAAAATTCACCACAAAATAAAGAACAAGAGGCAGTACCGAAGGCTAGGGACCTAATCAATACAGACATTGGTAATATGTCAGATCTAGAGTTCAGAATGACAATTCTCAATGTTCTAGCTGGGCTCGAAAAAGGCATGGAAGATATTAGAGAAACCCTCTCGAGAGATATAAAAGCACTTTCTGGAAAAATAAAGGAACTAAAATCTAACCAAGTTGAAATCATAAAAGCTATTAATGAGGTGCAATCAAAAATGGAGGCTCTCACTGCTAGGATAAATGAGGCAGAAGAAAGAATTAGCGAGAGGCGCCTGGGTGGCTCTGTGGTTTAAAGCCTCTGCCTTTGGCTTGGGTCATGATCTCAGGGTCCTGGGATCGAGCCCCGCATCGGGCTCTCTGCTCAGTGGGGAGCCTGCTTCCTTCTCTCTCTCTGCCTGCCTCTCTGCCTGCTTGTGATCTCTCTCTGTCAAATAAATAAAAAAATTTAAAAAAAAAGAATTAGTGATATAGAAGACCAAATGACAGAGAATAAAGAAGCTGAGCAAAAGAGGGACAAACAGCTACTGGACCACGAGGAGAGAATTCGAGAGATAAGTGACACCATAAGATGAAACAACATTAGAATAATTGGGATTCCAGAAGAATAAGAAAGAGAGACGGGAGCAGAAGGTATACTGGAGAGAATTATTGGGGAGAATTTCCCCAATGTGGCAAAGGGAACGAGCATCAAAATTCAGGAGGTTCAGAGAACGCCCCTCAAAATCAATAAGAATAGGCCCACACCCCGTCACCTAATAGTAAAATTTACAAATCTTAGTGACAAAGAGAAAATCCTGAAAGCAGCCAGGGAAAAGAAGTCAATAACATACAATTGTAAAAATATTAGACTGGCAGCAGACTTATCCACAGAGACCTGGCAGGCCAGAAAGAGCTGGCATGATATATTCAGAGCACTAAACGAGAAAAACATGCAACCAAGAATACTATATCCAGCTAGGCTATCATTGAAAATAGAAGGAGAGATTAAAAGCTTCCAGGACAAACAAACACTGAAAGAATTTGCAAACACGAAACCAGCTCTACAGGAAATATTGAAAGGGGTCCTCTAAGCAAAGAGAGAGCCTACAAGTGGTAGATCAGAAAGGAACAGAGACAATATACAGTAACAGTCACCTTACAGGCAATACAATGGCACTAAATTCATATCTCTCAATAGTTACGCTGAATGTTAATGGGCTAAATGCCCCAATCAAAAGACACAGGGTATCAGAATGGATAAAAAAACAAAACCCATCTATATGTTGCCTACAAGAAACTCATTTTAAGCCTGAAGACACCTCCAGATTTAAAGTGAGGGGGTGGAAAAGAATTTACCATGCTAATGGACATCAGAAGAAAGCAGGAGTGGCAATCCTTATATCAGATCAATTAGGTGTTAAGCCAAAGACTATAATAAGAGATTAGGAAGGACACTATATCATACTCAAAGAGTCTTTCCAACAAGAAGATCTAATAATTTTAAATATCTATGCCCCTAACATGGGCACAGCCAACTATGTAAACCAATTAATAACAAAATCAAAGAAACACATCAACAATAATACAATAATAAGGGACTTTAACACTCCCCTCACTGAAATGGACAGATCATCCAAGCAAAAGATCAACAAGGAAATAAAGGCCTTAAACGACACACTGGACCAGATGGACATCACAGATATATTCAGAACATTTCATCCCAAAGCAACAGAATACACATTCTTCTCTAGTGCACATGGAACATTCTCCAGAATAGATCACATCCTTGGTCCTAAATCAGGACTCAACTGGTATTAAAAGATTGGGATCATACCCTGCATATTTTCAGACCACAATACTCTGAAGCTAGAACTCAACCACAAGAGGAAGTTTGGAAAGAACCCTAATACATTGAGAGTAAACAGTATCCTTCTAAAGAATGAATGGGTGAACCAGGAAATTAAAGAAGAATTGAAAAAATCATGGAAACAAATGATAATGAAAACACAACAGTTCAAAATCTGTGGGACACAACAAAGGCAGTCCTGAGAGGAAAATATATAGTGGTACAAGCCTTTCTCAAGAAACAAGAAAGGTCTCAGGTACACAACCTAACCCTAGACCTAAAGGAGCTGAAGAAAGAACAAGAAAGAAACCCTAAGCCCAGCAGGAGAAGAGAAATCATAAAGATCAGAGCAGAAATCAATGAAATAGAAACCAAAAAAACAATAGAACAAATCAACAAAACTAGGAGCTGGTTCTTTGAAAGAATTAATAAAATTGATAAACCCTTGGCCAGACTTATCAAAAAGAAAAGAGAAAGGACCCAAATAAATAAAATCATGAATGAAAGAGGAGAGATCACAACTAACACCAAAGAAATACAAACTATTATAAGAACATACTATGAGCAACTCTACGCCAACAAATTTGAAAATCTGGAAGAAATGGATGCATTCCTAGAAACATATAAACTACCACAACTGAACCAGGAAGAAATAGAAAGCCTGAACAGACCCATAACCAGTAAGGAGATTGAAACAGTCATTAAAAATCTCCAAACAAACAAACATTTAAAGAACTAATTCCTATTTTCCTGAAACTGTTCCAAAAAATAGAAATGGAAGGAAAACTTCCAAACTCATTTTATGAGGCCAGCATCACCTTGATCCCAAAACCAGACAAGGATCCCATCAAAAAAGAGAGCTATAGACCAATATCCTTAATGAACACAGATGCGAAAATTCTCACCAAAATACTAGCCAATAGGATTCAACAGTACATTAAAAGGATTATTCACCATGACCAAGTGGGATTTATTCCGGGGCTGCAAGGTTGGTTCAACATCCGCAAATCAATCAATGTGATACAACACATCAATAAAAGAAAGAACAAGAACCCTATGATACTCTCAATAGATGCTGAAAAAGCATTTGACAAAGTACAGCATCTCTTCCTGATCAAAACTCTTCAAAGTATAGAGATAGAGGGCACATACCTCAATATTATCAAAGCCATTTATGAAAAACCCACCGCAAATATCATTCTCAATGGAGAAAAACTGAAAGCTTTTCTGCTAAGGTCAGGAACACAGCAGGGATGCCATTATCACCACTGCTATTCAACATAGTGCTAGAAGTCCTAGCCTCAGCAATCAGACAACAAAAGAAAATTAAAGGCATCCAAATCAGCAAAGAAGAAGTCAAACTATCACTCTTCGCAGATGATATACTATATGTCGAAAACCCAAAAGACCCCACTCCAAAACTGCTACAACTTGTACAGGAATTCAGTAAAGTGTCAGGATATAAAATCAATGCACAGAAATCAGTTGCATTTCTCTACACCAACAACAAGACAGAAGAAATAGAAATTAAGGAGTCCATCCCATTTACAATTGCACCCCAAACCATAAGATACCTAGGAATAAACCTAACCAAAGAGGCACAGAATCTATATTCAGAAAACTATAAAGTACTCATGAAAGAAATTGAGAAAGACACAAAGAAATGGAAAAATGTTCCATGCTCCTGGATTGGAAGAATAAATATTGTGAAAATGTCTATGCTACCTAAAGCAATCTACACATTTAATACAATTCCTATCAAAGTACCATCCATCTTTTTCAAAGAAATGGAACAAATAATTCTAAAATTTATATGGAACCAGAAAAGACCTCAAATAGCCAAAGGGATATTGAGAAAGAAAGCCAAAGTTGGTGGCATCACAATTCCGGACTTCAAGCTCTATTACAAAGCTGTCATCATCAAGACAGCATGGTACTGGCACAAAAACAGACACATAGATCAATGGAACAGAATAGAGAGCCCAGAAATAGACCCTCAACTCTATGGTCAACTAATCTTTGACAAAGCAGGAAAGAATATACAATGGAAAAAAGACAGCCTCTTCAATAAATGGTGCTGGGAAAATTGGACAGCCACATGTAGAAAAATGAAAGTGGACCATTTCCTTACACCACACACAAAAATAGACTCAAAATGGATGAAGGACCTCAATGTGCGAAAGGAATCCATCAAAATCCTTGAGGAGAAAACAGGCAGCAACCTCTTCGACCTCAGCCGCAGCAACATCTTCCTAGGAACATCGTCAAAGGCAAGGGAAGTAAGGGCAAAAATGAACTATTGGGATTTCATCAAGATCAAAAACTTTTGCACAACAAAGGAAACAGTTAACAAAACCAAAAGACAACTGACAGACTGGGAGAAGATATTTGCAAACGACATATCAGATAAAGGACTAGTGTCCAAAATCTAAAAAGAACTTAGCAAACTCAACACCCAAAGAACAAATAATCCAATCAAGAAATGGGCAGAGGACATGAACAGACATTTCTGCAAAGAAGACATCCAGATGGCCAACAGACACATGAAAAAGTGCTCCATATCACTCGGCATCAGGGAAATACAAATCAAAATCACAATGAGATACCACCTTATACCCATCAGAATGGCTAAAATAAACAAGTCAGGAAATGGCAGATGCTAGTGAGGATGTGGAGAAAGGGGAACTGTTGGTGGGAATGCAAGCTGGTGCAACCACTGTGGAAAACTTTCAACTTTTTCCTCAAAAAGTTGAAAATAGAGCTACCCTATGACCCAGCAATTGCACTACTGGATATTTACCCTAAAGGTACATATGTAGTGATCTGAAGGAACACGTGTGTCTGGATGTTTATTGTAGCAATGTCCACAATAGCCAAACTATGGAAAGAACCTAGATGTCCACCCACAGATGAATGGATAAAGAAGAAGTGGTATATATACACAATGGAATACTATGCAGCCATCAAAAGAAATGAAATCTTGCCATTTGCAACAACGTGGATGGAACTAGAGGGTATCATGCTTAGCAAAATAAGCCAAGCAGAGAAGACAACTATCATATGATCCCCCTGATATGAGGAAGTGGTGATGCAACATGGGGGCTTACAGGAGTAGGAGAAGATAAATGAAACAAGATGGGATTGGGAGGGAGACAAACCATAAGTGACTCTTAATCTCACAAAACAAACTGAGTGTTGCTGGGGGAGAGGGAGTTTGGGAGAAGGGAGGTGGGGTTATGGACATTGGGGAGGGTATGTGCTTTGGTGAGTGCTGTGAAGTGTGTAAACCTGGCGATTCACAGACCTGTACCCCTGGGGCTAATGATACATTATATGTTTATTTAAAAAATTTAAAAATTTAAAAAAAAAAGATAGAGATATAGTGAAAAGAAGGGCCATCTGTATCCCAATGTTCATAGCAGCAAGGGCCATAGTCGCCAAACTGTGGAAAGCGCCAAGATGCCCTTCAATAGATAAAGAAGATATGGTCCATATATACAATGGAATATTATGCCTCCATCAGAAAGGATAAATATCCAACTTTTGCAACAACATGGATGAGACAAGAGGAGATTATGCTGAGTGAAATAAGTCAAGCAGAGAGAGTCAAATATCATATGGTTTCACTTACCTGTGGAGCATAAGGAATAACACAGAGGACATTGGGAGAAGGAGAAGAGAAATGAGCTGGGGGAAATCAGAAGGGGAGACAAACCATGAGAGACTGTGGACTCTGAGAAACAAACTGAGGGTTTTGGAAGTTAGGAGGGTGGGGGTTGGGTGAGCCTGGTGGTGGGTATTATGGAGGGCACGTATTGCATGGAGCACTGGGTGTGATGCATAAACAATGTATCTTGGAACACTGAAAAAAAATTAAATTCAAAGAAAAATATAGTCTATATGTTAGCATGTAATGAGCTTATTATTATTTTTATAGAAGT
Organism: Mustela nigripes; assembly: GCF_022355385.1. Lineage (NCBI taxonomy): Eukaryota > Metazoa > Chordata > Mammalia > Carnivora > Mustelidae > Mustela > Mustela nigripes. The sequence goes on from NC_081557.1 coordinate 173,644,407, forward strand.
GATAAGTATGTCAAAATTATTTTCAATTTAATTTCTAATACCGTAAATGTCAGCTTTTATAACCCATATAAACAATGCTCTTTGGGAACTTAAAACTTTAAAAGTATAAAGGGGTCCTGAGACCTAAAGTTTGAGAACTGCTATCTTAGAAACACTTCTCTTGGTTTTTTAAGCCATAATTAAATGCTGTCTGATAATTTCTATCAGTTCCTAGTTGACAAGAATAAAGATATTTAAGATAGCTATAAATTCATATAGGAATTGAGTCACAACTTCAAGAAGTTTGCAATCTCATATTTTATCAAAAAAATTTTTTTAAGATTTTATTTATTTATTTGACAGAGATCACTAGTTTGCAGAGAGGCAGGCAGAGAGAGAGGGGGAAGCAGGCTCGCCGCAGAGCAGAAAGCCTGATGTGGGGCTCGATCCCAGGACTCGAGGATCATGACCCGAGCTGAAGGCAGAGGCTTTAACCCACTGAGCCACCCAGGCGCCCCCCCCAAAAAAATTTTATAGTTACTGCTTTATCAAAGCTAATATTTCTGTAGGAAAAAATTAAGAGGTATTTTTAGTAAGTTCTTTGGGATTTATTTCCTTGAAAGCCATCTCCTTCTTATGTACAAGCATATTATGCTAAATATGTCCTCTCTTTATTTAGACCTCAGAAGTATGAGAAGACCTCAGAAGCACGTTATCAGGGCCCACTTAATCTTCACTTAACTGAACACATTTGGCTGCCTTAATCTCTTCTCACAAATCAAGTCTTCAGTTCTCTTTATCACTATTATTTCTCATTTCTGGATCTCCTCTAGTGTTTTGTTTCTTTTCTTTTTTTGTTTTTATTTTAATTCCAGTTGGTTAAAATTCAGTGTCATATTAGTTTCAGGTGTACAATATAGTGATTCAACAATTCCATACATCACCTAATGCTCATCACAAGTAACTCCTAATCCCCAACCCCTGTTTCACCCATGTGCCTGCCCACCTCCCCTCTGGTAACCATCAGTTTGTTTTCTATAGTTAAGAGTCTGTTTCTTTTCTAAGAGTTCACAAAACAGTAAATTCCATTCCAGGTATGATCTATAGAAGTGATCTATTTCCTGTTCTCCTGATACAAAGCCCAAAATAGTTCTGGATTCTCAGTCATCACCACCAGACCTTATCTAATTTTTTTTGTTACTTTGCAATTTCTATAGTATTCACTTGCTTCCAGATTGTTCTTTCTTACTGACTTCCTAAATTGCATATTACTTTTCCACATTTCAAGCAAGGTACCTGTACAGACACCCTCAGTACTATAAAACTAGAGTAGGCCATGAAGAAAAGAAAGTATAGTAAGAACAAGAATAACACTCAACTGCAATAATTGTATATGTATGTTTGCACACATGTTTAATAGTTGTGAAAGATAATTATTTTAGTTTTATGAATGTAGCCATCAAAAAATATATATAATTTGATTCAAATGTTTGATCTTCCTTATCTTCAGGGTATTTCAGTCTTTCCAGCATTTCATTATTTTCCTTTTTTATTTATTGCCAGTTTGTTGGTGGTTTTTTTTTTCCCCCTTAGGAAAGAGAGGGATAGGCATATTTTAGAAATTATTCTTTTAGAAGAAGAAGTCACATATTTCTTGTGGATTTTTTCTTCCACATACTAGGATTCAGAATGCCTCTGTATATTTAATACTTTTCCATCTATCAGTCAGTGAGGTTTTAAAATTCTCAGCCTAATCAGGAAAATACAAATCAAAACCACAATGAAATATCACCTCACACAGTCAGAATGGCTAAAATTAATAAGTCAGGAAACAACAAATGCTGGTGAGGATATGGGGACAAGGGAACCCTCTTACACTGTTGGTGAGAATGCAAATGGATACAGCCACTCTAGAAAACAGTATGGAGGTTCCTCAAGAAGTTAAAAATAGAGCTATCCTATGACCCAGAAATTGCACTACTGGGTTTTTACCCTAAAATACAAATATAGTGATCCAAGGGGGCACCTGCCCCCAGTGTTTACAGCAGCAATGTCCACAATAGTCAAACTATGGAAAGAACCCAGACGTCCAACCAGCCATCAAAAAGAATGACATCTTCCCATTTACAATAACATGGATGGAACTGGAGGGTATTACGCTAAGTGAAATACATTAATCAGAGAAAGACAATTATCATATGATCTCACTCATATGTGGAATTTAAGAAACAAAACAGAGGATCATAAGGGAAGGGAAGGAAAAATAAAATAAGATGAAATCAGAGAGGGAGACAAACCATAAGAGACTCTTAACTATAGGAAACAAACTGAAAGTTGCTGGAGGGGAGATGGGGGGGAATGGGGTAACTGGGAAATGGGCATTAAGGGGGGCACATGATGTAATGAGCACTGGGTGTTATATGCAATGGATGAATAACTGAACTCTACATCTGAAACTAATGATATACTACATGTTATCTAATTGAATTTATATAAAATAAGTTGAAAATAAATACATAAAATCCTCAGCCTCTTTGGAGAAGCACTATTAAGGTGAAATAAGCCAAGAGTCACCCAAATTCAAAAATAACTGCATAATTAATTGGAAAAATGTATAGGCATTTTCTGATGACACCCTAGAAGAAAATAATACAGGAGAAAATTAAATGCAAGTATAATCAATATTCCTTTGATTATTTCTAAAATGTATTTTATAAAATGCTTATTTGAGAAATAGAACTAGAAAGGAGAGATTACACTGGAGCATTGTATTAGATGTTGATATTCTCAATCAAGAGAAATTACTCCAACTGTAACTCACATCGACTCTGTTTTCCAACATCAGTTGAAAGCACTGAACTCTCATTATGATCTGCCCACTATTCCAAGTTCCATGAAAAATAGTTTTCAAGAAGCTGATATTTACATATTTACTTTGCAAAGTTAATGTTAGAAGTTAAGTTAGTTAGAAGTTAGAAGTTAGTTAGAAGCTAAGAAAAATAAGAAATTATAATTCTATGTATTCTAAATTCCTTGGGAAAAAAGGATAATTAAGATTGAAAAGATTCTGATTTAAAATATGCATAATTCATATTAAAAAATTCCCATAAAATACGTTTTTATTACTAAGGGACTACCTTTTAAAAGTTGTAAAAATCTATTCCCTTTAAAAAGAAAAAAAGAAAAGAAGAATTAATTGATATTATTTAGTGAAAATTACTGATTCTGCAATTTCTGTATTTTGAGAAAAAATCAATCTTTCTAACCTTGGTTTTTGAGAGTATCACATATGGAAAAAAAATCTCAAACATAATTCGGTTCCCTTTAACTTTCAAAATAACAATACATCCTATAAAGCTTTACAGATATTGCTTAGTCAAGCAAAGCAAAGAGTTTATTGAGCACTGTAAAAATTCCGTTTAGAAAATTTATATAACAAAATAGTTTCTTCCTACTCAAAAGTTGGTGCTATAATGTCAAGCTTCTAATGACCTTTTTCAGCATAATGACCAAGTACCATCTTTTATTATCTTTATAAAATATCTCCATGCAACTCTCCCCCATAAGTATTTTTTAATGTAGTTAATCCCTAAATTTTTCTTTAACAAATCTTTTTGTCTGGATCTGAGACTTAGTCTTATTGTTAATACCCTACAATTCAAGATATATTTACTGAGATTCTCAAATATGCAAAGCTTTAGGTTAAGCACTATTAAATCCCTGAATCCTACTGCAAAATCTTGTTTTTGCCTACATCAATGAATCCATTTACAGAGTAAATAACTAAAACAACCTTTTAACTGGTCCTTATGCTTTCAAATTATTCCTCTCTAACTCCACCTGAAAGCTGGAGCCAGATGAGTTATAGAATAGAAATTTAATAGCTTTATTGGGGAAAAAAAGCACTAAGCTTCACTTTTCTAAAGAAAGTTCACATATTATTTTTTTAGTTATGGAGCCCTTTGTTTAAAGAAAATATTTGAAAAAGCCCAATACACAAAACAGATGAAGGCAAAGTTATTTGGGTTAAGGAAGAGAAGGGAGAGCAAAAGATTCATGGTTTCCAAGAATAATGTTTCGTCTTCTTGCCTTGCATTGAAGGTGTTCCACTAAATAACCTCTGTACTCTTTAGCCACTATCTCCCTCACACCGTCTCCATTCCTGAAACTTCTGGATCATCCAAACATAATCATTTTCCCTCAAATAAATTCTAAACAATGCTACCTCTGTCACCTTTGTTTATGCTATTTACCTTACCTGAAATAACTTTCCTCCTACTGGCGAACATTTCCGTAATTTCTAACCATCGTTTGAGGCCTGGTAAAATTCTGCCTGCTTCCACGCCTGCCCTAATGCCACAAGAAATAGTGAAAATTCTCTCCTATGCTTATCACATGGACTGCCATTCAACCTTATGAGGCAATTACATTAAGGAAACTTTTGTATAGTTTATAAAAATTTAATAGTTTAAAAAAACATATATAGTTTTATATAGTTTCCTAAGTTTTCCACATTGATTTATAAATATCCTCCTGGTTAAATCACTTCTAGGCAAATATTATAAAAGAATCTGTTTCTTAGATCACATGGTTAATGTCAGCTTTCAGTTTTCAGTTTCCTGCAGGTTGTTGGACCAAGAACACCTATTTCCTGCTGGCTTTAAGCCAACAGCCACCCTGGTTTCCTGCCATATGACCTTCTTACATAGACAGCTAACAACACGGCAGCTTGCTTCATCAAAGCCAACAAAGGAGAGAGTGTCTCCTTGCCAGACAGACATTATAATCTTATGCCACATAATCGCACACACAAAAATCATGTACATACTATCACTTTTGCCATAGTCTACATATCTAGAAACAAGTCACTGGTCCTACCAAACACTCAAGGGGAAAGGATTATACAAAGGCATGACTACCAGGGAACAGGGGTCATGGGAGCCATAAGTCTCTCTCCCAATCTGCTAAAATTACTGTATCAGTGAAAGGATGCTTAGATTATATGAAGTCAAGAAGACTTTCAAGTTGGTTCCAGACATTTGAAAAATCTGCACACACATTAGTAAAAAGTGCACACATATTGTAATATAGTTAAACAGCTTTATCAGTAAGTAGTGTTAGGACAAGAAAGGAAATTTTTTTAGCACATATATCAAATATATGGCCAAAATTAGGCAGACTAATCTGACTTTGCTTTCCAGGAGACTGGAAATGGAAAATTCCATGAATTCTACTTACCAACACCACTGGGTTTGGAAAAGACTAATTGATTTAGGGCAAACTGTAGCATATAACTTCAGTGCCTCACAGAGACATAACTGCAGATATCCTCTTCCAAAAAAAATTGTCCAAAGCAGAGGACCATGATTCTCCATAACTGCAGAAAACAGGGTTCAGTGAAAGTCTGGGTCAAAGTCAAAGGCTAAGACATCTGATGAGAGAAGATCTGAGGGAAATTCAGAGGAAAAAACAAAGTGGAGAAACTGTCCCTAATATGTCATCAAGTCAAACTCCACACATAATTCTAAATTCTCAATCAGGAAATCTGTCAAGTAAATTAAGCAGGAAGACAAAGAGATTGTTTTGGCTAAAATATTATCCAAAAATGGAACTAGGTATATACCTAGTGGAACTAGGTATCAAGTTCCAATATTTGTTTCCTTTGGTATATCTCAAGCTTGTGCATCAGAGTCATCTATCATTCATCCTTAGAAAGACATACACTAAATATATATCCCAATGGGGCAACTGAACCTAGTCAACTTTTCTTTAACTTCCTTGATAAGAGAAGAGATTTGGAAATTTTCACACTAGAACACTTTGGAAAGACTACATTAATATGAGGAAAACAAATTTAGGCCATTTTCTAGAATTAAAACTATGCAAAGATTATATTGAGAAGACTCATAGAAATTGATCTGTGGGGACGCTTTGGTGGTTCAGTCAGTTAAGCATCTGTCTTTGGCTTGGGTCATGCTCCCAGGGTCCTGGGATGGAGTCCTGATTCACGCTCCTTGCTCTGTGGGGAGACTGCTTCTCCCTCTGCCTGCAACTCCCTCTGCTTGTGCTCACTTTCTCTCAAATAAATTAAATTAAATTAAATTAAACTTTAAAAAAAGAAGAAGAAACTGATCTGTGGTTGCTTTTTTTTTTTTTTAACAGATGTATTTCAAGTGCCTAGAGCAAAATTTGGAATATTCAACAAATACTAGTTTAGTGAATGAACAAAAAATTAGAACTAGGAGTAATTTCAAAGTTCATGTAATTTAGTTCATGTTTCACTCAGTTTAATGTTCCTGCAATTTTCTAATGTGTAGAGCACTTTAGAATTGACAAGGTTTATTATTATATAGCTATATTTTATTGCATTCTTGACAAAATACGCTATGACCCATATTAGTACCTTTAATTCAACAGAAGGAAAAACAGATTCCAAAAAAGCGAAGTGATGTGGCCAAGATAACACAGACAGAAGTGGAGTCACCAACTATTTTGTTCCATTAATCGCAATTTCATGTACATGGCATCACTTTGGGTACCCATATGATAAAAACCACCTATAATGTCTCAGGCCAGGCTGAACCTTTTTCTCTTGGATTATAAAATCATCCCTTTACAGGTGAGGGCAAGGCGAGCCAAGCAAACTTGAGCTATACTAAGGCCACCAATTTTCTGGAAAGGTTGTCAGCACCCAGGCTGCTCTGTGCCAAGCCCCTCTGCCTTGGGAAGAAAGCCTGCCCTCTGTTCTAAAGATTCTGACAAAGACCTCGCTATGGTAGTGCACATTACCCCAGCACCTCATCAGCACACTGTCAACCTAAAAAAGAAAGACTGAACTTCTGGGTGGCTCAGTTGATTAAGTGCCTGCCTTCAGCTCAGGTCAGAATCCCAGGGACAGAGTCCTGCATCAGGCTCCCTCCCCCATGGGGAGTTAGCTTCTCCTTCATGATATCTCCCCCTCTCTCTCACTCTCTTGCTCAGATAAATAAATAAAATCGTACAAAAAATTAAAAATAAATAAAAATGAAAAATTATAGTTTGTCAAGACCTTAAATCTAAGGTAAGAATGAAGAGAAGAAAGACATAAAATATTTTCACAATCACTGCAATCCAGTACACAATGAATATTATGTTAATTAGTTAAATAATTATCAACTTTGTCAAATATGGGTTTTTTGAAAGCTGCTTTTACAACACTATTCTTCTTTCATCCCTAGAAATCCAGATGGGGTTCTTGGGAATAGAGATCAAAACCAAAACAACAACAACAATAACAAAAACCCCTGTGTTTTAATTGTGACTACAACATGAAACTAAAAAGAACTAAAGTTCATTCGCATATAATCCAGATGCCAGCTCTTCCAGGAGTCTTCTAACATATTAGGTCAACCAGCCCTTTGTCTGAATCTTTTTTATATTTATAGTGGAACATCCAGAGTTCAGCCCTCTGTTTCTTCAGAAATTCAGGCCAAGGGGCTAGATCAGGTAGATTCTAAACAACCTCTGGCTCCCACTTACTGCTCTGTCATAATTCCCTAACTTTAAGGCATGTTGTAACTTTTCCCTATTCTGCTGCTCTTTTGAGACTACACCACTACCAATCGTAGGATGCCAAGTCAAAGTTTTACTAAAGCTTTAAGGCAAAAGAACACTATATAGGAACTTCAAAACTTAAACTTAACATGGATGAGTCTCTAAATATTATTTGTGGGGTTCTTTTTGAGCTTTATTTAAAAATGTTACCATTTAGTATAAAATCTTTTAAGACTTGCTTTTCATCATGCTTCTAAAATTTATCCATATAGTTGCTGCTTCAACAGTAATGATAATGTTCTCATTCTTAGGCTGGGTGGTGAGTTCACAAGTGTTTGTTTAATGATTATGTTCAAAAATTAAATATAATTATAGATTATTTCACATGTGTCAAATATTACAGCTTAAAAACATTTTAACTAAATATTAGCCGCCTTAGTTCTTTAAATTCCAATAACTATTAACACTTCCAGGAACTTCTCCATTGTCCATCCAACTTCTTCATCTGTTCCGTGGGGCTCATTAGAAGACCGGGTTACTTGGCTCCAATCTCCCTTCCATCCTCTTCTCAATTGCTTTCCTCTAATTGCAGCTCGTAATCTTTGGATTCCTGTTACTAATTCTTCTAAATGCATTATTCAATATTAACTTGTAATAAACAACTCCAAATCCCAATACTATAGTGGTTTAATTCAAAACTTTTGTTCATATAAAATACAGAGCTGAAGTTCCTGGCCAGGAGATCTCCTGGGCAGCTCTTCCAAATAGTCAGGTTTCAGGTTTCAGGCTCTTTCCATTGTGTGTTCTACCATATCAAAATCTTTCCCTTCCTGCTGTGTTGATGGTCGGGGGGGGGGGGGGGGGGGAACAGGGGGGAAGAGCAAAAAAGATTGCATGGCAATTTTTTATGGTCAGGCTTGGAACTGGCATGCATCACTTCCACTCACTGTCTATTCAAAGAGTTCAGTGACACAATTCACCCAGACTCCAAGGACAGCTGGGAAATACATGTCTTTCTGTGTGTCCAGGAGAAAAATTAAACAGTTTAGTAATATCATTGTAAAGTCTCTGGTCTTTTGCTTCTCCACCCTGTTCCAACTACTGTGGGAGACTGGGAAGCAGAAGGTAGGAAGTTTAGACAGATAGATGATAGATAGATAATTTCATATACAAGTAGAATATTGGGTTATTTTCTATACAAAACAGAACTCTTCATATGAGTGAATCTGCTATGACCATATTACAGGGATAAGGGGCATTCTGAGATAATAACAAAAGTTTTCTTTAGCAACACTTATTTTGGCACTGACATTTTTTTCATAGGAAAAGAGATCAGAATGAAGAAGTCAACTGAGGTTCTGAACCCATTTATTTTTTCAATTTGTTTCAGATCCAGTTTCCTTGAGAACCTAGAGAGAACTCTAAGAGTGAAAAAGGTATCTTGAATTAAAAAGTTTGGTTTTGCATATAAAGAATCACAGCCTAGAGGACCAATATGGAGTTTGTGCCATAGCCTTAGAATATGGGAAATTTAATCATGAAGAAAGAGAAGTTACATCAACTCAGAAAGGGGGTTATGTCACCCAGTGGATAGGAAAGGAAGAAACGAAGGTGACTTACTAGAGTCTAAATGTTGGTAGCTACTTGAGAAAAGATCTATACTCCACCTCCTTTGGTAAACAACAGTTGGGAAGAATGATAGAAGTGAAGGAGGCATCTCTGGATATACTGACAGAAATCTGAGATAAGAGTGAAGAGATCCCAAGATGGGACTGGGAGGGAGACAAACCATAAGTGACTCTTAATCTCACAAAACAAACTGAGGGTTGCTGGGGGGAGGGGGGTTGCGAGAAGGGAGTTGGGGTTATGGACATTGGGGAGGGTATGTGCTTTGGTGAGTGCTGTGAAGTGTGTAAGCCGGGCAATTCACAGGCCTGTATCCCTGGGGATAAAAATATATGTTTTTAAAAAATTAAAAAAAAAAAAAAAAAAAAGAGAAGAGATCCCAGAACAGAAGGATCATCGCCTGGCTATCAAGAATACAATCCAGGAGCTGGTAAAGATGTCCCCCATCCAAAGTGACACTTGAAGTAGTGGTGGCCTTAGTGAGTGCCTGGATGGATAGGCTTGCGAGCATCCCCCCTAAGATTTTAAGCATTCTAGAAAGGTATGGATGCAGCAGCCAATAGTTCCCTAGCAACCTTAGCAGAGTTCAGACAAGACTGAGAGTGAAAAGACCAAAAAAGTCCTTGCAGTGGGAATAAGAACTGGAAGCCATGATGAGGTGTGTATTTAGTATTCAGGACAGAGGCCAACATCCAAGACCAGTAGAAATGAGTGACATCCCTACGGAAGCCAAAATATAGAATTTAACTATGTGTTAAATATTCTTTAACAGGGGCATAAACAATAAAGAAGTTTATCTTGATCACACCAGGGTCTCACTGTAAGCAGTTCAGATTAGATATGGTAGCTCCATAGTATCAGGGACACAGGTCTCTTCTGCCTTGTTGCTCCACCAACCTGAAGTGTTGTCCATATCTGCATAGCCAAAAGTGACACACCATACCCAGATTCCAGTAGGTGAGGAAGATAAAAGGGGTAAGGAAAGAGTCTTTAAAGAGCACATCGCAGAGCACCTGGGTGTCTCAGTTGTTAAGCGTCTGCCTTCAGTTGAGGTCACGATCCCAGCATCCTGGGATAGAGGCTGCATGGGGAAATCCCTGCTCAGCAGGAAGCCTGCTTCTCCCTCTCCCACTCCCTGTTTGTATTCCCTCTCTCACTGTCTCTCTCTCTCTCTCTCTGCCAAATAAATAAATAAAAATATTTTTTAAAATAAAATAAAATATAAAGAGCACATCTCAGAAGTTACCGATGTCATTTTATGCACAAAGCATTGGCAAAGAGCTCAGTCACATGACCACACATACTGAAAGAAAGTCTGGGAAATGTTCTCATGGGCAGCCACATACCTAATTAAGTCCTTGTACTACATGTGGACAGACCAGACATCAGGAGACAACTGTAGCATTTACTTTAGTCTGCCTCTCTGACTTCTCAAATATACCTGATATGTGATCCAATAAGGGAAATACACTAACTTCTCAGATAAAAGAGAGAAAATACAGAGGGAGGGAACAGCATGCTTAACAAAGTGGGAGGTCTTCAGAAAAGAACTGACGCTGGAAAGAACCTAGATGTCCATCAACAGATGAATGGATCAAGAAGATGTGGTATATATACACAATGGAATACTATGCAGCCATCAAAAGAAATGAAATCTTGCCATTTGCGACAACATGGATGGAACTAGAGCGTATCATGCTTAGCGAAATAAGTCAAGCGGAGAAAGACAACTATCATATGATCTCCCTGATATGAGGAAGTGGTGATGCAACATGGGGGCTTAAGTGGGTACGAGAAGAATAAATGAAAGAAGATGGGATTAGGAGGGAGACAAACCATAAGTGACTCTTAATCTCACAAAACAAACTGAGGGTTGTTGGGGGGAGGGGGTTTGAGAGAAGGGGGTGGTATTATGGACATTGGGGAGGGTATGTGTTTTGGTGAGTGCTGTGAAGTGTGTAAACCTGGTGATTCACAGACCTGTACCCCTGGGGATAAAAATATATGTTTATAAAAAATAAAAAATTATATTGAAAGAAAAAAAAAAGAAAAGAAAAGAACTGACGCTTGAACCTAGTTCAGGTAATTAGAAGGTAAGTAGAAATTCACTAAGAAGACTAAGCAGAGTAAAGGCATTTAGAGTGAAGGAAAATAGGAACATATGCAACATCACAGAAGTATGAACTTTGCAGTTACATTTAGAGAATTGCAAATAATTATATGAGGTTAAAGCATAAGGAGGAATCAATGAAGGTAAGAATGGTTAGATATAAAGAAATCAGATAATAAACAGTCTCCTATCGCCAAGAAGGATTTTGGCCATTGTTCTGCAGGTAAAAAGGAAATGCTGATGAATTTTAAGTAAAGAAATGACAAATCATATTTGTATATTTAAAAGACTGTTCTTGAGACAATGAAGAGAATAAATGAGCTTGAAGAATGGGAATAAGATTTAGGAGACAGCTACAATTGTACAAAAATAAGATTACGAGGGTGTAATTTATGGCAGTACCCATAGAAATAAGAGTTTAAGTGATGGATTCTGTACAACTTGGCAATTAACTGGGAGTAGAAGTGAAGAGGCAAGAAGATTATTGGATGCCTGGGTGGGTGCAGCTTAAGATAGAGAATTCAAAATGAGATTGTGATATATCGAGTTTGAAGTTACTATAGATGTTAAGAAGCATCTAAGTTAAAGTGATAGATATTCATTTTAAAAAAAATAAGGATCTGGAGCTCAAAGAGGAGGTCTGAACTGAAAATGTATATTTGGGAGTCATCAGCATGATACGGTAGTTGAAACATTTGCTATCAATCAATGAAAATATCAATCAGGTATCTTCTCTTCTCTTGAGAAGAGAAGATATCTGAGAGCGGAAGGTTGCTTAGTATGCAGTGTGCCAAGTAGTATTAGAGACACTGTAAATCATTTCTGGAAGTCAGATTTCAAGGTTCTGGTCCACATAGGTAGTTGTTGTATTCAAACATATCAAAAGTCAGCATAATTGGTAACTGACAGTGAATCAGTAAGAAAAAGATTCTGTTGGGTTGGTGTTATGTTAGAGGAGAAAGAGTTTTTAAATAATTGTTAAAATAAAGTGTGAATTAGAAGATCTGGACGCAAATCCCAGGTTTCTTACTGGCAAAGTGACCATGGGCACAGAGAAAACAGACCTCCATAGAGAGGGATATGCAGAAAGAAACAATGACAGGAAATTGAACGAAAACACTGTACTGTCAACATTTTCTCAGTCACTGGCTTTCTTCAGGATTCTTTCATTCTTACCTTGAGTTCCATGAAACACCATAGTAATTTCTAATAGATTTCCATCTTCCTTTCAGTTCAGAGTAAAATGATTTGTTCCTTGCAACAATAAGAACCTAATACACATATGGAATATCCTTTTGGAGGGAGAAATTTTATTTCCTCCTACATGGATATGTGGTTTGTCTTAGTCCAAGGCTGCCCTTTTGGATTCAAAGCAGGGGAAAAGGAAATGTGAAGAAGAAAGGGGATAGGAAAAACTACCCCAAACTGTAGCGGAGATGTTTAATTATCACCCCATGTGCATTACTTCCCTCAATAAGAAACACATTTTTTTTTTATTATGTTCTGTTAGTCGCCATACAGTACATGATTAGTTTTTGATGTTGTGTTCCAAGATTCCTTGTTTACATGGGTATTAAGGAAGGTACATATTTCATGGAGCACTGGGTGTTATACGTGAACAAAGAAACACACATTTTAATTGGTAATTACTTGAAAGCACTTTTGCAGTCTCCCTTGTAGCTAGGCATGTCACGTGACAAAAAGTTCTGGATGTGAGATACAAGTGGAAGATGGTGTGGAACTTCCTAGAAGACTGCAAAAAGAAGATTAACTCACTTAGAAAATACTCTCTTGTCCTTTCTCCCTTCCTCCTTCCTGCATTCTGGGCAGTGGTCATGAGGGCAGGAGTTCCAACAGCCATCATGGACCAAGAGGTGACTTTGAGAACAAAAACCATCCACTGGACAGTGGAATAGGATGACAGAAAGAGCCCTGGTCTCTAAAGACCATAGAACCACCATAAAAGCCCTCCACTCTTTTCTCTGTTTTATTTTTATATGGAGAGCAAATAATCTCTATCCTACTTAAGAAATTTGGCGTTTGCTGTTATGTGCGGTTAGATCTAATTGTAGCAGATACTTTATAAAATCAATATCCCTTTGTATAATTTATGCAACTCTAATTCCTAATATTTCTACTGCATTTGTCACAGTAAGTATTTTCTTAAACTTAAACATTATTTAAGAACTCTTCCTCCTTACATTTCTTTGTAGGAAAAAATGAAGTGATGAAGTGGTGGGGGGAAATCAGCCAGGAAATTAAGAATCCTATATTTAGATACTAGTTATATTAATTTATTAAGAAATAAAACTTTAGGCACTTTTTAAAAAACCTTTAAGACAAGGGATTTGAACTATAAGATCTCTAAGATCCTTTGCAACTGCAAAAACTTCTCTTATCCTGTATGTTTTTCTTTCATCACAAGGTTATTGAAAAGATCAAATGTATAATCGTTTAGCAAATATAAAGCACTCTCCCAGCCACTATGCAAATATTAATTTAATCAACATAACAAACTTATTAGGTAGGTGCTAACCATTTTACAGATAAGGAAATGGAGGTATAGAGAGGTTAAATAATTTGCCCAAAGTCACACAACTTGTATTTGTCAGAAACTGAATTCAAACCCAGAAAGTCTAAGGAGGTCTGTGATCTGAACCCTACCCCACCCTACTTCAAATAAACAGAGCAGTAAATAAATTCTCCTGAACCAAGAGACCATAGCTACTGAAGTGCCAACTACTCAAAAATCTAACAGGACCTGTCCATTTGATTTATAAAATGTTTTCTTCTTTTTTTTTTTTTAAGATTTTATTTATTTACTTAAGCCAGAGTGAGAGTGAAAGAGAGAGAGAGAGCACAGAGGGAGAGGGAGAAGCCGACTCCCCGCTGAGTAGAGAGTCTGAAGCTGGGCTGGATCCTCCGGACTCTGATCCCCAGGACGCTGGGATCCCAACATGAGCTGACGGCAGCCGCTTAACGATATAAGCCACTCAGGAGCCCTTATAAAATGTTTCTAAACGTGATTTTTTCCACCCTCTATGCTCATTTATTGGTAGGAAGCTCCTAGTGCCGACAGTGACTTTAGAAGGGTGTCTGCGGCATGCTCTGAACTAGAGCGTACTGGTTCCCTGTGAAGCAATTTTCCTGAAGAAATTTTCTCAGAATAGCCTGGGGCGGGAGTGTGCTCATTCTTTCTCCTACATCAAATTTTTATTGTAAATAACTAGATAAGTGAATAAATAAACCATTGCCAACCATTGTTTCAAGCTGGGGTGCACCATTGATCTTGCCACCGCCACGCAGCAGATGGGCTGCGCTCTGGCATGCCTGAGGCTGAGGTTCTTCAACTATCCGAGGCTCCTGCCACTATTCCTCCTCACTTCCTTGGCACGTGAATATTGGGTTTCACATAGAAATGCAAAAAATGCCTTTAAGCTCATTTCTACTTGAAATACAATATATTTGCCAGATAAGCAGGACCTTCATATTATTCATAAATCAATTGTGTTTATCCTTAGCCAAGAAAGTACTAAAATCTTCTTTCCTCATTTTGAAATCCAATCTGATATTCACAGTAATTATGCTGCCTTTCATATGAATCATTGTCTCATACTGTAATCGTTAGTACTATGACTGATTCATTTTCTGCCTTATAGTATTTGAAATGATCGTTTCACTTGTGGTAGGATTTGGGGAGTTATTGAAGTAAATCCTTTTATTCACTAGACTTTCCTTTTTTTTTTTTTTTTTAATCTCATCTTCAGTCCCTTTGTTCAGATTTTACACCAAAGTTTGCTGAAAGCTGTAGCAAGTAGAAGAACAAACCATTAAGTCCTACTGAAGCCAGCAAAGCCATACAAATGGATAGTGAAGCCTCTCTCCCCACACTTTTTCTTGATCTTGCTCTTCCTACCAGAATCACACCACACCAGTCCTCTTGTTTTTCCCTTTCATCCCTCTGAAATACTGCCCTGTTAATATTATGTGCTGAAACTCTTTCAGAATATTGAAGTCTTTATTTCTGATCATTATCCAAATAAGCACAAATTAATGTGTTATTTTCCAGGTATCATATACATCAGCCTTTGGAAGAGCCCCATTTCAAGACAGATTTCTTTTGCCCTGACACCCACAATAGCACATTATTCCATGCATATTAAAAAGGTGTCATGGGATCATCGCTGGTTCAGATCCTCTGGAATGTAAGGCTTGGTTTTGGGATTATGCCCTGCTGCCCTTTCCACATTAAACGCTCCAATGTCAGGATGAGTGGAAACAGGTGGAACCCGCACAAAGAAGAGCATCTAACTCAGACTGCCAGGCCCCAGGTGGAATGTAAGGAGATGGAAAAGCAAGAACCTTTGTCATCGCTATGAGAAAACATCATTTAAAAAGGGGGGGGGGGGGGGGACTTGTGGCTGCAAATATTAGTAAGGTCACTCCAAGGAGAAACTCCTTTCCATGGCCACAGTCATGGCAGATTCTATTTCACATCCATGAGAGCTTTACTTTAGGAGGAGTTGTTTATATTATACTCCATTTAAGGGCTATCCCTTGCCTAGAAAACTGACTGAAGTTTATCCTCTCTTTGCATTTGAAGTACCGGGCTTTTCATTTTAAAATATTAGGTATGAAATTCCATCTTCATAATGAGAGGAGCCATTTATTGAATGTTTACAATGTGTAGGACACTGCTAAAAACTTTATAATCACAATCCCATGTGAAACTTAAAACAACCTTTTTTTTTTTTTAAGATTTTATTTATTTATTTGACAGAGAGAGATCACAAGTAGGCAGAGAGGCAGGCAGAGAGAGAGAGGAGGAAGCAGGCTCCCCGCTGAGCAGAGAGCCCGACACAGGACTCCATCCCAGGACCTTGAGATCATGACCTGAGCCAAAGGCAGCGGCTCAACCCACTGAGCCACCCAGGCACCCTTAAAACAAC
The DNA here is from genome assembly GCF_022355385.1 of Mustela nigripes. NCBI lineage: Eukaryota > Metazoa > Chordata > Mammalia > Carnivora > Mustelidae > Mustela > Mustela nigripes. The sequence goes on from NC_081557.1 coordinate 173,660,604, forward strand.
CTTTTGAGGCAACAATTATCAACCCTCCTTCTGTAGATGAGGAGATAAAACATCACACTAATATTAAAGGGAAGATCCATTTCAAAACCAGACTTTGGGGACTCCAAAACCCGTGTTTTGAACTAGCATCTCTTGCTGTATTTGCCTTTGCAATCATACATGTATTGCCCAAGAGCTATGCCCGGTTTTACCCCATGTCATAGCCAGCATGTCTAGCTGTAAACAACTGGTTTTTAGAAACTTCCTTTTGCTTTCCTTTTTCAGTGCTCGCAGTGCTGTTTTGTTTCTCTTTTAATGGAGTTAGAGTAAGTACAGAATAATGACAACTATCTAAAAGCAGAATTTCTTTTAAATGATTGAATTTCAATCATTTTCCTTATCAACATGCACATAAAAAGATCTAAAACTGGCTGGATTTTTATATTGGCTGAATATGATCCTGCATTTTGTAAAATGTCTGGTTTTATAAGATAAAGAATGACAACAGAGCAACAGATCCGCTGCCCTTAAGATGGATAATTCAGTTGTCAACCCCTCCCCCACCCTGGGCTTCTTATATGGAGCTGCCATGACATCTAGTGGCCAAAGATTAGGGGAGCTATTCTTAACCCATAAAACATGTAGTTCTAATTTAGAAACACATTTACAGTATTACATACCTGGTAAAATTTTAAATTAATACAATGCTTTATAATTTTCAATTCACTGTTATATTGATTACTGGTTTGTGGACTTGAATGCAATGTCTTTCCTATATTTAAATTTTTAAAATATTTATAATAATTATTATACTAAAGCCATGGTTTATTCTGTGTACAGGAATGAATCCTAGGATTTGATTCTTTGTGTTTTTACTTCCACAAGAGCAATAACTCTTTAGATTAAATAGCAATGATTAAATCAAGCTTAAATTTTAAATGAGAGTCTAACTAAACAAGTAATGCATTTGTATTGTCTCAAATAAATTAAATGATTAGCATACCAGTCAATTTTCTATGTCTTTTGCTCAGTTCATTGAAGGGTGATTTTTGTCTAATTAAAATATATTTAATGCCACTATAGGAAGAAGTCCAGATACTGTTTTTAAAAGAAAACAACTAAAAATGAATAGCCTGTGGTTATTTTCTGCAGATTTTTACATTTCAAAGTCATATTCACTAGTAATTAAGTTTTCTGCAGTTTCAGCTAAACTAAAATAATTCATGGAAACCACCATAATGCAAATGATTAGAAGTAATTTTTTTTTAATATTCTTTCTAATGTAATTTCTCCTCCTAAGAAATGCCAAAAGCAGAGTCTGAGAGAAATCTGATGAATGAGTGGTTTATTAGAGATTACAGTCCCAGGAGCAGAAGTGAGGAACAAAAAAGGCAAGAATGGACAAAAGTGCATAGAAATTAGGGATAGTCAATACAGAGTTGCAACAAGGGTTCAGACACTACTGGGTATAAGCAGGTGCTAGATCTCTGGGACCTTCTGAAAAGACTTATGGAATGTACTGTACCTCCAAAGCATCTGCTGGAAGAATGAAAGAGTGAAGCATTTTTCTGTCAATATACATCCCACATCGGTCAAGATTTACCCTATAAGTCACAAACTTCCACACTTCCAGGTTGCTCATGTGTGTTCAAGCACCCCAGGATGTAAGCATCAGAGAAGGTACATGTGGGTTGAGGCAAGGCACTACTGGTTACAAATATACAAAGCATGGCAAAGTCTGCATCCATGACTGGAATGAAAGATGAGGCTACATAGACCTAGAGTGGCACACAAGGGATGTCCAATGCATTTATATACAATATCTGTGTTATGTTCATAATAAGTAGGTCATTCAGATTCATTGATATGGATACTTTTATAATTTATGGACATTATTAAATATGTTGATTAATTGATGTAATCATCACTCTTGCCAAGGCACAGCAGGAGTCAAATTACAAAGAGATCTTGAATTAACATTCATCTTCATTGGCAATTATTTTCAGTGTTAGTCAAAATAATGTTTATAGTAGGAATTGTTTTGTGAAAATATTTTAATCTTATAAAAAATATACATTTAAAATCAATTTTCTCAATGTGAAGTCCTGATATGGTGGGAATAACTGACTCGGGGGGGAAAAATTCTGTTAAGCCTTCATAGAAGTCCCAAGAGCAGAAGTTTTCCAGAAAGAAGAGAAACATAAAATGAGAGTGAGAACAAAAGAAAATTAAAGTTCTCCTTCAAATAATGAAAAAGATCTCCCAAAAGTAAATTTAGATTTTGCTTGACAAAGGAAGATTGGTATTTTGTGTGTCCTTCTAGTGCTCAAACCGATTACTTTATCATCCTGAAAAATTTAAGCTATGGTTACATACTTTTCTTCATTACTGCTATCAAATTCCATTCAAGCTAAGTCAGAGACTTAAATGTAAAAATTAATAAAACCACTAAATTCCTTGAAGACAACATAGGTGATTTTTTTTTAATAATCTTTAGGATGAGGAAGGCTTTTTCAGCCAGAAATCTTAAAAGATGAGTAAATTTTCTTGCCAAACAAAAAAAAAACAAAATATTTGTAGCAGATATGACAGACAAATAGTTAATATCTGCAATATTAAAAAAAAAAAAAAAAAAGCTCTATCGGGCACCTGGGCGGCTAGTGGGTTAAGCCTCTGCCTTCAGCTCAGTTCATGATCTCAGGGTCCTAGGATCCACTCCCGCATCTGGCTTTCTGCTCAGCAGGGAGCCTACTTCTTTCTCTCTCTCTCTCTGCCTGCCTCTCTGCCTTCTTGTAATCTCTCTGTCAAATAAATAAATAAAATCTTTTTAAAAATAAAATTAAATCAAAAAATAAATAAATAAAGCTCTATCAAATCAAGAAACAAAAGATGAACATCATAACAGAGTATACCAAGTAACTTGAATATAAATTAAAGAATGGAAAAGTATAATATCAGGTAACATGAAAATATACCAATAACTAACATTTATTGAGAGTAAGTTTACGAAGAAATGTTGTAAGAACTTTTGGTCTATTAATTCATTTAATCCTTAAAACATCCTACAAGGTTAGTAGTATTATTACCACCATTTTTCAGATGAGTCACCCAAGACATTGAAAGATTAAATAACTGGCACAGGTCAAAAAGCGGGTAAGCTACGAAGCTAGGATTTGAACTCTCATAGTCAGACTCCAGAAGCTGGAATCCTAACCAACTGCACACCTTCATTATTAGTACAAAATGTAAAAGTAAACAATGATTTACTACTTTCCACCTAGTCTGCTGAAAATGATCTTAAAGATTTTCAGCCCTCTGGACATTCATAAATTGGTGATAGGAGTGTCAATAGATACCTTTCTGGAACACACTCTAACTCTATACATTGATGTTAAATGTTCTGTGTCCCTGACACCCTTCCTCTAATAGTATATCCCAAGAAATAAGGAATCAAACAGATGTATAAACAAAAATGTTCTTCAAGGCATTACTAATAAAAAGAGGAAGAAGGAAATGGAAATAACCACAATGTTCAGTGGAACAGTAGTTAAATAAATTAAAGGATAGCCATATAATCAACAAATATACGGCCTTAAAAGGGTGATCTATTCACTGACATGGAGAGTTCTGAAGAACACTGAGTACAAATTCTAATAACAAAGCAGGATATAGAAAATGCTTTTCAATATTTTGCTGTCACATATCATGAGAGATTTTACACAATCCACAATTAAAAGTGGCTCACTGAGTCAACAATTCTCAATTGGTTAGATAAAAGGAGCATAGTCCCCAATTATGAACCACTGATGTATAGTGTGAGCATATAGATAAAGATACACATATATTTATTTATACATACAATTATATCACTTTTGTGCCTGTTTGCCCAAAAAAACTGAGTGAGTTGTTTGAATTTTCTATGTAATTGAATATTCTCTAACAAATTAGAAAAGAAAGTCATTTTTCACCTGGAAAAATAATTAATGGTTTTGATATGTTATTGTTAAGCTGAGGAAGACAAACAAGCTTTGTTTCCCCACAGGGCATCTAAGTTTATAGACAACTTATGACCAGATTTCTCTTCTTTCATCTACTGGGTTACTTGTTAGCCTTCAAATAAAGGCCAATACATATAAAATGAAGGCTTCCTTTATGAATGACACCGTAAATATTAAGGTTGACTACTGAAAACACAGAAGGAAGGAATGTTGAACTGCTTTGTGACTTTCAAAGAGCCAACTTCCTCCTCCCACAAGAGGTAACTCCTTACATTCCTTAAGGCTTTAGCAGATCCTTGCTCCCTGGAGGAAAAGCAAAGTGCACCAAACTTCAGGAACTGATGCCTCCCTTACACATTAAGAAGTCAATAACTCACTTCCACCAGGATTAGATCATTGATTCCAATGTGATCTTCACAGAAGTGTTTAATGCCAACTCCCTCCCTGCTAAACTTCTTAGTATAATATGTTCTTAGGACTTATCCTCCCAAGAGAACAGCAGAGTAGATTCAAGTTAAGAAAGCTAAATGAACACATCTTGGTCAGTAGCTCAGCTACATGGCTTCTGAAAAAGAAAAAAGTCTACATTGCAAAATGGGAAATCCTGTACCTTGAATCATCCCCCCCCCCCCCATTTCTAATGAACCTAACAGAACCTGTAAAGCTCCTGATGTAGGATTAGGAATCAGAAATCATGTGTCATATAAAAACAGAGCTATAAAAACAGAGCTACACAAAAACATACTACAATAAACCCAATGAAAATCCAGAGCAGAATCTCAAAAATCAACATTTTTTTTCTGTGGAAATATGCATTAAATACACATATACATACACAGAAAGAGATGGGAATGGGGGAGAGACAGAGAGAAATTAAATTGGCAAGGGGTGCTTGAGTGGCTCAGTTGATTAAGCACAGAAAATGGCAAATAAATGTGGAAGTAAAAAATCCTAAAATTAGAACAATTTCCTTTTCTGGGAGCCATATATAATTCAACAGGGTTTAGTAAGTCATTTACTAATGACCCTCATTTAGACAAAAATTCAATGGCAATACAATAACTATTTACTAAACATAATTTTATTCTACACATTAAAAAAAAAAAAAATGACTTAGTCTTTAAGCCAAATGATCTAGAAAAAGATGTGTGAGAGCACCTGGCTGGCTCAGTCAGTGGAGGGTGCAACTCTTGGTCTTGGGGCTATGGGTTTGCCCCCTACATTGGGTATAGAGATTACTTTTAAAAAATTAAATCTTAAAA
>NC_081557.1:173665852-173726838 GCF_022355385.1 Mustela nigripes
AAAGAAAGAAAGAAAGAAAGAAAGAAAGAAAGAAAGAAAGAAAGAAAGAAATAGACATGTGGCTGAAGAGATCTAATTCTAAATCCAAGTATCCAAGTCAGAATTTAGGTTGTGACCTCATGATGTGAATCTATTCTGGGTAATACATATTATTAATAGCAATTTGAGAGGTGAAGACCAAGACTAATAAATATTAACAGACTTGCTTAAAGTCAAACAGTAAGTGAATGGAAGGACTGGAACTAGTCCCTACATCTTAACTTTGAAGTTTGATTTTCTTTTAGCTGCATCATGATTCCTCCAAGACACTACAAAGAGAAGTTTATCATTCAGGTGGCTGAGAAAGAGTCATTTATTTAATTTTAAAATATATAAGATCACAACATATAATTTCTTCAAGAAAAAAAATAGTATTAGTACATTGGGTATATTATTCATTACAGAGAAAGATGTTGCCTTTGAGTTTTACTACTAATGTAGTAAAAATAAAACAAAACAAACCCACCACTATGGGTTTATTCATCTACATAAATCCTGAGGATAGTAGAGAAGCTACTCTGCTGAAGCCTCACATTGGGGCATTAGTTGACAGTAAGGAGGGACATGGGACCATCACTTTTCCCCAGGCAACAGGTTCCAACTTAACTATAAAATAGAATCTATGAGTCCAATACAAGATTTCTAACAAGTCTGAATCTTGAGGGAGAGATGTGAGTGGGAATGCCTATTAAAATCATTGGAACCATGTTGGGAAAGAAGCCTATTTAGCAAACACAGAAATTATGATGGTTGGAACAGGAATGAGGACTCCTCTGGTTTACAGGAGAGATATCACTGCTCTATCCCCAGGCTTCAAGGCTATATGAAGGTCCTATAAATGGGAGACCTGGCAGGACATCAGAACTAAAGCCAGTGCAAAAAGATTGGCTCAGGAAGCTGCAGAGGAGAATTACAACAGCTCCTGAGGAGAGTTTGTGAGCCACCCCAAGATCTGCTTAGGAAAGAGAAAGACTTGAACAAATAGAGATTCTAATAATTAAGCTGCTGGTCCTCAGAGCCAAAGGTTAGAGTGAAGCTTATGCTGATGAAATAACTAGGTCTATAATTACAGTATGTCAGGTCTCTAATTCACATGGTCTATGAACCAAGTTTCTTCCACCTTGCTACCCCACGATGCCCTATAGCATTTTCCCCTTTTGCCTGGGAATGAAGCTGGGCTGCAGACACATCTGTCTTTCAGCTCACTAGAATTGCTCTAAGACCCAAGCTCAGAAGTGTCACACCTAACCTCTCAAAGACATAAGAATTTAAACACATGGACACTTCTAGCTCTGAGGAAAAAAAAAAAAAAAGATACAGTATTTAATTTAGCTAGTGTTGTGTAGTCCTTAGTTTACCTTAGCTATAATTCCATTATTAAAGAAAGAAAGAACAAATTTTGGTGGATAATCAACAGTTTCTATAAACTAGTAGTCTTTTATTTTCAGTTTTGCATCTTTTTTCACATGCCCATTATTGCAGCCAACACCCGCCCCCCACCCCCCACCGAAAGCTAGAAGTCTGGAGAAGAGTACACTTAATGTATGTACATGATTCCTACAGTCTTTATGTATGTGGTATACAATCCACAGTGCAAGTTCAGTTTTTCCTCAATAAATTGCTTTGTTGTATCCATGAAATTCTAAGTTAGAAGAAACCCATAGTATATTCCTTGGATGAGATATGTGAACCAACACCCAGGACATCAAGAAGTACCCCTTACATAAGAGAATCTAAAGTTGCATATAAAATATACTGCTACAGTACATCTCTATAAGTGTATCGTCTTTAGTCATTAACTTTTACACATCAATGAAAATTTGCAGGGAATACTTATTAAAAGAACAGATTACACTGATAACTGAACACTAAAAAAGAAGATCCAACACAAACCATCCCCAATTACACAGAATACCTGGCTGAAAAAGTTCCAGTTCTATTTAGCATATAGCTGCTTTACTAAGTTCGACCATTGGAGTGTTGATTTTTATTAAATTCCCTCAAATAAATTATGCACACAGACTGTCCTAGAGACAAAACAAAGTATGTCTGTTGCCCTTTTAAACAGCATCCTTTCAGGGTACTGTGTTAAAGACCAACAAATTATAATTTTAATACTTAAAAGTTTCAAAATGTGGCTGAGTCTATAAAAATTCATATTGGCTTGGCCATTTCATTTTAAATGACTTGACATAACTTTCTTAAAACAGCATTAATTAAATTTAGTGAAATAATTTTAAATTGTTAAAAAGTGCTTCCTTTTCCAACAAGTTAATTTGGCGTCACAGAGCTGTAATTTTTAAATTGCCTCCAACATTTCACAGTCGACTGTATAGTCCTATTGTGTTCTAAATTACAATTTAATGAAATGATCCTAATGAATGTGATTAAATAATAATTTTGAGATTGTATTAGGAACAAAAGAGGTTTGAACAAACGGGGATTCTAATAAATAAGCTGTACATCCTCACTGCCAAAGAAGGGTTAAAGTGAAGATTTCCTAGTCTACGTTTTCTCAAGAAAAGCAAAACTATGATAGTACAAGAAAGTTCATTTTAGGGCGCCTGGGTGGCACAGTGGGTTAAAGCCTCTGCCTTCGGCTCAGGTCAAGATATCAGAGTCCTGGGATTGAGCCCCACATAGGGCTTTCTGCTCCGCAGGGAGTCTGCTTCCTCCTGTCTCTCTGCCTGCCTCTCTGCCTGCCTCTCTGCCTATGTGTGATCTCTGTCTGTCAAATAAATAAATAAAATCTTTAAAAAAATAAATAAATAAATGTTCATTTCAACCCATGAGCAAAATATAAAGTATATAAAATGAAAGACTATACTTAGAAGAGAAATCAGGGATGCCTGGGTGGCTCAGTTGGTTAAGCAGCTGCCTTCGGCTCAGATCATGATCCCAGCGTCCTGGGATCGAGTCCCACATCGGGCTCCTTGCCCTGCGGGGAGCCTGCTTCTCCCTCTGACTCTGCCTTCCACTCTGTCTGCCTGTGCTCGCTCTCGCTCGCTCTCTCTCTGACAAATAAATAAATAAATAAATAATCTTAAAAAAAGAAAAAAGAAGAGAAATCAATGAAGTATCTGAATTTAATACTGAAAGTCTGTTTCAAATAGCATTGAATATAAGGCTTAAAAAATTAGTTCTTGAGAGTTTTGTATTTCTGAAAGGTGTTTCAACACACACACACACAAATGTACCAGTTTGGTGAATTTCAAGTACTTCTATTTTTGCACAGAAAAAGAATTAGGTCAACAACAAAGCAGCCTCAAAACACACTGTGCCAGCAACTCCTTGATCTTAAATTTAAAGAGAGAAGAAACAGACTGGAGGACAGTTGTTAAGGAATTCTGGGAGAGAGAAGTTAATAGGTGTAATAAATGACCCAGGGCACCAGGAGGAACACATTATATAAATAAACTTAAGAAGAAGATATACAAAAACCTGGACCCAAACAAACGCGAACCTGTAAGATATAAATGCAAACTCAGGAAGGCACAGCCCATTAAAAGCTGTTTGACTAGCCGCTCTATTCTTTTGTCAGTTACAGGAGAATCCTCTTAAGTTGTCACTTTTACAAATGTAAGCAAAATAATTTTATAAAAAAATGTTTTGTCTTATTAAACACTGTCCCCAATACATAATCCATATTTCCCTCTTAGCTTGAAGGAAAAGTGAATGAATATTGGAGCAGAAGGTTTACATTAAAGTTTTTATTTAAATCGTCATTACCATGGGGTCTTAAATCATCTAATGATTCATTTGCTTTGCAAACCTAAAACAGAACTTTTTAAGATAAACTTTAAGTTGCTGCAAATCATAAAATTATTTCCATGTAAAGTCTGTTTATTAAATGTGTTAAGCTGTTATATGGTCCCTTTAAATTTATGGAAAGCCAAAGAATTGCCTGGCTGGAATACCTGCAAAAACAATATACATCATTTTTAAAAAAAGAGAGAGAGAGAGAAAGAAAAAGAAAAACACTTTAGAACTTTAAAAATAGAGAATACACACGGAATATCTCAAATATCCAAGGCTGGGAATTGAATTACTATCTAACATGAGCCAAGATGATCTCATTTTTATGTGGAGCCATCCTTAAGGCAAAGATTACAGCTCTGAACTTTATCTATTAGACTTTCATTATTTTGGCTAATTCTAAGAGGAGGCATTTCAGACTTCTTCATCTTCTGATTACAAGGAATTTAATGACTGATTGGGGTTCAACAGCACATAGCCCTTTCCCCATTTCTGGATGCAAACAAATTTCTGAAAAAGATAATTTTACAAATTACCATAGCTCCCAGCAAAAGATGATAAGGTTAATGTTTTAGCCTCTCTGGGATGTACCTGTTTCTTGAAGAGATTTTAGCCATAGACACAATCATAGCCCTCCTGCAAGGGAACTATCTATGGCCCGTTTAGCTTTTAACACCTTGCAACTGGCATGTTAAGCCATTACAAAAATTATTAGTGACAAATGCCCTGTTTCTGTCAAACAACAAAAATTCCCTGAGGTCAAGTTGCACTATTGCATCAATAACCAGGCATTATTTTTTTTTTCCAGGGCAACCTCATGAATTAACAACAGCAGAAGCTCTGCAGAGTGTCAGAACTCCAAAGGGACTATATGGCAGATTCTAGAAAGGCTCTTTTCTGAGTGAGTAGCTATAGCTTCTATTTACTCTCTGCTTATCATACAGAAAAACGAGACAGAGAGACAGAGAGGCAGAGAGAGACATTTCCATGACCTCATTAGTCATGTCAGAGTTAGCAGTTATAAGAATATCACTTCAGAATATTTTACATCAAGTCTTTGGTCTGTAAATCTGTGGTCATTAGACATTGATCTTCTTTCCATATTTTCACAACCACAGTTCAAAATGAAATCATTCCTAACCTCCTGCTACTCACTAAGCCAAATACCCTTGAACACACACAACACAGAAAGCAAGTAGTGTAGTCATCTAGAATGTTTTCTTATAGATTTGCCACTTTCATTTATTAATTTAATTACAACAAAGAATATCTTTTCTGATTAAAATTAAGCACTTACAAGTCTATAAATGATCCTTATCTCTTTGGATACAAAAGTACCAAGCCCATGATATATCTAAAATAGATTCCATTTGTGTCACACAAGTTTCATAGGAGATAAAGACAACACTACACATGACTGTCTTGATGCAGTGACAGGTTTCTTCATTGTCAATGAGAAGTAAAGGAAAAAATATGTGTAACAGGCTTCCATCTGGATATTACAGAACCTGAGGTCCAAGTATTACTCTGAACAAAACTCATCTTGTAAGTGGTTAGGTTTTTCTCATTGTGGTCATTTTTTGACAGGTGTGGCATGATACTGCCATATATAACTATATATAACCATATATAACTATATAAATGTAAGTAAAATATATATTTAAATAAAGTAATGCAAAAATAATGAGGAGCTATATAGTTGGTAATTCACAAACACAAATCCATTTGATATGTATGTGTCCTCCTCATCAAGATCTTAAAAGCAGAATAAAATATAATTTAAAGTTTAATTAATATCTAGGATACACTTTGACTTGCTATCTCACTTAATCCTCAGAAATAATCATATGATATAGATATCATTTTTTTAATCCCCATTTCCCAGTATGTTGACTGAAACTTAAATGTTGAATAAGTTTCCCAAAGTTAGAAAGCTAGTAATTGATGGAATCCGATTCTGAACCCAGGTTTGGGGATGTCAAATCCAATTTTTTTCTTCTACACCATGTTGCATCCTTACACAACACTCAATATTATTTTCAGATAAAGAACAATATTGAGAAAGCTCAGCATATGACTCAACAGATGACTCTAGGGTACCTATTTGCATTTCTAACTTAGGACATTCATTGAGAGATAAAGAAGCAGCCAGGAGAGCAGCAATAAATCCCTAAGTGCCATTCAACAGAAAACACCCCAAAGCCATTCATCTTAACCGTGTCAAAGGTGTACTGACTTTTGGGTTAGTTTCCCTTTCTGGATTTCATTAAAAGATGGTGCATGTATAAATCAAAAAAAAAAAAAAAAAAAAGAAAGAAAGAAAGAAAGAAAGGAAAACTGGATGGGTAAAGGAGACCAATAATTATTTCACAAATGCAATATTCTTTATTAAACAAATTATGTCTGACACATTTTACGTAATTTATATAAATTAAATTTTATTTTTATTTTTGGAGGAATACTCAAAGGAATACTTTGATGCAATTTTTTAGCAAATATTCATCTTGAACATACATATCTGTAGGCAATATAGCGCAATGCCTAAGAGCAGGGACTTCAGAGTCAGACTTCTAGAATTTAATTCTGATTCCTCCACTTAGCCATGTTGTCTACAGCAAGTTACTTAACTTCTCTATAACTCGATTTCCTCATTTGTAAAATAAAAGGCTGATCAAAGCAGTATTCACCTCCAGGGTTATTGGGAGAGTTAAAATGAATAGGTATATACATATAAAAGTATCTAAAACAGCAAATACTGGCACATATTAAGTACTAAACAAGTTAAGTGAAGTATCATTTATATTGCCTAAAACAATGTACACTTTTGTTAAAAATTGCTGATTATTAGGATCTGAATAAACACTGTATAAACATGTAAACATAATGCAGAGTTACCAAAACCAAATTAATATATTATTGACTACTATACTGCATAGTCTTTGGTTATTAGCTAAATCTCCATAACAAAAGACATAGATCAGTTTCCAGACACGTGGAAATAAATATTGAGGAAAGCATAAGTAAGCCTATGAAGTGAAATAAAGAGATAGATGGATAGATAAATAGATAAATACTATATGCTTACAGAGATAGAGATAGAGATATATACACATTAGGTACATACACACAAAAAAAATTATGGCAACGATTTGAAACACACTGGATCACTTAAGTGAAATGGTAGTTTGCCTACCTGAGTGTACCAAGAAGATCTTGAGATCTTAAAAATTGTTCCCACCCAGATGCCAAGAAGTCCAATGCTCCAATATTGAAAGATTTATCTTATTGAATAAACTTCCAGCAATTTTTTAAAAATAAAATTCCTTCTAAGAGTAGTTCATTACACATAAACTAATTCACGTAAGGTATTAGTGACTGATCAGATTCTTTTTTTTCTTGGAAAATGGAGGCGCACAGGGCAGAAGAGTTCATTCTTGTTTAATACTTGTGCTTGAGAGAGGAAAAAGAAAGGGCAGACACTGAAAGGAATAAATTAGTAGGGGATCCAGTAAAAGAGTGTAGAACCAGTCCTAGCTCTATTTCTTCAATTCTTATCTTCTAAACCAGGCTTGGCAAACATCTTCTGTAAAAGGTCAGAGAGTGAATATTTTATTCTTTTTTTAAGATTTTTTATTTATTTATTGACAGAAAGAGAGAAAGAGATCACAAGCAGGCAGAGAAGCAGGCAGAGAGAGATGGAGAAGCAGGCTCCCTGCTGAGCAGAGAGCCTGATGCAGGACTCTATCCCAGGACCCTGAGATCATGACCTGAGCCAAAGGCAGAGGCTACCCACTGAGCCACCCAGGCGCCCTGAGAGTAAATATTTAAAACTCCACAGGCTATTCAGTCTCTGTCATAACTACTCACCTCCGCCACAGCAGCACAAAAGCAGCCCAAGATAATACTAAACAAGTGGGTGTGTTTGGTTTCAATAAACCTTTACTACAAATACAGGTTGAGGGCCAAATCTGGCCTACAAGATATAATCTGCTGACCTCTAATCTAAACTAGTAACTACTTGAGATTTTTCTGATCCAACCCCCTACTATATTGCCCCATTTAAAATTAAGTTAGTGAGAAAACTCTGTAAAAAGTATTTCTGTAAAATGTGTGTGTGTATATATATATATACACACTATAAAATAGTATATATATACTATTTTATATACTGTATACTATATATATATGTAACATGTATAAATCTTTAATCCTTTAATCCAAGTAAAATGCAGGGTAAATCCAAAGCCCTTTTACACATATCTGTATTTCAACTCTATAACAGAGAGAACGCATAAACCTCAGGTAGTCTCAAACTGATATTCTGGAATTCATGAAGGTTGTTCTGACTTGATGTTTTTGTTCTCTGGACCCGCCACACAAAGATTTCTCCATTTTAACAAATAAGGAAACAAATTTTGCTAAGGAACCCAAAATCAAGCTGGCAAATGGCAAAGTCTGGATTGAAAGATAGATTGGTCTAACTCCAAAATCCATGCTAAAAGAACAACTTTGACTTATCCCACCAATGGAACAGTTATCTTCACTAGAGCCCATAAGATAAAAATGATAGCACAAGTACCCAACCAGAGTAAAGCAGGATTATTGCAAAAGGTTTTTCACTCTGAAGTGTTTTGATAAATGCACCTATTACTGTTGGGCGTTTTAAGAAAATGTAAAATATATACACTCAGCCTACATTTTTGTTACTCTAAATATTTTGAACAATTCTTTGTATTTTGGGAGAACCCAAACATAAGTGAGTGAGATATGTTAATACTTCATTTAAAGCTATATATTTAAAAAGACATATCCTAGAAGGGGGAGAAAAAAAAATCTTTTTTTCTTTTTTTTTTTTTTTTTGCTTCTTTTTAAGTAATCTCCACACCTAATGTGGGACTTGAACTCAAAAGCTGAGCTCAAGAGCTGCATGCTTTCCCAACTGAGCCAGCCAGGTGCCCCCTGGCAAAAAAACATCTATTTAAATTTTGCTAAACACCAGGGGAAAACAGAACTGGTAAATCCAATTCAATTATTGGTCTCTTACTCAAGTAACAGTAAATATGTATACAAATTAAATGCTCGGGGATATTTCATAATGTAAATTTTAAAGGAATAATCAGGAGAGGTAGATGGGGCTTCAAATTACAGAACTCCTTCTCACAAAATAGCCATTTGTAATAATTCACACAGTGAAACATGTGACATCTCAGTGTACATTTTATTTATAAGGGATTAGTTGGTTATATCCTGAGAATAAATACAATGCACTTCGGATTTTCAGTAGGCTCCTGAGATTATATTATGACATTGATTTCTGTATCTGTCATTAAACTGTAACCTTAAAATATATTGCTGACCCAGTATAGACTATCTCAGATCTTTGAGTAGGGCTACTATAGCACTTAAATTACAAAAGAATCATGACAAAAATATTGCCAATTTATTATTACTGAAACTCTAAAAAACAATCCCAATTTAGTATCATTTTCCCTCTGACATTCAGAGAGTTTCTAATGACCAAATTAAATACATTCTATATAAGACTTTTTAAAACACAGTTGTAGCAACCCAGGAATGACAAAGTAGGTAATTTAGACAAGCACTTGCTAGAAAACCTGAACAAAATATTTTTTAAAAATACTCTTCAAGGTGGGCACCTGGGTGGCTCAGTGGGTTAAAACCTCTACTTTCGGCTCAGGTCATGATCCCAAGGTCCTGGGATCAAGGCCCGCACAGGGCTCTCTGCTCAGTGGGGAGCCTGCTTCCCCCTCTCTCTCTGCCTGCCTCTCTGCCTACTTGTGATCTCTGTCTGTCAAATAAATAAATAAAATCTTTAAAAAAAAAAAAAATACTCTCCAAGGCATCAGAAGACCAAAAGATAGTGAAGAATCACCAGGCCAGGATCTGGGGAGGATTGGAGACCAAGGAGGTGAGCTTGGTATTTGAAACTATTTATTTTCTTATTTGGTATTTGAAACTATTTATTTCCCTTCAAATTCAGAAGGGGCAATTCAGTAACTAAGAAGCTGAACAGTACTTCCAACAGTTTTGCAGAGCTAGAAGGAAAGGGCTTTCTTTGGGTTAATGCTTGCATAGGATATGTGGATTTAAGCTCAAATAGATGAGTATTTACATTAAATGAAAAATAAATTTGGGCTCCTTGGTGGCTCAGTTAAGCATCTGCCTTCAGCTCAGTTCATGATCCCAGGGTCATGAAATTGAGCCCTAAATTGGGCTCCCTGCTTCGCCCTCCTGCCTGCCCCTCCCCCTGCTTGTGCGCATTCTCTCTCTCCCAAATAAATAAATAAAATCTTAAAAAATAAAGGAAGGAAGGAAGGGAGAGAGGAGGGAGAGAGAAAGGAAGAAAGGGAACTCAATTCCAATTAAGAGAAAAATTTTGTCAGGTTGAATTTTTAATTATGTGCTACAATAGACACACCTAAAGCTAGAAGATACAGAAAGTTAAGAGTAAAAGAATTATGTGCATGCAACTCTAACCAAAAAACACAGAGTAACTGTGTTAATACAAAATACCATAGATTTGAAGATAAAAAGTATTACTAAAGATAAAGTAGCACACTTTACAATAATGAATAATGAAACCTATGTCTAAATGAGTTTCCCCTGGTGTTTTCCAAAATTTAAATATGCTAGAAAAATAAAATAATTTGAAATTTGTATACATATTACAGCACAGCTTCATGCTATATAAAATCAAAATTGACAGTACTACAAGGAGAACTAGACAAATGTGCAGCCACAAATAAAGATTCTAAAATATCTCTTAGTAAATACTAGAATAAACAGACAAAATATCATTAAGAACTTAGAAAAACTGAACAATGTAGTTTATAAGTTTGATCTCATTAACAGATACAGAACACTGAAATCAGTAAGTGCAAAGTAGGCATCCTTTCTAAGCACATATAATTCATTCATAAAAACTGACCTTCTTCTGAGCCATAAAGCAAATTTCAATAAATTTTAACAGGCTGAAAT
This sequence comes from Mustela nigripes, assembly GCF_022355385.1. Classification (NCBI taxonomy): domain Eukaryota; kingdom Metazoa; phylum Chordata; class Mammalia; order Carnivora; family Mustelidae; genus Mustela; species Mustela nigripes. The sequence goes on from NC_081557.1 coordinate 173,676,647, forward strand.
GTACAGTGTGGTTTCTGACTAATTAAGGTAAAATACATTTTAAACATTTTTAAAAAACCTCCCTATGTGAAACATTAATCAGTACACCCTAAAAGTGTTTAAAGATTCACTGCAACCCTGATAAAAATCTTAACAGGCTTTTGCTTTATTTGGTTTTATTCGGTTTTGTAGCATTTGACAAGCTGATTCTAAAGGTTTATAAAAGTAATGAAGGCAAAAATTATCCTAATATCAAGATTTGTGTAGAACTACACTAATTCAAACAAAGTTGTAGTGACACAAGGATAAATATATTTTTTTAAGATTATTTATTTATTTATTTGACAGACAGAGATCACAAGTAGGCAGAGAGGCAGGCAGAGAGAGAGGGGGAAGCAGGCTCCCCACTGAGCAGAGAGCCTGATGCTGGGGCTCGATACCAGGACCCTGAGATCATGACCTGAGCCAAAAGCAGAGGCTTTAACCACTGAGCCACCCAGACGCTACTACACAAGGATAAATAAAAAGACCCATGGACCAGAACAGAGCCAAGAAACACCCACTCATTTATGTACAGTTAATTTATAACAAAGATGGCACTCCAAAGCAGCAAGGAAAGGATGATATTTTCAACAGCTTGTGCTGAGACAATTGGATGCTCACATGGAGAAAAAAATAAAAATTGACCTTGACCTCAAACTATATACAAAAATACAAGGAGCAAATTTTACTAACTTCTGGAAGATAATATTAAAGACTATATTTATGATCTTGGATAGAGAAATACTTCTGTGATCGAATAGAAAAATCAATAAATTAGACTATATTAAATCTAGCCCCATCATAAAAAATTATGAAAGAAAGGATTCATAAATTGGACTGCATTAAAAGTTCAAAACTTCTATTTTTCAAGACACCATGAAGAGAGTGAAAAAGCAAGGCACAAACTGGGGAAGATAGCTACAATACTTATAACCAGCTACAGATGCAGATCCACCACAAATCAATGAAAAAAAGTCAACAAAATAGTCATGGGCAGGAGGCTTAAACAACTTCTTCACAGAAGAGGATATCTAAATACCCCATAAATATGAAAGGTGTTCATAAGTAAGAAGAGGAATGGAAATTAGAGCCATGGTGAGATACCACATGACCCCACCAGAATGAAAACGTCCCATAATACCTGTATTTGAAAGTATGTGGAACAGTGGGAATTCTAACACTGATGGCAGGATTAATATTAGTAAAAATAACATAGAAGACATTTTAAAACTATCTTTTAAATCTAAAGATGTATAGATCCTGGGACCCACAATTTCCACTCCTAGATATACAGCCAACAATAATATATGTATATGTGCTTCAGGAGATATGTTCAAGAATGTTTGTGGCAACACTGCTCAAATCAAAAACCTGGAAGCAGCACAAATGCCAAATAATGGGAAATGACAAATTATAGTATACCATGCAATGGAATTCTATGCAGCAATGAAAATAAACTAACTACATTCGGACAATAACATGAGTGATTCTTACAAACAAATCTATCGAGATGAAATCAGAAGCAAAGAAATTTATGTCAACTTAATTTACATAAAGTTTTTCAAAGAGACAAAACTAAATTATGAGGATTATCAAAAGGCAGTTGAGTTCATCTATAAGGAAAAGCAAATGATTATAATATTAGTCAGGGTATTAATTTTAGGAGGAATAGAGGGAGCATGGATTGAGAGGGGAGGGGTTGTAGCAGGTGGTGTCTTTGGAATTGACAACATAATATTTATTGACCTCAATAGGTTACATGGGTGTTCATTTTGCAATAAATCACTAAGCTCTATTTTTATCATGTGCACTATTCTGTACGTGTGTTACATTTCACAATTTAAAAGTATTTTTTGAAAATTACCTCCTGCATTAGGACTAAAATTAAAATTCAAAGTATTATTTTGATACTGCTATGATGTGCTTGAAAGTGAGTAAAAAATAATGGACATTGCAGAGAATATTCACCAACAATTAAGCCAAGTAAATAATAATGACAATAACAATAAAATATTAATAATGGCTAAGACACATAGCACTTACTCCGTGTTAGGCACTAAAATCCTAAGCATTTCATGTATATGAAGTAATTCAATCTTACAAGTCCTGTAAGACATACAAAACAGAAATACCTGAATGTATACCCTCTCTTCGAATCTGAATCATAAGGATATTATTTGTGAAGAAATACATGACACAAGAAAAACAGCTCAGGATAAAATAGCTACCATTCCTTGCAGGGATGAATCCTTCTGACTTTCAGAAGGTCACAATAAACAAAAACACTTGTCAAGGAGTTGATGCCTATAAATCAAGAAGAGATTAAATATTTTAAAGGGATCAGATCCATCCATCAGCTAAGGGTGGAGCCAGCTGGGAAGCATTGTAAATAAATGAGTGAATTAAGTGAAATTTTTTAATCTAGATTATCGAATTAATCCACCCATTTTAGAATATCTCTGGCATTAGATTCTACCTCAATATTTGCATATAGCATGTACCTCTTTTTTATTTTTAAGACCCCAATATAATGTTGAAATAACGTTTTCTTAAATCAACTAACATCCCAAATGAAATTAAACTGAGTTTGTAGGGTCATAATAAGAAGTAGTCATCACTGCTTCAGAGCTGAAATTATGTATTCCACTAAGAAATGCACCAGTAAATATGTAAATGCCGTAGAGCCTCTGAGTTGCTAGGAAGAGACTTTGATCCATTTTAAATTCTGAGATTGAAATCTCACTTAGAATTGTGTTTTGGTTTGTGACAACTTAAATATCCAGTCTACTATTTGGTAAAATCAGCTTCCTTAAACACAGAAGGGCATGATCGACTCACTCAGAATTGGTTGATTATTTCACTTTTCAATTCTATATGTGTGTTTGGTATAAATACACTGCCTGTTTGAACTCCTTGGCTCTCTCAATATATTAAAAAAAAAAAACTACAGATATAGAAAACTGTTCCTCCTCTAACTCTGATCAAAAAATGATCAGTGGGGGCCTTCCGCATAGTAACATCACTTGAAAATGCATGATAATAGATACTATCAACATATAAAAATGTTGCTCTGCTAACTGCGACTAGAAGTTCACTAGACAACAGTTCTATTGTATCTGGATTTATTGAAAAGTTGAAAGTAATATTACGCTATGGTGTTGAAAACACACACAAGATAAAATTATTTTACCAATATCTGTTTTCTGAGTGAATTAAGTTATTGTCCTCACAAAGAGAAATATAGCCATTTCACAATAGAAATATTACAATGATATAGTAAAAAAATTAATTCTAGTAAGTTATTAAATTTTAATTCTTTCTCTCTTTTGTTAATCGTATCTCTTTCACAATCAGGATGCTATATAGTATGATCCAAATTTTTAATTTGTTAACAGACTTAATTTAAATAGGAAAGTTTAGGATACAATCCTGTGTGCATTCATCAATTCAGCTCTGAGTTTTCTTTTGTAAACCCTACTATATGTTTTCAATTAAACTATTATATTGAGATAATTCTATATCATATGAAGTTGTAAGAAATAATAGAAAGATCTCATATACTGCTCACTGCCTGTGTCCCAGTGGTAACTTCTTGCAAAACTAAGTACAATATCACAACCAGGAGAGTGACATTAATACAGTCAATATACAGGCCATTTCTATTACAAGAAAGATTTCTCATGTTGCTTTTTATAACCACACCCACTTTTCTGTTTTTCTCTCATGCTAAATCCCTGACAACTACTAATCTGTTTATTTCTATAATTTTGTCATTTCAATAATGCATATAAATGGAGTCATCCTGTATGTAACCTTTTGGCACTGGCTTCTTTTACTCAGAATAATTCTCTAAAGACTCAGCTAGCTATTGCATGTAGTTTGTTCTTTTTATTGTTAAGTAATAACCCACAGTCTGGCTATACCACAGTATATTTAACCATTCACCTGTTGAAGGACATCTGGGTTTTTGCTAGTTTTGGGCTATGACACATAAAGTTGCTATAAAGATTCATGTGCAAGTTCTTGTGTAAACATAAGTTTTTATTTCTCTAGGATAAATGCCCAGTTACATAATTGCTAAGTCATATTATAGTGGGATACTTAGTTTTTTTGGAAACGGGCAAACTCTTTTACAAAATGACTGTACCATTTTATATTCCCACCTGCCATGTGTGAGTAATCCAGTTCCTGCACATCTTGATCAGAATTTGGTGAACCCCATTATATTTTTTAATGTCAGCATGTTGCCAGGACAAAAATATTCACAAAATCCATCTATGTAAGTAATTCCATTTCATTATAAAATGATTTGTTCAAATATAAAGAAATAAAAAATTGCAAGTTACAAAAAATTAAGAATGAAACCAATAAATTAGGTGACAACTACATGTCCAGTATTACTTCACATGGTTCTTTAATATAATTTTTATGAACCAATGATTTATCCCCTGTAAAAAATCATTCGGACTTCGCCATCTTCACCAACCGCATTTTAAGTTCACAGTTTTTTATATATATACAAAATTCATATACATATATATCTATATCTATATCTGCATGCCAAAATGCAGTCAAAAGAAATCAACCTATCAGTCTGAATAGATGGCTAAAGACAGAATATTATCATATGCATTCACTTTATTTTCTTTTCCTTTTTTTTTTTGAGGGGATATTTATTTTCCCTTCAGATTATTCATCTCAGCCAATTGTTACAATTGTCCACAGAAGTGTTGCTAATCATTTGAAAAGATGCAGGAAAAAAAAAAAAGTTATTCAATCCACCTACACTGAACTCACTACCTTAAGAAATCCATGGGATTATACACCTATTCAGTTATTGAGGGAGTTAAACCCAGGCTTAGATATAATAAAAGCTTGCTAAATTATCTTTTGTCCTTTTACTGGAATACACAGTCTCACATGCAAAACAGAGAAGCAGGAAGCAATCATAGGAAGAGGAAAGATAGCAGTACAAACTGAGAATAACCAGAACTTGTTCTCTTGTGTTTTGAGTTAGCCTCTGCTTTCCATACCTTGAGAAGCATCAAATTAAAAGAATGTGACTGGAGTGACTGGAGACCACAAAAAAAAAAAAAAAAAAAAAAAAAGTAACCACATAGATTTACAGGCATGCTCATAAGTCCATGTAGTTACACAGCTCCAGGCAGAAGGTTTATGTCCATTTAAGAGCGGAAAATTTTCAAGTTCCTCCAGAAGCACCATCTGTTTCTACTGGCTGGTCTTGGTTTGGATTATTTATTACAATAATCTCAGATTTATCAGGTTAACCTTTGGATTGCCTCCTAAAAATAACTACGGAATATTTAGAATTTTTGAGTAATACAGTAGACAACAAGAATAAAATATAACATTTTATTGAAAGAACTTTAAGGTCTTTATCATAACAAAAAAGACAGAAAAATCTGTATCATTTATCACATTTAATAGGTTTGACCCATACAAATAGATAATTGGTCCACAAGATGGCGCTAGGTAATTAAAATTTTTACAAGATTATTGGTGCAATTTCAAATAACTGGAAAAAAAAAGAAAAAGAAGAAGAAGAAATTTTCCCACCATGGTTATCACAAGATATCTGCCTTATCAGTCTGTTAATGAGAAATAGAAAAAAAACAGAGTTCCCAAAAGCAAAGCCAGGACTTTAAAAGCTGACAAACAGCTTTCTATGAATCTTTATGATCTGGTAAGTCTCAGTATCTTAAGAAAAATATAAGTGACTTCTTACAAGCAAAGTTAAAGATAAACTGCATGCTATGAAGGGATTAAATATAGAAACGTTGAGGGGAAGACCATTTCCAAAAAAGCAGCAAAGCTTTCTCTAACCCAGTTATTTAAAAAAATAAATAAATAAATAAATAAATAAATAAAAACTCTCCATGAGAATTATTTTTTTAAAAATGGAGGGAGAAAATTTAATTTTCACATATCTGCAGTTAAAATAGACACATTCAGTACAACTGAGTTAAAACCTAATTACCATACCAAATTGATTAGTCAATTCCTATCTTTTTAGACCAAAGTCACAAAGCTCTGTGCCTGCAGGCATTAATACCACCAGTCTATTTCAACTGTATTTTCTCAAGCCCCAGTACAGGACAGCTTCCACCTGGCTGACGGCATTAGAGATCAGTGGAGGTACAGGACTGCAGTTTCTTCTAAATGAAGATATCAACCTTTCTTTTTCTATTTCTTCTGGTTTTGTTGAGGCTGCATTTTTTTTCTGCTTAAGCCTTTCCAGGACTCATACCTAATCCTTTTTTCACTATTTGGGACCAGCAGGAACTGAGAAGCAATTATTTCTCATTTTTCTTTGTTTGAAAGTGTCACTTTAGTGAATATTAGCCATTTATAATAGTATGGATAAATTTTTAAGTTCATTAGCACAAAGTTACACATGAAAAAATAAAGTCCTAACAGTTTTTGAAAGCATAAAAAAGCAACCTAGAAGAGAATTTCAAGTCCTATAAGATCGATTTCTCCCTAATGGAAAACATTTCAGAATATGAGTCCTGTGTAACTTAGCTAGCAGTTTTAAATCTTTAAATCTTAATCCTTTGAATCTTTATGGAGGAGCATCCTTAAATGGAAAGCATTCCATAACTAACTCCTAAATGGCCTCTTTCAGATTAAAGTTTAGAATCAATTATGCACTTCCATATAGTAATTATATATTACCGACCAAAATTTTCAAAATTTATCTCTTAATTACCAAATTAATAGTCAGTGGAAGGAAAAACATAACTCTCTCTGGGTTTGTATTCAGTTTGATGGTTGTTCAATAATATTTATAGCCAACTGGAAGAGGAAATAATTGCATGGTAACCTCTCCATCTTTATTTCTTTGCCCAGTAAACACTGTTGAAGATTAAGATTTAAAGATTTTAAAACCCCTAGCTTTTTTCTTCAAAATTACACACACGCAAACAAAAAGAGAACAGCGAGTGTTAACCTAACACTGGCTCTAAATTATAGGTGCTCAGAAAAGTGAGAATCTGTTTAAGTAGCAGCAGTTAGAAGAAAGATTAAAAGAGAGGCTATTTAGTTTCTATCCTTCCTACCCCACTGAAGCTATACTTTTCAGGGTCCACAGTTTTCTGGAGGGACAGCCTGCTTTACCTTTCCTTGCATTATTCTTTCTCCATCTCTCTCACCACACCCAGCCAACCGCCAAACCCTGGAGACAACTCCCCAGTGTCTCCAACATCCGTCCATCCCTTCTTTCAGTCAGAGTTTCCTCCTCAAAATTACCTGCACATACCTAGAGGATTAACAGAAGAGAGTTGAAGGAAGGAACTACTTATAGAGCCCTAAGGGATGGTGAAGACTTAGAATAGCTGGAAGCCAGTATCACCTCAAGACCTGAAGGAACAAGAGGAGTTTTGCTACCAAACTTCTGTGTGCTTCTGAGAGAGGGGCCACCTGACAAGAAACGTGGTTGCAAAGGGAAGGAAGGCAGCAGTTGCCAACACCATAGCCCAGAGGTACAGATGTGCACTAAGGATATGCAGTAAAGAAGAAGTATTCAGGCTTTTTTCTCCTTTCACCTTTCAGTCTCCTGCTCTTATCTCCAGCTGGCCACACTCACTTGGAAGCCAGAGGCACAGAAGCCAAAATGATACAGTCCACAGGACTCCAAAGGGCAGAGAATAGATTTCCAGGGGTAGAGAAATAATAGCACGCTATACTCAGAAAGCTCAAAGCCCCAGAATGCCTCAGCTAGATTACTGCAATTACCTGACTGTCCTCTACAGTCAACCCTCCAGCCCATCGATTGTTTTTTCAGCTGAAGTCACACTTCAGAAAGGCGTTCTTTGACTGCCTCCCAACCTCTGTCTCTACCTTTTCCATTGTTTTCTTAGTTCTTCTCTCTAAAATTATTATATTTACTTTTTATGTTTATCTGCTTATCATCAGTTTCCTCCAAATGGAATTAATCTCCCTAAGAGCATTGGCCTAGCCCCTCAGAGTGAGCTATCCATTATTAATGAATGAATAAATGCACATGAATGATCACTGTATGACGAAAAAAAGTGGCAGATATAAAAATGAATCAGCCGTAGAAACTGAACCCAAAGATGTAGAAACTAATTCACCATTCTAGTGCCCAGCATCCAAACCTTCTTCATCTTTGGGGGGAGTTCCCAAGATATGTATTATTGGCAGGATGCAGAGTCCTCACCTTTTATTACAAGAGCAGAAGGGGAGAAATTACCTGTTTCTCTGCCCAATGGCAGCAGACATGTGGGCACATAACTTATGCCCAGCCAATCAAATGCTTCCACTTTGAACCCTGGAGGAGTGAGAACAGAAATGTATTTCAATCACATAACTTCTCTCAAGGATCCATCAGTGATGACTATTAAGGCATTTTCTGTTAAGCACAAATTTCTTGGAGTGATAATCCGATTTTCCAGATCCTTCTTGTCTATCATTAGGCTTATTAAGTAAGAGCTAAAATTAGAGTTCTATCCAGGAACCAAAAAAAAAAAAAAAAAAAAATGTGTTCTGTCCATATCTCCCTGTCCTTCTGACATAAGTTACCTGTGACATCCAATGCGTGAATCAGTCAAAAAAGAATTAGTGAGTTCAGCACATATATCTTTCTTTTAATCTAAAATCCAGATAACTGATATTATAATCACAAGATATATCTTTAAAATTTTATAAACATGCAAAAAAAATTTTTTTTGAACATCCTCTTCAAATGAGAAGAGCATTGTGAAGGTGTCACGGCAATAAACAATAAACATCTTTTCAATTAGCAATAATCGCGCCTCGGATAAACCTCATTGGCTACGATACTGCCACTGCGCAAAGCTGACAATAAACATCTTTTAACATTAAGAAGCCATATTTTTTTCTATCTCCTATAAATTCCACAAATGACTAAATAAATCAACAACAGCTAAGCAGTATACTTCTCTAACCTGTTTCAGGACATTGATTTTGGTATTTTATAGAAGTCTTTAAGTCATGAAGAGATAAGCAGGATATATAAATGTTCAAGTGTTTTGATTTAACTGTTTTATTGAAAATTCACCACTAACTCATTAAAGGAGAAGGCTGAAAGCCTAAAAGCAGTATTTTAAAAGGGTCTTTAGAGACCAATCATTTCTAATCTAAAACCACAGAATTTCCAGTTCAGTTCAATCAGGTGAATATAAAAATATCCCTTACTATTGGCTGGCCAACCCTTAACTCTATATTTTATGAGACACCATTCTTACAATTTTTTAAAAAGATTTTATTTATTTATAAGAGAGAGAGCACACACAAGCATCAGGAGTAGCAGGCAGAGGGAGGAGCAGGTTCTCTGCTGAGGAAGGAGCCCAATGTGGGGCTCCATCCCAGGACTCTGGGATCATGACCTGAGCCAAAGCAGACACTTAACCAACTGAGCCATCCAGGTGTCCCCCATTCTTAAAATTATAGCACAACAAAGCTACAGAAAAAAAGAATTCAGGAGGGGAAGGGTTAATTTAAGTTATAGGTTAATATAGGGCCATATTTCATATTAATAATGATATAAATAGAGTACTATTGTAACCCACCATTTATAGATCCTGTTAGTCTTATATTAGCCTTTGATTAAGAGTCTGATTCTAAGTCCAACATTAGTAACGAATGAATTATTAATGAATTAACACTTAAGGTGATTTTGGGGATAATATTTTTCATGAAAAATTTCTTCCATTGGTAGAGAGTGATTACAGAGTACTAGAAGTTAGATAAATAGATTATGGATAGAGATAGATGATGATGATAGATAGATATTCAGATAAATTGAAAGCTTTATGATATGGTACTGAAAATAACACTAATTTTCCTGGACATAATTTCCAGTATGATGAAAGTTGAAAAATACTTCAATATACAATTTCTGCTATTTATCTCAAGGCAACAGGAAACCACTGAATGGTCTCCAGTATAAAGACAGTTTAAGTCATGCCATTACTTATTAAGTTGTATAAAGCACAGGTCAGCAGCATATAATACACCTACAAAAGTAATTACTGGTCTTGGTTTGCAACACTTCAGGGTTTCTCTACTTATCTTGAAGAGTGTCATAAAATTATCCAAACAAAATTATCATCTTTGATTTTTTTAAATAAGCCTTAAGACTTTCCAAAAGAACTCAGGGAATATAACAAAGTAAATAATGAGATATTGCCACTCAAAATTGCAGGAAATCAACAATCTTTGCCTATAATAACTAAAGAGATTGATGGCTAAAGTCAAGGAAATTACTCCAAAAATTCTATGGAGAGATTACTTGTCTGGTGCTATAGCTCCATCCAGTGGCAGTTAATGCTAACCTGGGCCATGAGGATTACAGCCAAATACTAGAGCAAGAGAAGAAAGATATTCTCGGTGGAAATGAGTGTTCTGCAAATCATCAGGTCCCAATCACACTAGGACAGCCTTGTACCAACATGAATTATTTCACAGTATTCAGAGTCTCAAAGCCTCAAGAACACCTAAAATGAGGAAATTAAATCGTTCAAGACATCACAGTTATGTCTACAATGTGTAAAGAATCCAGTGGAAAGTGAAAAATTAGGTTAACTGTCCAAATATTTGACTGCATAAGAACCCTGAGGCTGACTTCTCCACTCTATTCCTGAGTAACATATGTATTTCTGAGATTAGAATCTAACTAAGCATTTTTTCTTTCACTGTTTTCTCTGATTTCCACGACATTTCTTGTGAAATGTTTTGCTATTTGGTATGTAACTTCAATGTAAAAAAATTTATCTGCCAGGTCACAGCTGTATCCCAGCCTCAAAACAGTGCCTGTCTCTCATTATATTTTGAATACATATTTATTGAATTAATGAAGAAATGTGATTCTTCTAAAGATACTTTAGAGATGTGGTCATTTACTTTTTATGTTCATAAAAACCTTTGAGAGTCTGATAAAAGCAATAAACTCTCCCTCCCAAAATATGCATATATAATTGTGCATACAGTTTCAAGGGTTTCTTGGACGCTGTCACTCATGTTTATGGGCCAAAGTTTAAGAAGCTCTGCTCTAAAAAGAACTTTAAGATCAACTTCATAATTGGGAAATTGAGATGATCTATTGAATGCATTATTTTTGCCTGCATTGCTTCAATGATTAATTGTCTCAGATCCTGGTCTGAGAAGAGCTGGACTTGCTGGACTTGCTGGTGATGAAATTAAAATTAATGGGGAAATTGGGGTGCCTGTGTAGCATAGTAGTTAAGCGACCGGCTCTTGGTTTCAACTCAGATCGTGATCTCAGAGTTGTGAGATGGAGCCCAGAGTCTGGTTCTGTATAGAGCACGGAAAATGCTAAAGTTTCTCTCTCCCTCTACCTCCACCTCTCTCTCGCTCACTCAAACGAATACATAAATCTTTAAAAATATTAATGGAGAAAAACTGGTTCTATTTGAAAGTCATACTGAACACCAAAAAAATGGAACAGAGAAAAAAAGATTAATCTGATAGATTTATAGAACATTCATTCTATGTTTGTCCCCCACCCCACTGAAACACACACACACACACACACACACACACACACATTCTTCACTGGGATGTGTCCAAAATGATCTGAATAATCTACAGCCTGAGAAGAATGAGATTCACCAGATCCAAGGACCCTAAAGAATGCACTCCTGGGATTTTACCCCCATCTTGGCGAAGTGTCAAGTCCGTGCCCAGACACTTCCCCACAAGGCAATAATTCTGTTGCTCAAAATGCCTTGAAACCAAGAGAGTACCAGGCTCTGGGCCCTGAAATCTTTCCTGCACCAGTAGTTGTACAACCTCCCTTTCCGGTGCCCTAGGTTCTGCAACATTTTCACACCTGTACTTTTGTTGTAGAATATAAGAATCTTCCAATTATTTTCTCACAGAGTGTTTCTGTGAGCAGAGCTGGTACTGGTTCTCAACCCTGGGGGTTGCTTAGGTGAAATTTAAAACTGGCCCCCATATACAGAAGGCAGGGAGAGATTAAAGAAAGAGGCGGGGCACTCCAGTTTGGTGGATGGCAAGTTGCAGCAAGGGAACAGCCCTCTGCACCAGTGTGCCAGAATCTTAAAAGCTTATATTATTAGAAGGCTTAACAGGGTTCAGGCAAAAATATAGTCCAGATGGTTTAACAATACATTACTCTCTCAAGGATGCATCCTTTGAGCTAGTATGGGAATCGTAGATAGAACATACATTCCAAGGACAAGGGAGGGAGTAAGATGCCTCTGATTGCCTGGGTCCTGCTTGTGGGTCAGCTGGTAGTCACAGCCTCTTGATGACTTCCTCCAAACCTAGCCGAGCTCATGACAGCACCTACTTTAATTCATTTGAAACATTTATTGATACCTCCTATGTCCCAGACTCTACTAACCACAGTGGAAATGGGGTGGGGGGGAAGCCCAGCAATTGCTGAGAGAATAAAAAACATACACTTATATAAAAATTTGTTCATAGTGTTATTGTTCATAACAGCCAAAAAGTGGAAAGAACCCAAATGACCATGATCTAATGAATGGCCAAACAAAATGGGTTGAATTGCTAAACTACTTCATGCGATAAAATACTTATTCAGCCATAAAAAGGAATGTGTTGACATAAGCTACACAACATAGATGAATCTTAAAAACATTATGCTAGGTGAAAGAAGCCAAACATAGAAGACCAAATGTTGTTTGATAACATTTGTATGAAATGTACAGAATAGGAAAATCCATAGGGACAGATAATAGATTAGCAGTTTCCAGAAAAAGTTAAAAAGAAGGAATTGGAACTAACGGCTACTAAATACCGGATTTAGGGGAGGGGGATAGAGAAGTTCCAGAAATAGATCATGTTGATGGTTGCAAAGCATAGTAAATACACTAAAGACAACCAAAGTGTATGCTTTAAAGTGGTGAACTCTATGCTGTATGAAATAAATCTCAATTTTTTAAACGTTATTTTAAAAAGTCAAGCAGCCACTAAGCAACTCTGGTGAGGATAGTAATTGAAAAGGGGCACACAGGGGGTTTGAGGGATCTGGCTGTGTTTTCTTTCTTGATTTGGGTGGTGGTCATCATGTTTGCTTTAAGATAGTTTATTAAGCCATGCATTTGTTTTATGTATAATTCTGAATGTATGCCATAATTCACAATAGAATTTTTTAAGAGAAAGTAGGAGACATTAAATAATATCTCTGTGGTATTATTTCCAAAAAGAAATTAAAGTAACAAAATTAACATAGAATTTTATTTCTTTGGAAGTTATATAAAGGAATATATATTTAAAACTGAATTTTTATACATACTATATGTATCAGTATCATTATATATTCATATACTTCAAATAGGTCTCTTAGTAGATGTGCATTGTTGAGGAACCTCCTTTCTGGCCTCAATGCTGACCACCTTGTGCCCTTTGATCACTGAGGCTTCGCTCCCAACATGCTTCCAGTTCTTTGTATTCAACCATCAACAGACCGTTCCCCTGTCAGAAGTATTTTCCACCCTGTCCCTTTCTATCCCCTATTCTTTCTTGCATGCCTCTTACCCTTCCCTTATAGCTTCACATTATTGTCTCACAGCACTCTATGCTTCTCCTTCATAGCACTTAGCAAAATTGAAGTTGACTATCTGTGCAAGTGTTTATCTAATACTTCTTGCATCTACTAAACTGTAAGCACCATGAAAACAACAAGCATTAATGTCTGATTTGCTACTGTATCCCAGCATCTAGCCTGGTACATGGTACATAATAAATGAAGGAAGGAATGAGTGGAGTTTTATGTATTTATTCCCTTAAGTTAAAACTTAAGAAATTTTATGATGAATGTAGATGCCAAATAAGACAGCTGACATACATAGTTAGCCCAGGACAGTGTCAGACTCCATAAATATTTATTGCTTAATAAATATTGAACAATATTATTATGAGTCAATAGTTGGCCATACGGTCGTGAAACATTTACTGTAAGTTGAAACTATTCTTAATCTCTCCTGAAATACTGAATTTCCATAAATAAGAAGAAAATTTAAAAGTAAGTTCTCTGTTTTAATATCTGTGCCATTTAATAAAAATTCTATAGCAATGAAACCATTATGGCCCATATCACTGGCTTGGAATGTTATATTTGGTCACATCTTGTATTTTCCACTGAATAGCTTTCCCACCACCTGCCTTCATTAATTGAAGGCCAATTAACTCTCTCTTGAGAGCTACCTTTCCCACTTTGCCAGAGGCTTACTCATTCTAAATGCCCGCAGAAAACAAGCTTCCTTAACCCAACACACCTGTTGTTTCTGTCACTGCCACAAGATGTCACTGTTGAAAACCAGGTCTTCCCAATCTGAGGGATACATGTCTTCTCTAACCTGTCACAAAACCCTTACAATCCTAGTCCCTGAATAAATCCACACTTGAATATAAATTCACAGCTCTTTAATATCCTATTCAGGTGCTCGATTTTTCCCCCCAAGTTATGACAGTGAAGCCAGAGTGGCTGAGTCTAAGGGATTTACAGTCTCAACTACATAAAATGTCACAACTAGCCAGCTTGTGACCGGCAAATCAGGTGCCTCCAGTTAAAATACGTCTCCTGGATACGTTTTGTTAATCCACATTCTTTGAAAAATCACAGAAGGTTTTTCACACAAATGAGCAGGATGTGGGGGGCTTGGGTGGTTCAGTCGGTTAGGCCTCTACCTTCAGCTCAGGTCATGTTCCTGGGGTCCTGGAATCGAGCTCCACATCGGGCTCCCAGCTCAGCAGGAAGCCTGCTTCTCCCTCTCCCTCCGTCCTCCCCCTGCTTGTGCTCCCTCTCTCTCTCTCTCTCTCAAATAAATAAATATTTTTTTTTTAAATAAGAAGAAAGAAAGGAAGGAAGGAAGGAAGGAAGGAAGGAAGGAAGGAAGAAAGAAAGAAAGAAAGAAAGAAAGAAAGAAAGAAAGAAAGAAAGAAAGAAAGAAAGAAAGAAAGAAAAAAGAGAGAGCAGGATTTCCAGTGTCTCTTTAATAATATTGCAATATTGAGCTCTTACCTGACACAGGGGCAACTTTCTAGAGATGAGTTGCAGGTACCGCTTTCCAACTCCTCCATGCCAGATTACACAAGGCACACACTTCACTACAGTCTTATCCACTCCAAATTCATTCTTTGATACTGGCTGTTACCTGCCACTGAATTTATGATGCCTGTTTTAGGCCCTGGTGTTTATCCAAGATGGATAGTATTATCAATGTCAGTCAGTGCCACATTTTCCCATCAGAGAAGTCTCCAAGGCTCTTCCTCCCACAAGACTCATTGACTCCCCCACTCAAACATCCAGCAGCAAACTGAAGACAAGGCCAGCTAAATAATTTGCTAAAGCTCAGTGCAGAAGGAAAATGCGGGACCTCTTGTTCAAAAGGCAGGGGGGGAAAATGACAATAAAAATACTACACTATAAAACATTTTCTTTTGTTCTACTGTCCTTCTCTCACAGTGCCATGGTGGCTTTTATGTGCTATTTACTGGCATGTTCCCTCAGACATGGGAATACTTACAGTACAAGTGCAGACCCTCATTGGTATCCAAGGATCCCACCTGTGATTCTCTGCATATGGCCCACCAACAACAGGATTCCTCTCCCTGTAGCTGCCAGGTGCCTGCCACAGCCTTGGGCATGGAAGACATCTCCCCTTCTCGTGGCCCTGCTGTCCCAGTCCGTGGTGGATAGGCAACCATCAGGGACCTATAACATCCATGCCATAATGCATTTGGTACTTGGATGAACTGGGCAAAAGACTCTCCCCCAGCAGTTCACCCACCAAATATACCATGGAGTTGCCAGCCCAGGGAAAGGAGGTCTACCACTTTGTCCTGCTTCCAGATGGTATGAGGCATAAGCTGACCATGAAGTTCCCATGTTTGCTCAAATGCCACTACTGAGGCCAAAAAGGGACAATAGAATGCTACCTACAGCATCCCCCCAACCTCCTCTTCGCCAAGCCAAGCTGGTTGCCACCTTGCAGAGGGCTACAGCTGTCAGGAAATGCAGACAGGGGCAGAAGGCTGAGCGTGGCCAGGGTGTCAAGGACTGGGGAGCCCATAGCTATGAACCCAAGTTGGGGAAGGGATAGAAGGGACCAGGAGTAAGCTGGGACTCCAGTTCCCCAACACATACGCCTTTGTGCCATCATACTCATGTACAAAATACAAATTCTAAGAGAAAATTATTAAGAATTTCATAATAGCTACAGAGCATCAGGCCCCAAATGTGGGGCACTTCTGAGCAGGAGATGTATGATTGCACTGTTCCCACACCGGTGAAGCCAGCTCTCTGCCAGCAGACCATGGAATTTGAAGAGAAGTATCTTTGTCAAGCCACAAAAAGTTTGTTACACTTTCCCTCTAGGGCCATGGGAGCCTACTCTTTATGTATCATAAACTAGTAGTGTACAGAGGTACTCATGTCTCTAGGAAAATCTGTTTCAAGGAAGGTGATTTCCTCTATCCACCTAGCCATAGAGGTAGCTGCCAGCTTTTTACCAAAAACAGAATAATAATAATAAAAACAACAACAACAATAAGTTCTGTATCACCAAGCACTGTAGTTAGGAAAAGCATATGCTCTAAGAAATTGAAACTTTTTGAGGAAAGCAATTAAATCATTAGTAGGCTAAAATAGCAACAATAATGCTAAACACATAGACAACAGCCACTTCAATGGTATCTCAATAAAAGCAAGGATTTCACAAGCACATTTGTATTCATTCGGATGTGATTACTGCTCTTCACTTTTAACTGAATTTGGTAGAAAAGAGAATATAAATGCATATTTTTTTCAAGTGTGAGAAGAGAAAACGGTCCTCCACATTCCATCTCCCTGCCCCCCAGAGGGTGCCTTAAGTCCTTGGAATTTTCTACATGATAACAATGATAAAGTTGTCTCAGTATTCATAACAAACCCTTTCCCACCACACCTGAGTACATGTTAATGAAGTGACCTTTGGAAAGGGCCTAAGGCTGGGGGCTGACTGTGGAGAGAACCAACCATGTGATTAGAGCTTGAAACTTTCAGTTCTATCCCCAGATCTCTGGGAAGGGAAGGAAAGCTGGAGATTGAGTTAAATACCAATGGCCAATGATTTAGTCAATTGTGCCTATGTAATGAAGCCTCCATAAAAACCCAGAAGGACAAGGTTCAAAGCACTTCCAGGTTAAAGAAACGGACTTTCCACATGCCACCTTGCTAGGTCCCAAACTCCATGAAAACAGAAGTTCCTTTGTTTAGAACCTCACCCTATTTATCTCTTTACCTGGCTATTAATTCATGTCCTTTGCCACCCTATGTAATAAACTAGTAATCTAGCAAGTAAACTGGTTTCCTGAGTTCTGTGAGTCACTCTAGCAAGTTAATCAAACCCCAGGAGAAGGTAATGGGAATCCCTGATTTATAGGGTAACAATCTGGGCTTGTAATTGGCATCTGAGGTAGAGGACAGTCTTGTGGAATTGAGCCACTAATCTGTGGGATCTGATCAAATCTCTGGACAGACGGTGTCAGAACTGAGTTCTGTTGGACATCCAGCTGCTTGGTGGTGTAGGAAATCCCACACCCAGCCAACCATCCCACACTGTAATTGGTGACCAGAATCATGATATAGTATGTTTTATTATAAGTTATCAAGTCATATTGGTCAAAGTTTTCTGATGATCATCAAAAAACAAATATTAATTGGGTTATGGACATTGGGGAGGGTATGTGCTATGGTGAGTGTTGGGACAGACATGTACCCATGGGGCAAATAATACATTATATGTTAATAAAAATAATTAATTAAAAAATCTTAAAATAAACAACCTACAGCTTAATGAAGAGGCTCAGCTTTACTTCTTAATTAAACAAGGGCTGGTAAGGAGCAGAGAGAATTCTTTTTCTTTCTTCGTCTCACCTCTTTTCTCTTTCCATCTATACACATTACATTTCAAATATCTCTGAACTTCACCACATTTTCTCTTTTCTCCACAACATTATTTTAGTATGTTTAATAGGAAGCGTATCTGACTATGACCTTGATTCATATGATTTGAATTTAATGCTCTATTTATTTTGTAATGTCAAAATTGAGGTTATTATGGTTTCTATGGTATTTTCTATGGTATTCTGATACTTATGTATCAGGCTATAGCATGTGTTGGTCACTGGCTCAGGTTGTAGCAATAAGGATACTAGAGAAACAAAAAAGTATATTAATTTTATAAGAAATAAATCATTGTGAAAACATTCAATTTTATTTCATGGTCTGTTTATTATTTTAAAATTCCCTTCCATAATGTCAATGGCTTTAATTTTAATATCTGAATGTTTACAATACACAAATGGTTTTGTGACTATTCCAATAATAAGAAAACTAACATTAAATGAACATAAAAGGGAAAATTTTGCTGTCTACTACTTTGGAGGATTATCTTATCAATATGCTTAATCTAATTAGTATATGATTATGTGACTCTCTGCCACTGTTTCTTTGCTATTTTGGGGGGGAAAATTCCTTTCAAATCCTAGCTTCAAAGAGCTTTGATAGGTCTTCAGGGCTTCAGTATACTTTAGTATACTTTAGTATACTTTAGTAATTCTGACCTCCTCGATTCCAGAGGCTTCCACACACTTGAACAAACCTCTTCCATGGCCCCACATTGAAATTTGTCTTCAACCAATGCTAATGCTTAACTCCAAAATACCTCTGACTACAGGTTTCTATCATACCAGCTCTCTCATTGCTCCCCCACTTTTAGTCTTAGACTACGTGCCCTTGACTTGTCCATTGACCCTGCTGGCCTCATATCCTTCCCTATCTAAATTGAACCCTGTGGTTTATCTCTTGATGACCATTTCTCTCCACCTAGTTTAACTCCCTAGATTTTGTGTCTAATTTCATAAGAACTTCAACACAATTTATAAATTTTTTACTAGTCCTTTGTTTTCTCCTTCATGTATATACTTAACATTCACCTGTGCTTCTACTCTCACCCTAACCTCCTCATTTTCCACAGATGGTCTTGCCTTATATGCCACTGCATAAGTTAAGTCTGAATCATCTTCCTCCTTTGCTTCATGCTCAGAGAAAGGGCATGGTTAATTCTCTACCCTAATCATCACCTCCTGCCTCCCCAAATTTCCACTTCCTTGTAGACCTTGCTCCAACTATTTCTATGTATCTCTCCTGAATGTTCATCCTCTTTCTCTCTACTAGGTCTTTTTTTTTTTTTTTCAGATTATAGTATGCCCAACTTTCAGCCATTTTCTTAAACAATTCAACAAAAAACGTCTTCTCCTGATCCCATAGTCATGACACTTTTTCCTACCTAATGCATCTTACTTATCTTCACCTCATTAAATCCAAATTACAGTGCATGTATAAATTTCTTAAGAGAAATCATTCTTGCTGCCCAAGACTGATCATTTCCTTTGTCAAACACTTTCAATAAACTGTGTTCCCTTCACACAATTCATAATTATATATAATTTAGCATGATTCATTTATAAATTTTCCTCCTTACCACTCTCAAAACTTTGGGAGAACAGGCATGTGTCTGTTTTTTTGTTTGTCTTTTTCTACATAAGAATTTATTATTTTTACATTATAATATTTTTGTTTCCAGTAAAAATTTATTTTTTTGTTTTTCTTTTTTTATATATTAGTCACTATACAGTACATCATCAGTTTTTGATGTAGTATTCCATCATTCATAATTTTGATAAACATTGTCCCTCCAATATATTACATAGAACCTAGAATGTATTTGGCGTTCAATAAATGTTTATAAAGGAATGGATAAGTTCATTGACTATTTCTCATACATCCCTCTTTTAAAAGCATATCATAGCTCCTTAATCCAGAAAAACTAATATGAGTCTTTCAGTTAAAACAAAACACCTAGTTTTTTCTTCATATTGGCAATGCTAAAAAAGACAGAGCATATGTAGAGAAAAAAAAAGTCATTGGCTTGGGAAATGGTAAGCCAATTCTCTGCCATTGTGGGAAATGAAGTTTTTGAAGTTTCTTTCTTCCTCTGAACCATTTCACTTTCATATTATTGCCCACTAAAGTCATTAATTGACTATTTCTAAAGGAAAACTTTGAAAATTTTTGCTTTGGGCGCCTGGGTGGCTCAGTCGTTAAGTGTTTGCCTTCAGCTCAGGTCATGATCCCTGAAGATCCAGGTCCAGGGATCAAGTCCCAAACTGGGCTCCCTGCTCAGCAGGAAGCCTGTTTCTCCCTCTCCCACTCCCACTGCTTATATTCCCTCTCTCACTGTGTCTCTCTCTATCAAATAAATAAAATAAAATCTTAAAATTTGTTTTTTGTTTTATATATCTACAAATATTTTGAAATCTCTCCCATTTATTAAATGCCTATGTGACAAATGTTAATTTGGCCTACTGATTTGTTTCAAGGCAATATACTGTGTAATAGATCATACATCCACAGTGATCTTCATTCCTGAATATGACTACTTCAATATGCCAGAGAAAAAGTTTTCTTTGACAGAAGGAAGATTAGCCAGCCCAACTTCAATTTCACATTAAAGTTAGGACTTTGATACCATTTAAGTCCCCTAATGAAAAGGTGAAGAATGTGGTATAAAAATATGATAATAGATTGTCTATTTTTAGTGAGAAATTTTAATAATCTATAAATAATTAATTTTTCATTGATTTTACATGTGCTTTTTTTCTAGAAGATATGATTTTGGTTCTTTCCCATAGAGGTTTAAATTTTGTCTTTTTCAATACTCTTCTATTCCTATAATGCAATGACCATCAAAGTATCTGCCTTGGATTTGTCTAAAATAAAGGACGAAAAAATAATCTTTAAAAATGTTGTATTATGAATTTACCAAAATAAAACTGCTATCAGAGAAAATGTATTCCTCGTCCTCTCTTTATTATTTATTTATTTTCTTACATGAATACAAAGTAGTAGGCTTAGTTGGTCCTCCAAGAGTTCTACCATAGAATAAATTTAAGTTAAATTCCTGAGATAAGTTTTAGCTGGTATTTCTAGTTCTACAGACATGATCACGTAGACAGATGTCTAAACTAATAATAATATAAACCCTAAGGAAAACATTTAGCTAAACATATGTAGCTGGCCTATAGATAAAGAGTTCAATTATGTGTTACTATATTAAAAGTAATGCTACTAAGCAAAATAGAGTCCTCTTTTTAAGTCCTCATAGGTTAAGTCCTCATTGTGTTAAATTCTTGTTAAGTTTTGTGTCCAAAGGACTGATATTTACTAAGGCTTCCTGATGATATTTAGCAACAATGCTAACTGTAAGAAAGAGACATACCTCAGCAAAATATTTGGCTTATAAACATTTAGGGAATTAAAGAGTTTGTAATGGTTATTAACACAAAGGGATGCATAGCCAAGGAAAGGAAAATGAAGTAGGAACTATTAATGTTTCTCATAGTTAGCACATAAGCCCAAAATGTGGATTTAAATTATGGTGTATGCATGGATGTGTCTTTAAAGACACATTGTGGTGAAGCCAACATCAAAATAAGCTCAGAGCACTGGAGCACACCCCTTCTAGTGATAGCTATAGACCATTAACTTACTAACAAAGGTACCACCTCAACTTGCCTTGAAACTCCTAGCTTATGTCAAACAAGAGTCTTCTTTGAAGAGTGAAACCAGACAGTATATGTTGATGTGCAAAACTAATACTGTATGGTGATTCCTCAAAAATAAGTTAAACATAAAATTACCATATAGTTCAGGAATTCCAATTCTAAAATTGGGTATATAGAAAATAATTGAAAACAAAAACTCAAAGATATTTACACACCAATGTACAGCATTACTCAAATGACATTATTCACAATAGCTGAAAGATAGAAAGACCCAAATACCCATCAACAAATGCATAGATTTTAAAAAAGGGACACATTCATTCAATGGAATATCATTCCCCCTTAAAAAGGAATGAAATTATGAGACATGCTACAACATGGATGAAATTTAAAGAAGTGGTAAGTGAAATAAGTTGGTTGCAAAGGGACAAAGATAAATGATTCCATTTATATGAGGTATCTAGAGTAGGCAGATTCACAGAAACAGGGAATAGAATAACAGATGCTAGGGAAGGGGAGAGGAGAAGGAGCTGTTGTTTAATGGATACAAAGTTTCAATTTGGAAGATAAGAAAGTTCTGGGGATGGATGATGGTGATGGTTGCACAACAATATGAGTGTACTTAATGTCACTGAATAGTACACTGAAAAATGATTAAATGGTAAATTGTATGTTGTATATATTTTGCCATTTTTTAAATCTCATAAAATAGATGTTAGGCATATACCACTTAGAAAATTCAGATAAGCAAAAAGTTCTTATAATTTTACCAATTTCATATAAGTACTGTTAACATTATGGGGGGGACCCTAATATTAACGATTATGCTGAATGTGACATGACTATTCACACCCCTTAAGGAAAAAGTAGAACAGTTTAAGCAAAACCAAGTTGAAATGGATCTTAAAATGCATCTTTTACATATGAAAAACAGAAACAGAATCCCAGAACATCTGAAGAGCTTCCTCCAACTTCATAGAATTCAAAATACAACTTGACTCTTAGCTAATATCCATTAACAAAAAATATCTGTTGCATGAATATTTTATCCTACCTGCAAAAAAGGTAATTGAAGAGTACCTGGGTAGTTCAGTGGGTTAAGCATCAGACTCTTGACTTCCGCTCAGGTCATGATCTCAGGGTCAAGAGATCAAGCCCCATACAGACTCTACACTCAGCACAGAGTCCACTTGAGATTCTCTTCCTCTGCCCCTCCCACACTTGCATGTGCCCAAGCTCTCTCACTCTCTAAAATAAATAAATATATCTTTTAAAAAAAGTTGAGTCCTAAACAAACTAAATCTATCCACATCCATGGTAATCAATGTGTTTCAAAATTAGAATCTTGCTGAATAGATACAGACAACACAAGGCTTTAGCACTTTAATAATTAGCAGACAGAAAGGTTGTTGAGAGGATAAGTAGAATGACATCAGAGCTTTAGTAGGTATATGAGTACCAGAAATGATGTACATTTGAGTCCAACATGATTATTACTGCTTTGTGTTTTCATCTCTTTTTTCCCTATACATATTGATTACTCATTATCAGATGGTTTCTCAAAAGCTTCAAAGTTAATCTTTGGTGTTGAAAGGGAAATTGATTGACACACTAAACATGAGCCATGGCCCTGACTCAATACCTCATGTGGACTCACTGGAACAAGAGGAAAAATCTACTTGATCTAGGACAGGGCCCTGGAAATTCAACATGGCTTGAATTTTAAATAAATATAAATACACACTCTATGAATGCACCAAAGTTGAGATTTATTAAGAGTATGTTTTTAGGGTGCCTGAATCACTCAGCTGAGTGACCTGGGATAAAGTCCGGCATCTGGCTCCCTGCTCAGTGGGGAGTCTTCTTCTCCCTGTCCCTCTGCTCCTCCCCCTGCTTGTTCTCTCTCTCTCTCTGTCAAATAAATAAATAAAATCTTTAAAAAAAAAAAAAAGAGTATTGTTTTTATTACCCACATGGTCAAAAAAAGAGTGTAGGTTTTTTAAGTAAACACACCGCATTACTTACCTCACAAACTCACCCAACCTGTTTTTTGTTGTGTGGATAATCCCATTCACATTTCTCTCTCTCTTTTTTTAAGATTTTATTTATTTATCGGGGGGGGGGGGGGGCGGTGAGGCGAGGCAGAGGGAGAAGCAAACTCCCCACTGAGCAGGGAGTCCAATTCAGGGCTCCATCCCAGGACCCTGAGATCATGACCTGAGCTGAAGGCAGACGCTTAACCAACTGAGCCACCCAGATGCCCCTTTTTATATTTCATATCCCAGAGAAAGACTAAGTAATTTGTTACTTAAAAAAAACCCACCCCTCTCAAAAACAAACAAAATATCATGGTGACATTTCTTGGTAAGGCCCCCAACATTCTTAAGGTATAAGAGAATACAATAGTAACTTATCCAGAAAGGGAATGTGCACTCTTTCAGTGATCCTTGACCTCATTTGTGACTGTTTCCTCCTTCCCTGAATGCTTATCATCCCCATGACCCCAAAGGAGAAATGATTCATCCCCTCAAAGATGAACTTTTCAGGGTATTTATTATTTGAGATTTGGCTGGCTCACACATACAATGGAATGTTTTGTTTTTCTTCCTTTGATTTGTTTTATTCAGAGGTTCCTGATCATAATCTTTTTCACCTCCCATGACTCACATGCTTTTCCTTAGGAAGAAATGCTCTTCCTCAAACACCACTTCCTTGATGAGCACCCATGTGTCCTTCAAGTCCAAGTTAATAAGAAACCTCCTCTGAGAAGTTTTCAGGGTCATTGGATTTCCTTTTTAACATTTTACTTATTCATTTGAAAGAGACAGAGAAAGCGCAGGCATGAGGAGGAGCAGAGGGAGAGAGAGAAGCAGATCCCTCACTGAGCTGGGACCCCGACATGGGGCTGAATCCCAGGACCTGGAGATCATGACCTGAGCCAAAGGCAGACGCTTAATCATCTGAGCCACCCAGGTGCCTCTTTCACCGGATTGGTCACACGTATCAATGTGTCTTGACACAGGCATCTATTGTTCACTTACTCCACTGTACTGCAATATTTTCACATTCAGAGGAGAGAAATATGTGCTCTTCTACTTACTACACCACCACTCTTCTTTCAGGGAGAAAATTTTTTTCACCTCTGTGTTAACTGCACGTAAAACAGTGAGTGTCATGTACTAACAGTTCCCCAGTTAGTTTTTCTTCAATGTTGATTATTTAATTCCAAACTCTAAAATGTAATCTATTACCTTACTAAAGGAGCTGAGACTCAGACTTAGGTCTGTGTCTAAAGCCTAAGATAATTCCCCTTCAATATGCTGTTTATCTGTTCAATAAACCTCATTTTTTTTTTCAGCTTCTTGACCCTACAGCTAGACTTCATTTCCCAACAATACGTAAGTAGAAGTGAAATGTGACACTTTAGGGCCTGGTCCCTAAAAATTTTCTACCACTTACTTCTCCTCTCTTCTGGCTAGATTCAGTACAGGAATCCAAGACCCTAGAAAATGGCAGAGCCACGAGATAGGTTCCTAAGTCACCACATGGAGGAGACCAGATATACCCAAGTAGAACCACTGTGAGAGCAAGACATGCTTTTATATATCTTTAAGCTCTTATTTGAAGCTTTTGTTCATCAACTTGCCCACTCGATGCACTTTCAGAATTGTAATTTTCATACTTTTGTTCCTGAATTTTTAAAAGAGATACACACACACACACACACACACACACTATGGAAATTTAGAGACAGAAAAGGAATAAAGAAGAGAAATAATCCTCACCATTCAAAGATAAACCCTATTTTATTTTTGTTTACATCTTCAGTTTTTTTTCTGAGGGGTCCAGGGGGATGACAGGTGTGGATATAGTAAAGAGACCAGCGATCTTATTTGAAAGATGGAAGTAGAGGTTTTCTTAGAGAAGAGAACTATTTTTGCTCCTTAATGGATTATTTCACTGTGAAGTGATGACCCCCCAGTTTATAGTACGGAAAGCAGAAAAATGAAAAATTTTATTCCTTTGCATAATAAGTAAAAGAATTCTGAGATTCCCTGGGCAATGTAGCAGCTTAAGAGAGGAGTGAAGGATCCAGGAGCAAGAGAGAATAAAAGGAGGCTGATGAGAAAGGGAAAGTTTCCGTCTGGATAGGATAACACCAGGACCTGGAACAGCAATACCCCTGAGAAGTTCCCAGCATTGGGAATTCCCAAGACACACTGAAGAACAAGAATGTCTACTATTCACGCTTACATTGTTGCCCCGTTGTGTCTTGCTAGCCTAGGCTGCAAACCCCTTTCTACCCCAGAATATAACCCCGTTAGACCCCTGGAAGTTTAAAAAAGTCTCACCTACATGAATGCATATTTGAGTTGTATTTTAAGAAAATTAACGGAAATGGCAAGATGTAAGATGAAATAGAAATTACAGTCTCTGAGGAAGCAGGACATCAGAGGAACATAAGGTTCTTCCCTCCTACATAACATGTCATATACATTTGCTCAATCTTTCATGTCCCTAAAAATATGCTTTCTAATGGCTGAATGCCATTCCAGTGTATGACCACACCATTTTCTTAACTTTGCCCCATTTGGTGTGCTTAGATTGTTTCCAGTTCCCCACTATTACACATAGTTCTTCAGTAAATATCCTCTTACATAAAATTTGGGTTCCAATCCATTATTTCCTGACTTAGTCAAGGCCGCTTTTCTTGTAATGAACAAAAATCCACTCAAATCTGCTTAGGTTCATTTGTAATGAATAAAAATCCACTCAAATCTGTTAAGAAGTGCAATTTAACATAAGGATCCAGGATTACTGCACAAAACCATAACCTCGTGTAATCAGCCTGAGAAACAGGGGAGCTGTAAAATCACCAGCAACTGCATCTCAGTGCTTCTTCCCAAGGACACCCATTGTCACATATCTCTATCTCTATATGCACATATGAGAGAATTTACTATTAATATTAATATTACATAAACTACAAAAGATATACAGCAGGTTCTACTCCATTCCTTCTAAGAAATTGCTAGATGTCCTATAGCTAATGACCAGGCTACTTTCCTTACAAGTCCTATGTCCTATACTTTTTGGGTCTCTTTTTCTCACATATATTCTTATTCCATGTGTTTACAATGGGAAACTAACTTTGGGACCACCTTCAGTCCTACTCATTCAAAGTTTATAAATTACAAAAATGGCTACTTAATACATGCATGCACTCTATCTTTCTCACTTGAGTGCTCTATCCTTCGAGAATGCTTACTACATTCTGTCTGCAAAAGGAAGCTTCTTCAGTATAAGGGGTGGAGAAGGGACAGGGATCTGTATCTTCTCTATAATCCTTCACCTTTCCTACCCTTGTAGCCATACTGGGATCTTGAACCGAGCAAGCATTTGACTTCATCCTTTTTCACTACTTTGGTTTTTCTATTCTTTTTGTGGTCCATGAAGGTGTCTGTCTTGTTTTTGAGTTAGTCGTGTTCTTTCAGATATCTCCTTTAAAAATTATCTATCATTGATCTTTGATGCAGAGAAGATGTATCATAGCCTGGAAGTCCCCCCACTTAACGCTTCTCTTCCTTGTACCTATTGACTTTCTCTCCACCTATAACATTCTAACATGGGGGTCTTCCCCCCGGGTCTAGAGAAGGAGGACATGGGCTGGGAAGTACCACAAACTATGTGTCTACACATCCTTAGAATAAGTTCATAGAAGTGGAATTTCTGTCTCAAAGATATGATAGTTACACATTTTGATATATATCACAAAATTGTCCTCCAGAATACTTAAATCAAGTTATGCTTCTACTAGCAGTATGAGAGAGTAGCCAACACTATGTATTCTCAGGAGCTATGATTTAAATTGGCATTTATTCAGCATTACATCTGGAGAGATGTAAGTCCTGCATTACCTTCCCCATTCGTCATCATAGTCATACTTCAGGGAAAACAATGTTGAGATAATAGCATGGCACCTCCTGGATGCCAATCAGAGTTCTCTTCCCATCAGTGTACATCTTTGGACTACCTTCACATTCTTGCATGAATGCAACTGAGCATATGAGATGTGTAATATTGTGATTTATGATAAATATGTATTTGATCTTCATCCCTGTTTCTGGCACAAAGTTCCTTTTAAGACCTTTGAAATTTCCTGAATGATAAGAGCTACACAGGTGTTGATATTCATAACAAACCCCTTTTAACCACACCTGAGTTTATATTAAGTCACCTGAGGTGACTTTTAGAAGGCACATCAGGATGAGGGCTGGTTGCCAGGGGAACCAACCATGTGATTAGAGGGTTGGAACTTTTAGTCATACCTCCAGATCTCTGGAGACAGGGGAGAAGAGCTGGGAAGTTGAATCACTTGCCAATGGTTGTTGATTTACTCAGTCATGACTGTGCAATAAAACCTCCATAAAAACCCAAAAGAACAGGGTTCAGAGAACTTCTGAATTAGTGAACAGGTGGGGCTTCTGAAAGAGTTGCACACCCAGAGAGCATGGAATCTCCATACCCCTTTTCATTTTTTTTTTAAAGATTTTATTTATTCATTGGAGAGACAGATCACAAGTAGGCAGGGAGGCAGGCAGAGAGAGAGGGGGAAGCAGGCTCCTCGCTGAGCAGAGAGCCCAATGCGGGGCTCGATCCCAGGACTCTGAGATCATGACCCGAGCCGAAGGCAGCGGCTTAACCCACTGAGCCACCCAGGCGCCCCTCCATACCCCTTTTCAGATACCTTGCCCCATGCATCTCTTCTACCCAGCTGTTCCTGAGTCATATCGTGTTATAACAAACTGGTTGTAGCAAGTTAAGTGCTTCTTTTATTTCTTTAGCCTCTCTATCAAGTTAATTGAACCCAAGGAAAGTATCATGGGAACCTCTGATCTACAGCTTGTCAGTCAGAAGCATAGGTGACAACCTGGAATTGCGACTGGCATCTGAAGGGTCAGAGAAGAGGGAGTCTTGTAGGACTGAGCTCTTAACCTGTGGTGTCTGATACTATCTCCAGGCAAATAGTATCAGAATCGAGTTAATTGCTTGGTAGTGTTGGAAAAAATATATACTGTATAGGATGTCTAGTTAGTATTACATAGAATCTATGGACAAAGCATTAGTATTTTAGTACAAATTTTACCAGGATATCTGATGTTAAATCCAAGTCACTTAACTTCCTAAAAGCATATAAGCATGTGCTTATTTTTATTATTTATTATTTATTACATATTTCATAAGTATTTATAATAAATAACATTATTTATTATTATTTATTACTTCTAGAATAAGCACTAGGGGTTAAAAGAAATTTTATTAGAAAAAAAATAAATGTTATTAGAATATACAATGTCATAGAATTATCATAGAATACACAATGAATGAATACATAGAATGTCATAGAATATACAATGGCCCCACTGAAATTGATGGCAACGACATCCTCATCAGATAAGAAAGCCTCACAATAGCTTGGTTTCCAATTACATAACCTACCCAAGCTTCACAAAGCACATAAATGGTGCATATATGAATGGTTCTACTCAAATATAGATAAGTACCTGTTTGAAGGCGATGATGACTTCTGTGTCTGTCAGGAGGAGTACTTGCCTAATTTAACAACATGAAAGTTAACAAGAATAGAAAAATCAGGCGAGTTATGGGAAAACCAAAGAGATGTTCTTGTGCATTTTTTGAGGAAGAGAGAGCAGCATTAAAACAGAAATGGCAGAAAATAAGACTCTCACAACAAACAAAAGTGCAGATGTTTCCCAGTTGGAAGATCTCCCAGATGAAATTCCTTTGCCCCTGATTATTGGAACCAAAGTTACAGCTTGATTATGTGGTGTTCATGACGGTCTCTTCACTGGACAAATAGTTGCTGTGGATACTTCTAATGCCACGTATAGAGTAACTTTTGATAGGGCAGGGCTTGGCACCCATGCCATCCCTGACTATGAAGTTCTTAGTAATGAGCCTCATGAGACAATGCAAGTTGCTGCCTTTGGACAAAAACAGGGACCTTCCTGATTCTTTATGACTCCACCACGGTTACATTATACTCCTCCTCTCCAGTCACCAATTATGGATGATGATCCTGTACTAGCAGTCACCTCCAACACTGAAATGTTAGTTGGTTTTCCAGTACAACTCCTTATCCAAGTGACCAAGTTGTCAAAAATTCTCATGATTAAAAAGGAACATATCAAAAAATTAAGAGCGATGAACACAGAAGCAGAAAAATTGAAATCCTATCCCATGCCCACCAGCACTGAATTTCAGCAGAGATATGCAACCATCCTTCTGGAGCTTGAGCAACTCAACAAGGACCTCAACAACATTTTGCATGAAGTGCAGCAATACTTCTCACACCAGGGTGGGCAGGCTGTGGACCAGCCCAGAGATAGGAGATGATGGTGTGAGGAGGAAGCCCAGGAGCTTGACTGGCAGCCAGCGCCTCCACTGGATGGCTCCGTGTTGAGAATGAAAATCTGACAGACTTAATCCGCAGCTCATTCCTGTTTTATTACAAATTAAGTGTCTGGCAGAACAAGGAGAGCTGAATTCCTTTGAGTTCAAATCACTTACAGATTCATTAAATGATATCAAGAATACAATAGATGCTTCTAATATCAGTTGCTTTCAGAATAATGTAGAAATCCATATTTCAAACATTCAGAACAGCCTGAACCAGATGGGAAGCCTGCAGGCCTTCACCACTAAGGACACCAACAGAGACTGAGAAACAGTCTTCCTGTTGCAGCCACACAGGACACTAGTGTTCCTTCACCTCAGCTTCCATCACCAAATGACCCACGTGCTGGAAAACAAGGGAACTGTGCATCTCCAGCAAAGACACAGGAACATACTGTCATGCTCCTTGAACCGCCACTGCTGACCGGCAATCTGTTTATTTTTCTTCCTGTGATTCAGCTTCAGTAGTATCACTTATGTTACATGATTATTGGCAAGTATTTTTCACCCAATACTGTCTAAAGGTAAGATGCTTTCACGGAAGTGTGCAGACCCTTTATCAGCGTGCATGAATTGAGTCAACAGGCACAGACAGCTGTTTCTTTGGCCAGTGCCCTCAGACAAGTACCTACTGTGGGGAGCTGTGGTCTGAGGGCTGCAGTGCCAGCGGATTAGCTGCCCCGGTCGCCCCGGCTCTGGAAGAGAGCACCCTCCAGAGGCAGGAAGTTACTTATGGAGGAAGCAACATAACAGCCATGGGAGATACATCCTAGACAAGTATGTGGGGTGGATACCTGAAGAGTGATGTGGCTCTAGAAATCATTTTAATAATCATAAATATTTTAATTTATCAAAATTTATAAAAGAAACTTTTTTGTTTGTTTGTTTGGCTGTTGAAAGAAAAGGAAGAAACAGGAGAAAAATATATTACTTGCAAGATGCTACGTTTCAGCAAGTGGATTTAGCCTGGCTTTTCCCATCAATTCAAGGCAAAAAGTGCTATTGTTATGAGACTCACTTAAAAAGACTGATAACACACTGTTTTCATATTTTTTTTATTTGTACAACTTTTCAAAGAACTGACGGAGAAAAAAAAGAATATACAATGTCAAATTCAGGTGAAATGTCTTTCTTTTTTTTTACTTTTTTAATTTTTTTATAAACATGCAATATATTATTAGCCCCAGGGGTACAGGTATGTGAATCACCAGGTTTACACACTTCACAGCACTCACCATAGCACATACCCTCCCCAATGTCCATAACCCCATCACCCTTTCCCTACACCCCTCTCTCCAGCCCCCCTCAGTTTGTTTTGTTACATTAAGAGTCTCTTATGGTTTGTTACCTCCCAATCCCATCTTGTTTCATTTATTCTTTTCCTACCCCCTCAAACCCTCTCCATTGCATCTCCACTTCCTCATATCAGGGAGATCATATGATAGTTGTCTTACTCCGACTGACTTATTTCACTAAGCATAATACCCTCTAGTTCCATCCACATTGCCGCAAATGGCAAGATTTCATTTCTTATGATGGCTGCATAGTATTCCATTGTATATATAGATATACAGATATATAGAGATATATCTATATATACCACATCTTCTTTATCCATTCATCTGTTGATGGACATCTAGGTTCTTTCCAGAGTTTGGCTATTGCGGACATTGCTGCTATAAACATTTGGGTGCACGTGCCCCTTCGGATCACTACGTTTGTATCTTTAGGGTCAATACCCAGTAGTACAATTGCTGGGTCTTAAGGTAGCTCTATTTTCAACTTTTTGAAGAACCTCCATGCTGTTTTCCAGAGTGGTTGCACCAGCTTGCATTCCCACCAACAGTGTAGGAGGGTTCCCCTTTCTCCGCATCCTCACCAGCATCTTGTCATTTCCTGACTTGTTAATTTTAGTCATTCTGACTGGTGTGAGGTGGTATTTCTTTGTGGGTTTGATTTGTATTTCCCTGATGCCGAGTGATACGGAGCACTTTTTCATGTATCTTTTGGCCATCTGTATGCCTTCTTTGCAGAAATGTCTGTTCATGTCCTCTGTCCAGTGAAATGTCTTTCTAAAAGCAATGTTTACAACCATCCAAAACAATTATGCAAGGGTTTGAAAAAGATTGTGTTCAGAATATAAGAGACTTAGTAGGGTCCTTCTGTTATTCCCCTAACCTGGCCAGACCACCTCCTGGATGCACATGGCCAAAAACTCACACACTTGAGTGAGGAAGTTTGAGCTGGGAAGCAATGTTCACTGAGAATACCCAGCCTAACATCTCCCGATTTGTTTTCTGTTTTGGGTGGGGTTTTCCAGAGAATGTGTTCTTTTCATTTTTCTCAATACATTATAATTTTATAAGAACTAGGATCAAAGGACTCATCTCAACCTATGCCCCATGGAACCATTATAGTGCTTGTACATACATTATGTCACTGAATACTCATAACATTTGAGTAGATATTATTATTCTGCTCATTTCACAAATGAGTAAACTAAACTTATGAAAGTAACCAACAAATTGTTGTTTCTGCCCTCAGGCTCAATTTCTCCCTGCTAGTGATGTTTAGCCTAGACTTTGTTTTGTAGCAAGTTTTTCTTGTTAATCCATGGAATGAAGGTAGTATGGACTCCACATTACTTTGGGGGGTGTCTGAGTGCCACAACATGGGTCATTCTGCTATCTTCTGGTCACAGAGAATGCTTCAGGGATAGAACGGAATAACTTCTTCCTCACTCTTGATCTTTCCCTTATGTTTTGAGGACATTCAAATATTGTAACCAGTCCTCTTTTCCCCTTCCCTCACTCCACCTAAGTAGAGATGCAGAGATTTATCGGATTGTTACAGTTGAGAAAAGAACACAGCGCATGCTCACCTCAACAACTTCAGGGATTCTCTGAAGAGACAGTTCTGTGAGAACATAGAATCTGCTTTGCTCCCACAGGGACAGGTTGAGTGAGCTCTTACAGTGGAAAAAAACAGCTGCTGGAAAGGTCTGGGCCACTCTACAATTGCCATGACCTGATAGTTAATCTGCAACACCTTCAAGTTCAGTTATCAAACCCATTTTACCATCGTACTAGAATAATCCTCTAAATTATCTTTCCCCACTAATAAGGATAATGTTTTATTTCTCTGCCTTATTAGGCCAAAGAGGTACATGGCCCAATAAGAGCTAATCCCCAAGCTAGGAGCAGGGAAATAGGGAAGAGGGAAACAACACTGCTCTTTCCCACTGGACTTGAACGGGGGAGGATATGAGCCTGTAAGTCTGTAAGAGGAAGGCAGCCCAAATCAAGAATAAAAGCCAGGTTCTGCTAACATCAGGTGAGTTCCTAAAATCGGTTACTCCTGAAGATCACTCTACAATTTAGACTTCTAGATTAATAATCCAACATATTTCCTTTATTACTTACACTAAGATGAGTTGGATTTTCAATCACCTCCAACAGAAAGAGTCCATACACAGGAGTTAGCAAAGGAATATTAAGTAATAAAACACAAGATAATTGATTGGGGAGTTTGGAGATGGAGGTTCAGGCTGGAATGAACTTCCTAGAGAAGATCTTAGTTTGGATCAGTTAAAAACACAATCAATGAATGATCACTATTACATGCTAAACACAATGATGAATAACACAAATTCTCTACCCTCAAGTTATTAACTCTAATTGACTGGGGGAAGGTGAACACTAAAAGGCTCTCTCCATATGAAGTGGCAGTTTTAACAGCAGAGCCATTCTCACAGTGAGCTAGGAGGGTCCAGGAGAGAGCCTCCATCCATGGGGACTGGCATGGAGATTGTCAGAAGCCAACACCTGAACTGCTCCCTGAAAGGAACAGGACTAGGAGTTGGCTGTGAGAAGATGGCAGCATAGGGCTTTCCAGACAAAAGGAAATGAAGTTGCTTAAGCAGAGAAGTATAAAGCAATATGATGTTAGGGGTAAGGAGAGTGGTACTGACTTAGGCTTGCTGGACCCTAAAGGATGAGGAGGAAGATGGAAATGTGTCATATATCTGGAGCATAAAATGCACATAGAGGAAGAGTTGAATCCATGTCAAAAAAATAGGTTGTCAGCAGACTTCAGAGGACCCAAAATGCCATGAGGGACAATGAAACTTAGCCCTTACAATAAGCAATGAGATGAAACTGAAGCACAGCTTTTAACAGGGAATTACATGATAAAAGCCATGTTTTAAAAAAATAATGGCAACAGACTACAACACAGATTGGGTACCAAAATACTAGTTAGGAGACCATTATATTGGTCAAACTGAGAGGAAGTAAGGACCTGAACTATATAAAACTAAAGAGGGAATTGATGAAAGAAGTAAAGCTAACTACCAGTATCTGCTCTAATCCTATAGTAGTAGGCTTAAAAGTAGGTATCACGAAGAAGTTTTTCATCTCCACTTGTATAATGGTTATATGTGAATATGTTTTTCACCATGTAGTTTGCAAGTTCTCAAACACAGGGTCTATGGCTGGTCTTTGTGATTCTCTTGGCACATAGTAGGTATTTAAAAAATAGTACAGGCTTTAATTGAATTGTCAAATCCAGTTTTGCTGGTTTTATTATTTTTTATCTTCTTCAAATATTTGACAAGGTTTATTTGACAAGGTTTTATTGTTTGCATGGTTATAAAAGTAAATGGGAAAATGAGTTCAGTAGGGCACTGGTCTAGGAGAGAGAATATACAATGATCCCAGTATTGTTTACAAAATTCCCATAAGGAGATATTTAATCCTATTTCTCTACTAAAGTTCACCA
Organism: Mustela nigripes; assembly: GCF_022355385.1. NCBI lineage: Eukaryota > Metazoa > Chordata > Mammalia > Carnivora > Mustelidae > Mustela > Mustela nigripes. Next base: position 173,711,546 of record NC_081557.1, read on the forward strand.
AGATAAAAAATGAGAATGTTCTTTTACAACATACATGGAAACTTCACATTAAAAAGACTGATGGGGGATAAGAGGCAGTCCTTGTTGTCAAAAAAAGCACAAGGGAAAATGAAGACAGTAATAACTATTACATAGATCATTTTCTCTCTTTTTAAAGACTTGATTTATTTATTTGTCAGACAGAGATCACAAGTAGGCAGAGAGGCAGGCAGATAGAGAGGAAGAAGCAGACTCCCTGCTGAGCAGAGAGCCCAATGCAGGGCTCGATCCCAGGACCCCAGGATCATGACCCGGGCCGAAGGCAGAGGCTTCAACCCACTGAGCCACCCAGGTGCCCCCATAGATCATTTTCTTAAACTTAAGATTCTGACACCATAAACCCAGGGAGATTTAAGGTTTTTGGAAGAGACCTAGCGTTTAATAAATAAATAAGTTGCCTTTCTCAAGGTTATTTTCTTTTACCTAGCTTTTTTTTTTCTAATTGAGAAACCTGATTAAAAGAAGATCAATTTTTAAAAAAGTAAGCTTTGGGGGCACCTGGGCGGCTCAGTTAGTTAAGGGCCTGACTCTTGATTTCAACTCAGGTCATGATCTCAGAGTATTGGGATCAAGTCCTGTGTCAGGCTCCACACTCAACATGGAATCTGCGTAAGCATTCTCTCACTCCCTCTGCCCCTCCCCCCTCTTTCTCTCTCAAATAAATAAATAAATCTTTTTTTAAATGATAAAAGAAAGCTCTGGTACCACTACCATTAACTACACCACCAATAACTGAAGCCAGCCCCTTGATCTTGCTAAAGCTATGAGTGCTCTCACCTTCTGGCAAATATCTTGTGGATTAACGCTGTTCATGAAGAAATTGCCATTTTAGATAATGGCTGGAATTTCTGCAACTGATAAAGCAATGGTTCTCATTTTTAAAGGACAGAAGAGACTTATCTACAGTATTTGTTTTACTGGCTTCAGACTGTACACCCAGAGATTAGGATTCAACAGATTTGGTGTGGGAATCTTTCAGTGATCACATACCCTTGATAACTCTGAGGTAAGAGCTCCATGGACCATGTTTTGAAAATCTTTCTTATGTCATGAATATCTAGATTAGGGTATGAATCTATTCACTTACTATCTACATAATAAAATATAGTGGCACAGTAAAATTTTGCTCAATGAAAAGGGAAGGCAGGAAGTGGGTAAGAGAAATACTCTCCGAAAGTAGATGATATTTGATTAGAGATTTAAAAGATGAGGAGAAATTTTACTGGAAAGGGACAAGAAGAGAAACACAAAGATGAAGAAGGAAAATATATGCAGAAAAATGGCAGGTAGATATGGCAAAATATAAAACTATAGATGAGCTTAGGCTTCTGTATACAGAGCCTGGTGTCCTCAGAGGAGAAGTGTACCCCACAGGTTTGTGGTTCCCAAACACAACAGCTGCACCTGGAATCTCCTAATGTTTTTATAAAAATGTAGATTCCCAGGGCCTCCAGCAGACCCACTGGATCAAAACCCTTGAGGAGAGATCTGGATATGTGGACTTACAAGAAAGGCCCCCAGGCACTCTGATCAGCAGACAGTATGGGAACTACTGGTAAACCAAAGGCTTGTCCAAACTGAGACTCTAGGTCCTTAAGAGAATATAGCATTTGAGAACTGATATCAGGAAACATCCAGCCAGCAAAGCAAAATATAGTCAAGAAGAAGTTCCAAAGCCAAAAATAAGGCAGTCAAAAAATTTCCATAGAGTAAAGGCTATATTATAAAGAGGAGAGTTAGATAAATGAGTTGGACTAAAAAAAAAAAGCAGAAGATGTGGACACAGAAGGCAGTTTCTAGAATAAAGACAATGTGAGACAGATAAGTGTCCTATGAGAGAGGAAGTAGAGGTGAACTTCCTGAACTGTACAAGGTACTGTCCGCAGAGATGGTTTAACAGCATCCTTAGCTGATGATGAAAAAATATATGGTTCATATCAGAAGTTAAAAAGACAAATCTAAGAAAAAAAAAATCTGGATAGCAGTTTGTGGAGATTTTGATTCAATAGGAACCTGACTTTTAATCAACAGAATAGAGAGAGACACTGAATCCTCAAAAGAAAAAAGGTAGCGTGCTCTTGCTGATAGTTTTATAAATTACATAGGCTTAAGATTCAACTCAGTTTCCCTTCAATTATCTAGAACTGTTCTTAAAACTACCAGTAGATGGTGCCAGAATTTTGGCAAAGAATAACGGTAACAACAATGACTGTAAATTCAATACCTTGTTTTAAAAAAGAAAAAGTTGTGTTAAAGAAAGACTAAAACCAAATAAGGAAAAACCAGATCGATATCCGAAGACTTCTTTCTTGTCCAAGACTTATATTACTCCGATTTTTACACTACTCTAGTTTTAACTTATGACCAAAAAATTGCATAAACTAGCAGAACTGAAACAGAAAATGAAAGCCACAAACATAAAAACTCTGAAGAATGTTGAAAGTAGTTGTCACTTAAGAAATGAGTATTTGCAAAGGAATAAATGTCACTTAAGAAATATGTATTTGCAGAGGAATAAATGAAACAAGATGGGATCGGGAGGGAGACAAACCAAAACAGACTCTTAATTTCACAAAACAAACCAAGGGCTGGGGGCAGTAGGTAGTGGGAGGGTGGTTGGGTTATGGACATTGGGGAAGGTATGTGCTATGGTGGGTGCTGTGCAGTGTAAACCTGGTGATTCACACACCTGTACCCCTGCACATTATATGTTAATAAAAAAAATTTTTTTAACGTGTATTTGCTATAAAGCAGCTAGCTACTTTCAGTGTGTGTTATCATTTGTGGGCTTTAGGCACTTTTACTTTTATGGGCCCCTTCCTCCATTATATTTATATTATTTGTAAAATAAAGACAAATATGTTCCAAACTGGATTAATAATTTTTTTCAAGTAGGCTCCACACCCAACGTGGGGCTTGAACTCATGACCCTGCGATCAAAAGTAGCATGCTCCACCAACTGAGCCAGTCAGGCACCCCCGAACTGGATTAATTATTAAGTATTATTATTATACTCACATTTTCCTCCAAATTTAAAACAAAATACTTTTGTAGGTCACTAAAAGTGTCAGATGTCCTATACACTGTGTCTGTTATGCCTAATGGATAAGTCCACCCTGCCTACTTTAATTTATCCTAAGAAACGAAACTTGGAGAGTAAAACCAGGGGGAGAGAACAAAGGTGAGAAAACAAAGTAGCCCACACTGACCACTGCAAACATAAAATTCCTTTAAAGCTTTATGAGTTATCTTAAAATTACATTCAAGTATTTCAAGAAATGTTTTAAATTACTTCCCATCAGGGAAAAATAAGAAAAACAAAATTTCTTAGCTGATTCATTAGTTGAGCATAAGTTTCAATTGCAATGAATCTAAAACTCTCAAGAATTCATTATTGAGGGAAGCACGGCTCAGTGTGCACACAAGACATGGGTCATGTGCAGTTGCAACAGGAAGTAGAACCAATTTATGAGAAAATATTATTTTGAGAGATCTAGGTTTCTCTTTTGTAAAGGGGCGAAGGATGGAAAAGCAGAAGAGAGGTACTGTTCTTTTTCTCAGGATCTAATTCTGAAAAAGGAAGTTTATGACTGTAATATTTAAGAGTCTACAGTTTTCAGTAAGGTTCTACCTTGCACAATAATAGCAACTTTAAACATAATTCAAAATCTTAAGAGTCAGAGACCTGGAAAGAAGAGCCTAGTAACTGGATTCCCGGGGAAGCAAGGAGAGCCATTCTAAGACATTCTGAGAAACAACACAGCACGGTGAAGCAGTATGGGGTATCCAGGAGCAGGGATCACAGTCAGGAGTATAGAGCCACTCTCCTACTGGACTGGCGCCTTTGACCACCATCCTTGCTGTGGAATTTCCTTTAACTGAGCCAATCTCTCACAATTTTCTGTTAGACTTCAAGTACAATTTGGTGGAGACTATTTTCGTTTTCAATTTGTCCTTCATATTTTACCTGTTAAAATAACTCATCAAAAACTTTCTGTATGGGCAAACAAAAAAATTCTTCATTCAAATTGGAATGGCATGATTTGCTTTTTTTTAACCCTAATTTTCTTTTAATGTTCACACTTCATAGAGATTATGGGGGGGAAAAGTATTCATCTATATAACTAATTCTCTCCATAACCTTTTTCAAGAAGTTAGACCTATCCAAAGAAGAAAAAATCTTAGAAGTGGAAATAGTGGATTTCTGGATTTCCTGCTTTAAAAATAACAAGCTAATATCAAGTTGGAATTTATTCAAATTCCAAAACAAATAATTATTTATACTTAACTTAAAAACCTTTGGCACAGAAGTACCTGTATAGGGGAGGACTTCCCAGAACCTGCTATATAAATGATTCAAAAAAAAAAAAAAAGCAACTTGAAGGAGTATAGCCTTTTATTGAGGAGTGATTCTCAGGGGATTTTAGTCTTGCACAAGGTCCCAAAGAAACGGTGGTGAAAGTAACCCATAGTATCCCCTTATTTTCCTGAGAGATTGTTACCCGTTCTCCCTGCCATATTACCCCGTGAGAGGTAGAAAAGGAAGGATTGTCTGTCCACCAGAGTCTGCTCTTTGAGAGGCCAGGGGAACAACACCACAAAATCAATTTAGAGGCAGCCCTCCAGTTCCAACCCCCAAGTCTGATCATGAGATCTGGGGAAACTGGGTGGGTGTAGGATTCCTAGCGAGTACCGACACAGGGAGAAGAAACAATATGGATTGTTCATGCATCTCCAAACAACCCTGACCTATGGCACCTCCACTCTCACTTCTGTCAATCTAATGCATGTCACACAGCATTTGGCACTTCTCTTCCATTCTGTCCATTAAGCTTGCACTACAGCCATCGTGGAGAGCAAATTCCCTCACCACCAACCATTAAGAGTAGCAGAATACAGTTTACAATCAAATTGCCTGGCTTCAGACCTGGTCTCTGCTGCTTATTAGTTATTTGTTACCCATCAAATGGAGATGATGATAATAATACATCAGAAATATCTAATAAGGATTCAGTGAGATCATTCATATAAAGCTCTTAGCTCATAGCACCTAGCACAGAATAAGTTCAAAGTTATTTGTTATTCCAGGAATAACACTTCAAGATATGTTTGTTAAGGATTGCTGAGGTCCCGTGTACCACATAGAAAGAGTTGGGGCAGAAAAGCATCCCCTAGTGCCTCAGCCAAAAACAACCTGGGAGTTATACATTTGTTTTTGAATCACAGAGGTTCAACAGCAGTGAACAAGAAATAAAGGTCAGCAGCCATTTCCTCTGGAATCTGGCTAGCAATTGGTCATCTAGGAATTGGCTCAACTTGTGGGCAGAAATAAATCAATCTTCCACCACCTTATACCAGTTAGAATGGCCAAAATTAACAATACAGTAGACAACAAGTGTTGGAGAGGATGTGGAAAAAGGGGAACCCTCTTACACTGTTGGTGGGAATGCAAGTTGGTATAGCCACTTTGGAAAACAGTGTAGACGTTCCTTAAGAAATTAAAAATAGAGATACCCTATGACCCTGCAATTGCACTACTGGGTATTTACCCCAAAGATACAGATATAGTGAAATGAAGGGCCATCTGTACCCCAATGTTCATAGCAACAAGGGCCACAGTCGCCAAACTGTGGAAAGAGCCAAGATGCCCTTCAACAGATAAAGAAGATATATATGGTCATATATACAATGGAATATTATGCCTCCATCAGAAAGGATGAAAACCCAACTTTTGTAACAACATGGGCAGGACTAGAGGAGATTATGCTGAGTGAAATAAGTCAAGCAGAGAGAGTCAATTATTATATGGTTTCACTTACTTGTGGAGCATAAGGAATAACTCTGAGGACATTGGGAGGAGAGAAGGGAGTTGGGGGAAATCGGAGAGGGAGACAAGCCATGAGAGACTGTGGACTCTGAGAAACAAACTGAGGTTTTGGGAGGGGAGATGGTTGGGGGGCTGGGTGAGCCTGGTGGTGGGCATTATGGAGGGCACGTATTGCATGGAGCACTGGGTGTGATGCATAAACAATGAATCTTGGGACACTGAAAATAAAATAAAATAAAATTATAAAAAAAATAAAGTAAAATAAAAAAGAAGAAATCAATCAATCTTCCTCCCTGCAACCCTATATAAATATGTAGGCTTATTCTAACTCTCTTCTTTACCTAATCCCCACTTCCCAAAAATGTATAAAATAACTGCCTTCTGTAAGCCCTGTGGCACTTTTGAGGTACGATCTTAAATAACAAGGACACATATTATTCTGTTGATGGTGAATATTTTTTCCATGATAGAATTTAACAATAATGGTGGAAACATGCTCTGTACTGAAATAATAAGTAACCCCTTAATGTCAAAATTTGGCCTTTATTTCCTTTCACAGACCACTTCTTACTTCACAGTGAATTACTATACTATTATTTATAAAGCACACTTAGTCAATACTTGATTCAAATCATTGTGAAGAATAGAGTTATCTCCCATAATTTTAGTTCTACAGGTTTTCCACCATAAACAATTTGTTTCAAGCAAAATAGAAAAATCCCTATCTGCACAATATCATTCCTCTTTCTTAAAAAGAATAAGTCATTTCATACACATTCTTCAAGGTCTCTCAGAGATGAAGAATCAAATAGCATAAGAAATGAAGTCTGTTCCACAATTTTTATCCAGCTCATATTCACTGGGACTAGTTGGAGAATTTTTAAAAATGCTTTGCCTCAAGCCTGTGCTTCTATCCTTTAATTTGTGCTACATAACACCTAAATTGAAGTTGCCTGGATATCTGTTTTCTAAATTATTCATTCTCTCGCTCACTATTAGTAGTCTAGTCACAGAAGTACTATGAAAGTTTTAGCATAATCAAGCAAACACCTTGATCTCTTCATTGATTCAAAAACATACCAGTTGAAGACCCTCTACCTCAGGCATTGTGCTAGTTGCTGCTTATATAGTGACAAATAAAAGTTACTACATCACCCTCATAAGACTTACCAGTAAGTGGAAGAATCAGATATGAGACAAATAAACAAACAAGCAAACAAACAAACAAAACAAAACAAAATATATATATATATATATATGTGTGTGTGTGTGTGTGTGTGTGTGTGTGTGTGTGTATAATTGCAAATTGTAATGAGAAAAAAAAGAAGAAAGAAAAAAAGGAAAGCATATGTCATTGCATATGTCATTTCAACAAGGAGGCACCCAACTGATGCCAAGGGATCAGAAAAGACCTCTCTAAAACAGAATATGTAATTTCAGACCTGTGGTATTCCACAGGGGATTAGCTAGGTGACGATTTGGGGGCGGAGGGTTGTGTGTGACTGTTCTAAGCAGAGCACATGCAAAGTCCCTAGGACAACGAAGAACTTGCCACATGAAAAAACTGGGAAAGTCGAAAATGGTTGAACTTAGTGAACAATGGGGAGAATCCTATCATAAGGACTTAACCTCATATAACTTCTTTGAATTCAATTTTTTTAATCCAGAAAGTCAATTCAAAAAAAATACTGCCATAAAATTTACAGTGTGAATTTAAATTTAAGTTTCCATTAAAATTATGTAAATAAGCCTGTGTTCCAACCTGTCATATTCCACAATCTCCCGTAAACCCTCCCTCTGCTACATGATGCCGACGTCCTTTAAATTATTTATCAAATGGTCTAAAATTAGTGCAGTACAAACATGAAATTCCAGTCACATTCAGTTTTAATGTCTAACCTAGCCTAATCCAAATTTTAAGACTTCAATTTCAATCCAGTTCTGTATTGTTTTCTTTCCCTCCTGGCACCTGCCATATTTGGCCTCAACGATTTGGGAAAGAGAGGGCAATTTCCGCTCATCCACTCCTCCTGTCCCATGCCTGGCTTCCTTTTTACTCTAATGCATTGGTGAGAAAGAAGTAGGGACTCAAAAGTTGCAAGGACTAGATCCTAAAGAATCCTCTATGTCAAACTAAAGAACCTGGACTTTTTCTTTTAAATGAGGTATAGAAAATATTAAAAGGGAATTATGCAATTAGGATTTCATTTTAGAATCATCCATTCGCCACAATGTAAGGGGTAGGTTTGAGGAGACAAGGCAAGGATTTGGATTACAAAGAGAACTCCGGGCTCTTGAAATCTCACTGACTGTTCCCTTCACAAGTTTCTTCACACAACTTCACACAACTTCTCTCAAAATGCCACGCAACCTTTGTTGGCTTTGAAATACCCCTAAAAATTCTTCCTCTGGACTTGGGCAAGCCTGACCAATCATTTTTAAGATTTATTAAACACCAGTATGGGAGAAGTGGCATTTTTCCTTGATCCAACTTGGCTGTAAGATAGCCAGATATTACAGTGGGGCTCTTTTGTCTTAAAGTTTCATCAATGGCCCCAAAGTCTAAGAATAATGTCTAAATTGAGGTGCTAGACAACTAAAGCAATACATCCTAAAGACTATAAAACTGATTCTGCCAACATTGTTCAATCTTCCACTAACATTTCAGTAAATGTTGAAACTAAAGAAGCCTACAGAGAGAATGCCTTTGGAAAGAGTTCTGGGTGCTATTGTTGTACTGACTATTGTCGTGTAACAAATTACTTCCAAATTAGTAGTTTAAGATAAGTATTTTATTATGCTCACTATATTGATTAAATGTGGGTCACATGCCCACCCAGAGTTTTGAGAAGGAGTTATAGGTCCTATATATCTATTGACAGGAGAATTTCTGATCACTAAAAACAAAACAAAACACGTTATCTATTTTAAGGAAATTTACATTATAGGACATATTGTAAAAGACTGCCTGGGAGAAAAACAAGCTTCTTGTCTGGCTTTTGGTAAGAAATAGAAATCAGACTGCATGCAGAAAAGAGAACTTCATGTAGGGCTTACTCTGGCTTATTAGCGCCATTTCATCTACTGATCATGTATGTCTCTCACAACAGAGAATAGGTTATGCTTTTTAAATTAATCCTATATTGCTTAAAATTCCATGGGCTTCCAGAAATTACCCCCCCCAAAAAAATCCAATATGTTTTTAACAGAAAAGCATAAAATAAAGAGGAGCAAGTATAACCCAGCTTTTCATTCTTCTGGGTTGTGTGTGTGTGTGTGTGTGTGTGTGTGTGTGACTTTTCCTATTGATCATATTACCTAGTTTATTTATTTCATACAAAGTCCTAACCCCAAGCAGACCATGGGTTTTAGCTTATCTCAATATGGTCACCAGATAGCTTTTTTTTTCTTTTTTCTTTTTTTTAATTAATATATAATGTATTATTTAGCTTTTGCTTTCTATTTAATTTCTGCTTTCTGTTGATTCCGTATCTCTTGTTTTGTATCTGCTTCAAAAGATATTATAAATTGTGTAGTCATTTTATCAAACAAATTAGACTCTGTAGTGTGTGAATTCTTTTCTATTCTTTTCTTTCAAATGCTTGGTAAGTCTAACAGGTTTTTGATTCCTTCAATCAGTGAGGTGGAAATGACCTACATGAAACTACATGGCTTCCAAGGCTAGGTCACAAGAGGTGTTACAGCTCCCACTTTGCTAAGATACTACCTTTCAGACAACTAACTGCCAAGAGAGGATTGCTCTGGTGTCACTGTACTTTCAGGAAGCCCAGGCAATAAGAAGAGGCCTCATGTAAGTGTTCCAGTTGATAGCCCTGTTGATGCCACAACTGACAAAGACCGACAACCACCAGACAAATGAGAAATGACATCTCCAAATGATTCCAGCCCTGAGTCACTCCTAGCCATTACATCTTCCCAACTGAGGCCCTAGACCATGAGCAGAAACAAGCTATTTGAATTATGCCTTGTTCAAATTCCTGATCCACAGCATTGGTGAGCATAATAAAATGTTTATCTTAATATTCGGTACAACAACAGATTTTAAGCAAAATATTGGATGATCTGGCTAATATCTAGAATACCAACTTCACCTGTCTCTTTAGCCTATCAGCCCAATTTTCACTTATACATCTGTTACATGTTGAGTTGTGTCCCCCAAAATTTCATATGAAGTCCTAGCTCCAGTACCTCAGAATAGTACCTCATTTTCTTATTTGGAGATTAAGTGTCTACAGAGGTAATCAAGTTAAAATAAAGTTATTAGAATAGGTCCTAATCCAATATGACTGGTATACTTATAAAAGGGGAGCAATTTGGAGACAAGCATGCATATAAGGAGAAAGACATGTGATCATAAAGATGGCCATCTATCAGCCAAGCAGGTAATCCTCAAACAGACCCTTCCCTCACAGCCCTCAGAAGGAACAACTCTGTCAATGCCTTGATTCCTGATTTCTAGCTTTCAGAACAGTAAAACAATATATTTCTGTTGTGTAAGCCACACAGTTTGTGGTGCTTTGTTATGGATCCCTAGAAAACAAAACAGCATCCAAACTAGAATCAGTAATTGGAGAATTCTCTCAGTCCAGGAGAGATGCAAGACTGCATAGAGTCCCGTAATCTATTGTTGGCACTATTCTGATATAGGAGTATCATCTACAGCATTCCCACCATATGATCTGCTGGCTGATGTATTTTGTCATTTGTGACATCAACAGGGTTATCACTTAGAACACTTTCACAAGGCCTCACCTTATTGCCTGGGCTTCCTCAAAGTATGACGACCTCAGGACAATCTTCTTTGTAAGGGTAAGGATATTACTGTGCCCCCAAAGCAGCCATTCCCTCCTTAACCAACTCTATAAATAATTTATTTGGTAAGCCAAAATCATCTTGGGATCAAGCAGGTTGAATTTAATCCACCTTATAGTCTTTATGGACTTGTCCTTTACATATTCTCAGACGGCTCCCTATTTCACCTGAGTATGTGCTTCAACAAAAAACACATCCCCAGTCTCTTACAGACATTCCTTAGGTGATATTATCCCATGTCCCTTCACCACCACAATTATTCTCCTCCGGATTTAAGCCCATTTATGCCAAAATAAGAAAGCATTTTTTTAAATAAAAACCATCTGGTAATATCACAGACTACCTTAAATGGCAGTGAGTTTACTATCACCAACAGAAGAGCTTTAAAGATTCACTCAGAATTATTATAGAGAGACAACTAAATCAGAGAAGATATTAGATTGGCTATCTTCAAGGATATTTTTCGATTTTAGGTTTTTATAATGTATTAAACACGTAAGATTCTGTTACATTCCCTCAGAAACCATAAAATAACAACAACAACAACAAAAAGATGAATTCTTTTCTAATCTTGAAATGAGAATGTAGTTTATAAGCATGGCCCCAAATACCAAAGCCATAAAAGAAAACTGATAAGTTTAACTTCATAAAATTCTAAAACCCTGAATAGCAGTAAATAAAACAAAACCAATGGCAACAGAAATGATTTCTTACAAAATTTACAAAAGTGAATAAAAATTACAAACGTGAAAAATGCTTAATTTCATTCATAATTTTAAAAATAGAAATGAGGGGCATCTGGGTGGTTTAGTTGGCTGAGCACCCAACTCGTGATTTTGGCTCGGGTCATGGCTTCAGGGTCCTGGGATCAAGCCCCCCACCTCAGGCTCTGTGCTTGAAGATTCTCTCTCCTCCTTCCACCCCTCCCCACCCGCCCGACTGCACACATCCGTACCTTCTCTCTCTTTTTAAAACAAATAACTCTTTTTTAAGTGGAAATGAAAGTAAAGAAATTGTGCACTCTGCTTATCAGATTAGCATTCTTTTTTTATTTATTTATTTTTAATTTATTTATTCTAGAGAGGGAGAGCAAGTATCGGTGGGAGGTGCAGAGGGAGAAGAGAGAATCTCAGGCAGACTCCATGCAGAGCAGAGCCCAGCGTGGGACTTGATCTCAAGACCCAGAGATCACAACCTAAGCTGAAAACAAGAGTGCAATGCTCAACCAACTGCGTCACCCAGATGCCCTAGCATTCCTTTTTAAAATAAAACCCAGCATTGTCATGAATTGAGGGAAAAAGAGTTTCCAGATAAGATCCTAGTCCTGCCAACACCTTGTAAGATTCTAAGCAGAGGACCCAGTAGAGCCACACTGGACCCAGACTTCTGACTCACAGAGCTGAATATTTAAAAATGGGTCTTGTTGGGGCACCTGGGTGGCTCAGTGGGTTAAATCCTCTGCCTTAGGCTCAGGTCATGATCCCAGGGTCCTGGGATCGAGCCCTGCTTCGGGCTCTCTGCTCGGCAGGGAGCCTGATTTCTTCCTCTCTCTGCCTGCCTCTCTGTCTACTTGTGATCTCTGTCTGTCAAATAAATAAATTTTTAAAATCTTTTTAAAAAATGGGTCTTGTTTTAAGCCACTAAATTCATGATGACTTTCAATGGCAGCAGTAGAAAATTAATACACCCACCAAGTATCAAAATTAGATCCATAAATAGACCTAAACATATTGCAAAAGTTACCCTGAAGGGCTGAAGTCTGTCCTTTTAAATAAGTTGTGCAGAGTCCATTTGATTTCTCTCCTTTAAAAAAGGGTGTTGAGACTACTATTTCACACCAAATGAATCCCAGACGGATTGCAGATTGAAAGTGAGGAGGGTGAGGGTAAGTTTTTAGAAAAAACATGGAAGAATACCTTTGTAAACATTTTTCTCCAGCTTTACCGAGGTATGAGTGGCAAAACTTGCATATGTTTAGGTTGCACAATGTGGTTTTTTAAAGTTGTACACTGTGATGATATAATATCCATGTATATTGTGAACTAACATAATCAAGATAATTAACACATCCATCACCTCACATAGTTACCATTTGCACGCGTATATGGTGAGAGTAAGATCTACTCTCAGCAAAATTCAAGTATACAATATTTATTTATAATCAATTATTAATTAATTAATGTTAATGGTTAATTAATTATTGATTAATTAATATAAGTATTAATAAACATAATCAAGGGGCGCCTGGGTTGCTCAGTGGGTTAAGCCTCTACCTTTGGCTCAGGTCATGATCTCAGGGTCCTGGGATGGAGCCCCACAACGGGGGGTCTCCGCTCAGCAGGGAGCCTCCTCCCCCTTCTCTCTGCCTGCCTCTCTGCCTACTTTTGATTTCTCTCTGTCAAATAAATGAATAAAATCTTAAAAAAAAAAGTCAAAACACTGTACAACTGATCCCCAGAACCTACTCATCTTATAACTGAAAATTTGACCAAGATCTCCCCATTTCCCCAACCCTCCAGCTTCTGGCAAGCACCATTCTATGAATTCAACTTTTTTAGATTCTGTATATAAGTGTAATCATACAGTATTTGTCTTTCTTTGTTGACTTATTTCACTCAGCACAATGTCCTCTAGACTCATCCATGTTGTTGCAAATTGTAGGATTTCCTTCCTTTATGGCTGAATAATATTCTATTGTGTGTGTATATATATATATACACACACACACACATACATACATACACATATATGAATTACATATTCTTTATCCATTCATTTGTAGATGGGCACTTTTTTTTCTAGATCTTTACCATTACGAATAATGTTGCAGTGAGCATGGGAGTGCAGATATCTCTTCAAGATACTTATTTTGATTCCTTCAGGTATATACCCAAAAGTCGTATATGAATCATATGGAAGTTCTATTTTTAATTTTTTAAGAACCTCCATACCATTTTCCATAATGACTATGCCAATTTATATCCCCACGAACAGTGTACTAGGGTTCACTTCTCTCCACACCCTTGCTAACACTTATCTCCTATCTTCTTCTTAATAAACATCCTAAAAGTTTGAGGTCATAGCTCATTACGGTTTTGACTTTCATTTCCTTGATGATTACTAATATTGAACTCTTTTCATGTACCTGCTGACCATTCATATGTCTTCCTTGGAAAAATGTCTATTTAGTTCTTTGCCCATTTTTTAATCAGGTTATTTGGGGTTTTGATCTTTGTAGTCTTGAGGTAGCAAAAGATTCCTAAAACAAGTTTCAAAATGTACAAATTATAAAGGAAATTTTTGAAAAAATGGGACTATCATAAAACGAATAACTTTTCTCCACCAAGAGATATTAGTAAAAAAAAGAAAAAGACAATCCATGGAGTGGGAAAAGATATTAATAATGCAGATATCTGACAAAGGACTCGTATCTGAAATATATTTTTTAAAAACTTCTGTAAATCAATAAGAAAAAGATCAGATAATCCAATGGAAAAAATAAAAGACCCAAGGAAACATTTTATAAAAGAGAATATCAAAATGGTCAAATTTATCAAAGTGTGCTAAGCTTCATTAGTTGTCTGGGAAGTGCAAATAAAACCACAATGATGCTACTACACACCCACTAGAATGGCTAAAATGACAGCAGAGATGTGGATCAGCTGGAACTTTTATATACTGCTGGTGAGAGAATAAATTAGTATAACTTAGACACCATTTAGCAATATTTACTAAAACTGAACATAGGCTTAGTCTGTGACCCAGCAGTTAGACTCCTAGGTATAAACCTGATAGAAGTATAAACATATGTTTACCAAAACACAGGCACTAGAATGTTCACAGCAGCATAACTGGCAATAAAGCCAATTTCTAAAACCTGGAAATTACATTTGCTAGTTTCCAGCTACTATTTCTCAGCTCCAAAAACCACCATTTCTGTACCCTGTACTCTGTACTCTGTACCCTGCTTTGTAATGATGAAATTAGAATTCTGCAAACCACACTTCTACTTTGTCAGATAAATCTATTTTTAAGTTCTGCCAATAGAGGTGCTGAAGAGGCGCTAGAGGGCTGGAAGAGGGAGAAGGAAATGGATGTGCTTCCTGTTTCCGACAGCATCATCCCAATAATGATCCTTCATTCTGAAATTAACAATTTTTGCAGTTTTCAGTTTTTCCACTCTCCAAGAACTCCATCTCCGTCTCCCCATCCCCCTCAGAGATATCAGCACCATCTAGGCTTCTTTTTTTTTTTTTTTAATTTTTTATTTTTTATAAACATATATTTTTATCCCCAGGGGTACAGGTCTGTGAATCACCAGGTTTACACACTTCACAGCACTCACCAAAGCACATACCCTCCCCAATGTCCATAATCCCACCCCCTTCTCCCTAACCCCCTCCCCCCAGCAACCCTCAGTTTGTTTTGTGAGATTAAGAGTCACTTATGGTTTGTCTCCCTCCCGATCCCATCTTGTTTCATTTATTCTTCTCCTACCCACTTAAGCCCCCATGTTGCATCACCACTTCCTCATATCAGGGAGATCATATGATAGTTGTCTTTCTCTGCTTGACTTATTTCGCTAAGCATGATA